>NW_013665669.1:908923-938146 GCF_000517525.1 Limulus polyphemus | reverse complement strand
GTATTTTAGCTTGCATGAATCACAATAAGGCATAATGCTGTATTTTAGCTTGTTTGAATCACAATAAGGCATAATGCTGTATTTTAGCTGGTTTGAATCACAATAAGGCATAATGCTGTATTTTAGCTTGTTTTAATTACAATAAGACATAATGCTGTATTTTAGCTTGCATGAATCACAATAAGGCATAATGCTGTATTTTAGCTTGTTTGAATCACAATAAGGCATAATGCTGTATTTTAGCTTGCATGAATCACAATAAGGCATAATGCTGTATTTTAGCTTGTTTGAATCACAATAAGGCATAATGCTGTATTTTAGCATGTTTTGATTACAATAAGACATAATGCTGTATTTTAGCTTGTTTTAATTACAATAAAGCATAACATTCTAACTTAACTTGTTTTTAACTACAATATAATGCACAATGTGGTATTTTAGCTTACCTCGAGGCAGAAAGGTAGTTTTCCTTTTTTTGCAGTTTTTTTTTTTCAGGGAAAAAATTCAGGCAGGGGACTTCCAGTACGTTTCAAGTTTCAAAGATTTATTCAGTGATCATCTGGCTTATTTATGGTACAATGAGTTAAAATTAACCTTCTGGTTTGTTTTAGAAGTAAAATATGGCAAAAAGTGATATCACAGTTTCCTTGAAGAACAAAATTTAGACCTCGTATTCTTATTTGTTTAAAGTAATCTATGTTAAAATGAGGTAATTCGATTGGTTTCAAGGTGATTTATTCAGTTGTATTCTGGCCTGTTTCTAGCACAATAATCTACAGGTTATTCTTGATTAAGAACATTCATGATTAAAAATCAGTACACTTTAGCTAAAAGTATAAAAATTTATATTATTACACATTTAAATACATGAGCTGCTTTATATTACTTAACCAATATTCACGTATTACATTTCAGTTTCAGTTGCTAAATGTTACTCTCTGTTCGTATGATGACAATATAAAGGCACTTATTTTATTATCGTTCATAACAAGCTATGAAAATTTAATATAATTCTAATTACTTCAGTTTTTGTTGCCTCCAGTTACTATGTTGTGATCAACTCCTTGCTTCCATTCCAGACCGTTTATTCTAACTAATTTCCTAATCAGCTTGCTTTAAACTTAATTCACAATCAGCATAACGTTCTTTGTCTCCAAGCCGTTTATTTAATATAAATTACCTTGTAATCAACTCACTGCTTTTTAAGTTGTTTGGTTTAAAGAACTTCTCAGCCATCCTAACTCTCATTGTTTGCTTTAACTTACCTCAAAATTAACTTCATTTTCATTGTTTCCAAGTCGTTTATTTGGACTGCTCTGTTCAGTTGCCAGATCCTGAGCATGTTTAAGCAAGATACTGTTAAAATCGGCCTCGTTATTTACTTCTAGGAGGCGCTGCCGGAAGTCCATGTCAGCAAATATGGTGGAGAATGTCCTTCCGGTCTCTAGGGCATTCTTCGTTCCTTTCTGGAGAAGTGAAACAAACGAGTGTGAAGCAAACAAACAATATACTCTCTTATGACTGAACAGTCTTTATTTAAGATAAAACGTTACTGATTAAGCCTGAACTGATTGCAATTATATAAAAATGTATTGTCACTAATTTAGAAGGCATTATTGTTGATACGTTATTTAAATAAAATAATTTAATTAAGAGAGTTCACTAATTTCGACCTCTACGTTTTAACCACTTGTCTAGATGTTTATTTACATATATACATATATACTAATACATCATATTTCGTTAAAACCACAAAATATGCTTAGAATATAAAAACTCTTTGATCTTGTACCTTTAAGATTTTTCTTAAATATTGAATCTACATCAAGAATCATTTAAGCTCTAGAAATTGAATAGCAGAAGTCATTTTCAACAAATTCAAAATATTCATTAGTGTCACTATTTGAAACTTTTTGTGTAAGTTCTCACCTTCAGAGAAAATTTACATTTTACTTTGAGGCTTTGTCTGAAAATATTACCAAAGTATCAAAATATAAGTGTAAATTTCACACAAATTTTTCATTTCGAATAACAACTCAAAACGTTTCGAATGAAATAAAAATAAAACTTCCGGTAAGTTTTACCTTTACCTCGTCTTACTGGTTTAAAATTTAATTTGTATACGTGTAAGACCAGTTTTTAGCAAAATTCATTTTAAAAATCCATTAGTTTTTAGGAACACCAAAAGGACGTCCACTTTTCTAGGACAAAGTTTTCGATTCTTTTATTTCTTCTATGATCCCATGATTTGCCTGGAATGTTGTCCTCTAAAAAATGCTTTTTTATTTTCCTACATAAGTCCATTTTTCAGATGATCATCAAATATTTATTACTGTACCTAACACGACACATGATAAAGACGTTTGTGAAGATTGCATTCCATCCCTGCCCGTACTTTTTAACTTTAAATTCCAGATTGTGTTAATGAAGGCTTACTCCCAACATTAGAACCGACATAGATAGAATTTTTAAAAAACTTACTCCAAATAGAACGTATACTGACAGAATTTCTTACTTTTTCAGGTAATCCAAAAGGAACTGATTTTTTAAACGATCTGGTTATGTTTTTTAAAATATATCTCTTATAATAACGATTTGTTTTGTCTTATTGTCAAGCAAAAACCAATACAATGGGCTCATCTGTGTTCTGCCTAAAAAAAAAACGAATTGTACCGTTATAAGCCCTCAGACTTACCGCTGTGCCATCGGGGGGGAGGGTGGGGGTGGGGGCTCGTAGTAAAGAAAACTTAGATAAAGGCTACTTATAAGAATAAAATAGCAATATAAATATATATATATTTCTATTTTGTAAATGGGGCATAGGACATTGTACAATTAGATTAAATCAACATATAACATTACCATCAGTTAGATTAGATGTAACTCTACTTAGCAAGAACGTTGTTTTGGTTTAGGAGTTTCGTTATAAACTAAACACGTTGAAGTTAGTAGTACTTGAGAGGGATCTGTAAACATACTAGAGTTCAACAACTCTAAAACGTCTTCAGTTATTCATATGATAGTCTCTCCAGCTAGAGGTGCCACTAATTTTATAATTAATCGTACAATAGCTTTATCCGGTTGCAGCTTTTCCAGTCAACAGTTTAGTAATCACTGTCAACGGAATTGTTTTATTAACATTTCACGGACAGCGCTACAGCTTTCTCTACAGACTTAGTTGCAGACCACACCAACTAAACGTACGACAGACTTTTTCGCTGATATTACTACCGCTTACATAATTAAATTTATCACCTACTAATTGTGCCCCTGCTAGTTTATTTACATACCATAGCCTTTGTTACTTGGGATTCACAAGATCTTTTATCAATCCCACCAGAATCGTTACCGCCAGCAATGAAACTGCTTCTTAAATTAACCCTATCATAGACTTTACCACTGGTGATGATAGTGTTTCTTAAATTATCTCCACCACAGACTTTACCGCTGGTGATAATATTTCTTCTTAAAATAACTCCAGCACATGTTTTACCACCAGTGATGATACTGATTCTTAAGTTAACTCTATCATATTCTTTACCGCTGGTGGTGATATTTTTTCTTAAAATAACTCCAGCACATGTTTTACCACCAGTGATGATACTGATTCTTAAGTTAACTCTATCATATTCTTTACCGCTGGTGGTGATATTTTTTTCTTAAAATAACTCCAGCACATGTTTTACCACCAGTGATGATACTGATTCTTAAGTTAACTCTATCATATTCTTTACCGCTGGTGGTGATATCGATTTTTCAATTAATTTTACTATGGACTTGAGTGTAGGTGTTAACTTTACTTCTTAAATTAACCCTACCTAACTGATATTAACGCTGTAATTGATACTGTTTTTTTGTAATATTCATTCAGTAGACTTTAGGGTTGTCAACGGTTCTAATAAACACCGCAAAGGAACACCAAAAACCATATTCTATCAATATGCGCATGGAATTATACAAACCTGTAAATAAAGATAACATTATTACCAAAGTTGGTGTAGAAGATCTTTGGGATTCAGCTTACCCGCTTCCAGTCTTTACCATCTCTCAACCAACAAAGTGTGTGATTTGAACTCGTTTACTATATGAGTAAAAGTCAATAGCATTTGTGGAAACCAGTTAACATATACATGTAGTTAAATTTAGAATATTTTTATATGCATGTTATTTTTGGCTAAGAAACTTGGACGTTTATTTAGAGGCGGTCCTGTGTCCGCACTGGACCACGTGGACACATGGTTTAAAATATAGGGGTTCAACGTGGTTATAAATGGCTTTATGCTATATCAATAGAATTTTTTTGTTTCTATGCTCCTTTGTGATTGAATCTAGAAAATTACTTATCAAGCTATTGTAATAATATTATATATATCCACAGTTTCGTGTAATTCACTAAAGAAATTACTAGAATATGTTTTTTTGCCCCTTTATGGTCCTTGACAATATTTATTAGGACCGGTTGGTGATGCCAGTCCTCCTCGGAATAAGTTTTACTATAATCTATACAACTGATGATGACACTTTTTTCAGTTGACCTTACCATATTCTACTGCTTACAACGACACTGTTTTATCGGTTGACTTTACTATATTCTACTGCTTACAACGACACTGTTTTATCGGTTGACTTTACTATATTCTACTGCTTACAACGACACTGTTTTATCGGTTGACCTTACCATATTCTACTGTTTACGACGACACTGTTTTATCGGTTGACCTTACCATATTCTACTGTTTACGACGACACTGTTTTATCGGTTGACCTTACCATATTCTACTGTTTACGACGACACTGTTTTATCGGTTGACCTTACCATATTCCGCAAAAGTGTTAAAACATCCAGATTAATTTTTTCCAGGTTTAGAAGTTTTCATCATTGAATAGGTTTGTTTATTCAAGTCACATGACAGAAGAGGTCGCCACTGTGCAAATGATTTTCACAGTTTGTTTGGTTGAAGTTAAGAACAAAACTACACAATGGGCTGTCTGTGCTCTGCCCACCACGGATATCGAACCCGGTTTCTAGCGTTGGACTACCGCAGACATACTGCTGTGCCACTGGGGGGGGGGTCAATTTCTCTTGAAGAGTAAAAAACATGCTCTGTTAAAATATTGTATATAGAAAAACAACTATTTGAACCAAATGAAAAATATCCAAGGCATGCATGAAACGTTCTATATGTTTCATAAACATTTTGTACTTCATTCTGTACTCCAGATTTTGATTTTCTACTTATGATTAATATATTATTATTTTTTCGTTTCCTGTTAAAATTTATGTCAGGTTTTATACTTAATGTAAGTATATTTCATTTGATTTTTGCAAAGTTTCCAGTAGTTAAAACAAGAGAGTCAAACTTAACTTATCAGTTTCTAATTCTTTTATTTGCTTACCTATATATGTGGAATCTATTCTGTTTTATAGCCTTTCCTAAGTAGTGTCTTGGTGTGAAGTATGGTTCAGATTATCTGAAAAGTCTGGGCGTAGATTTTCTCTAAATCATTAAAGCTTGCAGTTAGTGAGATTAACGAGGAAGTAGAGATGATTCTATACGATCTTAATGAGCGAATAAAACGAGAGGAGATGAGTTTGAGCGTTCTATGTATTATCCTGACACATCAAATGAACAAATACACTATTTCTTAATTTCCCCGGTAGCTGCAATTAACATTCACTAGACTTCTCCGGATATTAGTAAGATAAGATAAAAAATCGGATAATTCATATATTTTTTGTTTATACATATATATATACATGAACACATATCTATGTGTTTACGTATTCCCAAATAAGCAAATAAACTCAAAATAATGTATTTTATTTATATACAACACTGTAAATAGAGGAACGATTTATAGAAAAACAGCTTGAATGATATAGTGGAGCAACATATTTTCAGAGTAATGATATAACTTGCCCAACATTTATTTCCAAATTTGGTTATCCAATTCAAGAGATGTTTCTGTTTGTTTCGTTGATATTCAAATTCTGTTTAATGTTTAACACATCGGCTATTAAAACTAAAAATAATAAACTATTATTTAGCTATTAAAACTATTAATGTTTAACACATTGGCTATTAAAACTATTAATGATTAACACATTGGCTATTAAAACTATTAATGTTTAACACATTGGCTATTAAAACTAAACTATTTTAAATTAATTACACACTCGATTATTTGATGATAACAAAGATGCTTAATTGGCTGTCTATATAGGCTTTGATGTAAGCTATTTTTTGACTTGTGAACTTGATAAAAACCTTGAAAAAGAATAATTTAGGACCATAATGCTAGAAATTACACATGCTATTTTGATTATTTGTTGCAGTAAAGTAGTTACTTTTAACATAGTATTCAGTGATTGTTTTTTTATTTTTGCAGAGTCTTGTCAATAGTACAGTTAAACCAGAATATTTATGTTCATAACTTGTTAAAAAATTGCGAAAAAACTCAATTTATTTTCATATACTGAATTCATTTTGAAACATTTATGACCAAAGTAGAAGAAGATACGAATAACAAATAGATGTATGTGCTGCGTGGTCACATCTGAAAATGTTGTCCACCAGGGGGACAGCAGTAAGTCTACGGATTCAAAATGCAATAACTGTTACTTTTCTGCTCAAATAAAAAACATGAAGAACTTTACTTTTAGGATTACAGTCAATCTTTCTAAACAAATTATCTTAGGCGTTAGTAGATCTGTGAGTTTTATCGTGTTGAGATTCTATTGACCACAGTTTTAGACATAAAATGTCAAACTTAATACAGTATCCAACTTTTTAACTGGAGTTTTTGTTTTTTAAAACCTGATTTCTATTATTTCCCTCTAATGTCCAGTACTTACGTTCAAGTGCTGGAAGTCAAACGAACATTGTTTTTATATCGGTTGTGACACTGTGAAAGACATAGATCTGGTTTTGGTTTTCTTGCGACAGCTGAGGGAAGTAGATTGTTAGTGTTACAGACTAATGGCGTCAGTTCGAGCTTATGCGTAGTAGGCGGTCGATGTTGACACCTTCTATGATGGCAGTGCTTATATGTGTGTATTGAAATAGCTGAAATACTATTTTTCCGCCTTTCTTTTTTAGCCGCTTGCAATACATATTGATATATATATATATCAAAGTTATAGTGTTGCAATAAAATGTGAACTCTCCGTCTTTTTGAAAACAATGCTACACAAAATATTTGATTTAGAAATACGACATTGCGCATATATATATATATTCGATCTAACAAGTAAAATGTATTTTCATTCCTTTCCAAGTCATTTTTTTTCTTTTAAAAATATCTTTAGTTGATAATTGTTTCTTGTCTGTATACTTTTGTTGGGGTCCTCTTGGATGTTGGTATAGGCCATAGGAGCTCGAAAAAGCTCAGTTTTTGTTAATTCATTAACGTAGACAACTTGCTAAAACGAAGTAGAAGATCTGGAAACGCGTTACACTTTGATTCCTTTTGTTAAGTTATATGTAAAGTTGCTAAGTAGATAAGTATTTTATTGGTTAAAAATCGAGACGATCTATGTGACAGAGACCAGTCTGTTTTATTATCTATATGTGTTGCGAGTAGAAACACTGTGTACTATACATTATTTTTGATTTAATCTAGTTTAATATTAATCTTGAGAATAGAAACGGAAATATTCCAAAGGAATATTTCGATTTTTGTTGGGTAATTAGTGTCAAATGTAGCGTACATTTTCTGTTAAATTTTCCAGTACGAGCAACGAACTTCTAGCACTGGTACTGAAAAGTTCTAAAAAATAACGTACGAACTACATTATGTCGATAACAACGCAACTAAGCAGTATAATCAGGCAATAGTTACAGTGATATTAATCGCTGTTTGTAAATTGTTGCTTTTCAGTAAACATATACTGTCCAATGATTCTGGTTAAAGGTCTTAAGGAATCATATGCTCATTACCGGTTCAGTAGCAACAAGTTAAAAGAACAAACAGTCTACGAAATGTAATTTATGAACTGAGAGGTTTGAAAATATGTGATACACACCAGTTGCCATGAGTGATAACAAACCGTGAAACATCAGCAATTACAGTTCCAAAGCTTTAACTGTTCTCATACTAAATCAAAAGCTCATTAATTCAAGAAAGGGGATAGTTTTAGGGTTATAAAGGTTGAATAAGCATTATGTATGCATTAAAATTTCATTAAGTTATAAGAGACAGATTGGTTTGTTATACAATGTATAAAATATTCATTTACTACAAGTTACAGCTTTTATAGTAAGAAAGATTACAAGTACAGAAGTTTTAACGGACAGTGATCGAAACGTCGTACCCGTTCTAAAATAATCTTCTTTACTGTAAAAGCTGTAACTTGGATTAAAATAATACTTAACCAGTTAGTAAACCCAAAACGAAACTATTATCGATTCATTGTTGCTGTTTCATCACAAAGCTACACAATGGGTTATCTTCAGTCTGTTCACTTAGGAGAATCGAACCTCAGATTTAGCGTTGCAAGTCCATAAACTTAACTTTGACTCACTTGTGGAAAAAATAATAATTTGGAAAAAAGGATTCATTACAATCCAAAAATGTGTCCATAGGTTTGAAGCTTTTGCAGTGACTACTTTAACGTGCATTTAGTAGTTATTTCCATTGTGACACTCTTAATACAGTGCATGCATCAAAGGTTATAATACTATGGATGCTGATTTTTCACACACATATCTTAACTGTATATGAGTAAGAAGTGATAAGAATATGAACTTGTACATAAATAGACGTATGACCAATGTTTTTATATCTAACATTATCACCTACACTGCACTGTATGCCACAGATCATTAAATTAAGTTTGATATACAAATGGTAAGTGAAAACGTCACTGACCCAATAAATCAATGCTGGACAAGCTGTTCTAATTAAAGGGAGCGTGTCATTCGTTATTAAACATCAGCACAGCTACCCTCGCTGATTTTAGAGCGTCCCATTGCTGCTATGGTAGATGAAACATTGTTCTTTTAGACGGACATAATATAGACATTCAAGTAAGCATGGCCCATGCTCGACTAGAAACGAGTGAATGATCACACTGATCACGAAAATAAGTAAAATGTGTTTAAATCATATAAAGGTAGAAATTAGAAAAATTGTCAGCGAAAAACTTAGTCATGTCCATCATGACCACCAAACAGCTGCTGAGTTTTCATGAATCTTTACTTCAACGAAATAATTTCTCAATCTTTAAGGAATTAAAAAAAGAACATTTATACGCTGTCTTCTTTTTTAACTAGTAGGTTGATTATAGGGCTTCCAGATAATACTTAGATGTTACTTAGCGCTTTCGACGTTGATTTTGTGCCACTTTATGCACGTATTTTATTTGTGCCACGAATTGTTGACATTCCTTTTAAATAAATAGTGTTACTGTTGCACCTCCACTATTTATGATCTAGTAAGGTTCAAAAGTGTCTATCAATTGAGGAACGCTTTACTGCACATGTATCTTATCACAGATCCTAGAGCTATATGAAAACAAAACCGAAATGGATAACGTAGCATTCCCAAACAATTAGATAAGCGAAAACAAATACACAAAAGCGTTCTTAAAAGGAATAATATGTTAAACTCTGTGTAACGGGGTTAAAAAACTCTAGGATTTTAAAGGAAATGAAAGAAACTATGGTGAAGTTAATTGAAGAAGCAGAGCTACCAACAGTGTAATGGTTGATGATAAGGTTAGCTGAATAAGCAGTTCCATTCTCAATGAAATAGTTTATGGCAGACTTAACTGACACAACAGAAGTCAGTTTTATTGATAATATTCTTTTCTACCTTATTGTAAACTTATATTTTATCAAAGAAGTGAACGTTTAATTGTGATTATATAAATAAATATCACTGTCTGAAAGTTTATGAAAGATGCCACTTAGTAATGAAGAGGAGTAAGTGTAGATTTTATGATATGACAGCTTCGCCTGGAAGTTTCTTATAATTTAAAATAAGAATCATGCATTATTTGTTTGTTTGAGCTTTGGCCTTAGGATTTTAGAGTTTTCTTATAAAAATTGTTTTTCGTTATATACATAAAATGTGATTTTGAGAGGAAGAAATTCTCATATCAGACTGGTGTATGAAGATAAAAGGATATTTAAGATTTTGTAACCTACCAAGCACAGCAGGTCTCCACTGAGATTAATCACGCTTCACATGTACGATGTTCCAGGACTCTAGCTATCATTGGAACTATTTTTTTTTCGTCGATGGTGCTCACTTTAATAGCCACAAATTAAGCACTATTGCCTACTACCGTAATTCCCATTTTAAAATGCTTTTTCGAGGGATGACGAGATAATTCTTAGACCATACACTTTAATAATCTTTGAATAGACTCCCCAGTCTACTTGGAAGTTGACGTCCGAGACCACGTTTAACAAGGTCAAAGGCACACAAGTTAATTGAAGTTTCATTAGGGGACTTGACGGGTATATCGTCGAAAAGCGTTGTTATGATTCCATGTTCGTCGGTTACCTGACTCATAATAACACACGCTGATTTAGAGATATGCCTAGAAGCTTGTGGACGCTTAGTTTCTGAGCTTTTATCCACTTTAGATTCTTGATTATTATATTGTTAAGAGTGCTAGGAAATATGTCCAGCTTCATTACGATGGCTTTTTTAGGTTAGAAGGTTCTGTTTCGTAACTAACTATAACTAGAGCATTACCCTAGCGTGTATATGATCGTGACTTCGGAACATTTTGCTTTCCTAAACACATTGTTTTGCTTCAATGGAGATAATTGAAGACTGGGTTCTTGGAAAAGTTGTATCCTTTAGTTCTACATCGTCTAACAATCTCATTCGTTGAATAATCTTCTCCTGAAAAGATTTTCATATTATTCCAGTCATAAACATACTAGCGGCGGTATTACAATGACGAATGAAGGGAAACTCGCCGTGAATCAAATATTTAGATGTTAAACATGTCCCCGGGTGCGCCATGGCTCACATCTGAGGCGACATGCTACTTCGGTAGCATACACATAGTTCAATATCAAATTACGAATTATGTTGTTAGGAATGTATTCGATTCTGTTACTACAACATAAAGAAACAGAAGTTCATTTATGTTTGATGCAGTTTGATATCTATGTGCCCTTTATTTGAAAAATAGAATCTAATTTTGTTATATATATACATTATCGAAGTTGATAAGTTTCAGATATGATTTTTACTTTTTATTATTTGGAAACTGCGACAGAACTATGTTTTAATACATTTTTCTTTCAAAGATTTTCAAGCATTTCTTTTAGCTTTTACTGTTTCAAAATTAGTGTTATGTGACTCTCTTAGATATCTTTTGATTATCTAAGCCCATTATCTAAAGATTATGATCAAATAAAAGGACATGTAAAAAGGAAACTTATACTTTTTCATTTTGGAGTCTCTCTTAATTGGCTGCCTTACCTTTGGTCGCTAGTTCAATAGTAGACACAACTATTTTGTTTGTTTGTTTGTTTGTTTGAAGTTAAGTACAAAGCTACACAATGGGCTATCTGTGCTCTGCCCACCACGAGTATCGAAACCCGGATTCTAGCGTTGTAAGTCCGCAGACATACCACTGTGCCACTGGGGGGCAGAGACAACTATACCTGAAGTTTTGGTATCTCTAATGTTGAAAATTCCAATTGTTTAAATTTAAAATCTATAAATTCTGAGAGAGAAAGCAAGCAATAAATTAACGTAATTCTGAGCCTAGCTTATCTAAACTGTAGCTTACTAATCACTGGTTGTTTTATTACGAAGTCCAGAAAATATCTAAAATTATTTTTCAGTATGTGGTTCTCGTTGTTTTCTGTACCTTAGATGAAAAGATCTCAAGTCTTTAATACAAAACGACTCATAACTTCAAAGTACTATTATTCTGATTGGTACGTTGAACTTTGATAATAACATTCTGTCATATTAAATACCGAGGTTTGTAATAGTTCTTTATCATATTGTGCACCATTATTACTAAAAAAAATATGTGTAATGTTAAACCTCTCAAAGATATACTAAAGGGTATTTTAATAGGTATAAACGTTCTTAGAGGGTTAACGAAAAATCTGATAATGGTATCAGTTTCCCATCAATATTTGCTGAATTATAAACCATCTTCATACAAGATTCACTTTTTCGATGGGCCCGTCATAGCCTGGTGGTTAGGGCGCTCGCAATCTGCGGGTCGCGGGTTCGAAACCCCGTCCCACCAAACATTCTCGCCCTTTCAGTCGTGGGGGCGTTATAATGTGACGGTCAGTTCCACTATTCGTTGGTAAAAGAGTAGCCCAAGAGTTGGCGGTGGGTGGTGATGACTAGCTGTCTTCCCTCTAGTAGTTCACTACTAAGCTAGGGATGGCTAGCGCAGATAGCCCTCGTGTAGCTTTGCACGAAATTCATAAGAAACAAACAAACGTTTTTGATGAGTTATAACTGGTAGTAAAATCTTTTCTGTATTCACACACAAAAGAGTTAATTTTTTCCCGGCTGCCCCAGCCATCCAATGGGTCTCATTTGTAATAATCCAGAAATTTCTATAGTTCAGATAATTTCCAATTTTTTGTATTAATCAAGGCGGTAATGTGTTTACATTTTATAGGTTATTTACACAAAGAAAAACTTTCCCATATAATTATATGCTTCAGTTTTATATACTGTAAATATTTACCCGATTTTGTTTAAGATAGCCATTTTTCAGAAATTATTATTGTAAACACATGGTTTTATTTAGTTATTTTAAAAAAAATTATATAGCTCGTTGTAAACACATATTTAACGGCTTACTCTTTCTAAGTTAGTACATTACTCGTCTGAACAATGTATTGAAAACAGCAGGTTAATTAAACACGAGAGAACGTCGGTAATAATAAAAAACATTTTTCCTAGACGTTTAGAGTAGCGCATATTCCAAACAGGAAATGTTTACAAAAATATCCGATTATATAATAAAGAAATAAAAGGATGTACAAATATTACAGAAAAATTAGAACAGACTTATTTCAAAGGTTTGTTTCAGAATTTTAGCCCAAAGTTGGACAGGGGGCTATCACCACATAGTATTCTTTCATTCTGAACTGACAGGCTAAACTTGCCCTGCTAAAAAGACAACAGATCTACAGCAAGTGAACGTCATTTACGAGTACAAGTGTAATAAAGGAGACTGCGAGCTCCTGGCAAACGTCTCCTACATCTGAATGACTAACACAACCCTGTCAAGACGCCTAACAATGCATCTACAAAATGGAGCCATCAAAGAACATTGTGCCCGCATCCACAACCAAAAACTCACACGTCAGGACCTAGTACAAAACACTAAAGTAAACCGCCGATTTAACGACTTCACAACTCTTCAACTACACGAAGCAATAAAAATCCTACAGTAAACTCCCATAATCAACAAACAATCGACAGGAACAGCACGCACACTGCTACTTCTTGGCGAGAAACCCCCAAGCCACAATACAACACTCCACCAATTAACGCCTTCCACGAGCTAGATACCACCACCTGCTTACCCATACCTATAAATATCTACCAACAGTAATCACAATTCACACAACATTCAGCCTTGATAATGGATGCAGAACGCATTCGAAACGCATCGGCCAACTCATCACTATCCACAACTTTTACCCTTTGTTCTAACAACGTTAAGACGGCTTATCGACTTCTTGAGAATAATTCTAAGAAGAAAGTAAACCTACAGACATCGGTCTTGTTTAACAAAATCTACATACATATATATGCACATATTTTTATCTTTGCCTAAGTTATATGTATGAGTATTAACATTATTATTAATAACAGCTTTTATAATTCCATGTGTGTGTTTACTGGATAGTAAGTTGCTTAATAAGACTGTGTACCCCACTTTGTTTACCCCATAGTAGTATGTGTATGACAATTTCGACTTATCTAGTGAAGCCACTATTATCTGATGTTATGTAATTATACCTGAAACTTTCTACTTTGTGAAATAATTACATGGTTGTAAGCTATTATATAGCTTTTAAAAGTAAATATTTTGGACTTAAGGGCATCAAGCTACAGTTTGAATATATGTGAGACAAGTAGACATGCATATTACATTAATCTTTATGTTTTCTCATAAAACGAACAAATATGAATAACCAGTGATATAAACAAAACATAAAACATTGTGGCCGGCAACTATTTTTAATGTAATATTCTATATGACGTGGATGTAGCTATAATTGCATATTAGAGCAAATGCAGGCAAATTTTAACGTCAAGCATTCGTGTAAAAATTTTATATAAACAATAGTTTATACAAAAATGTAAAATGTAAACAACACTAGGCAATAAGTAATATTTAAAATAATATAATATTATTCAAATTCAGCACTGACTGCTACTTCCTTGAGACTTCTACATAACAAAGAATGTAATCCTTTCGCTGCGAAGGTTGAACCAATAGATACTCAAGCATTAACCAATATGAACGTGATGAATTGTTTCGTTACAGTCTTAGAAAAGACCTTGATTTTTAGGGTGGAAATGATACACTGTGGTGTGTACGTGAGCGACAACAAAGTTCAGGTACACTATAAGTAATATTTGCCTTTCTAAAGGAATTATAGAAACCTGCCACTAGAACGTTCCACACAACATTATATTGCCTCCAGCAGTTTGAACTATCTTGGACAAACACAAACAGGTTGAGTGGTTTTCTCCTCATTATGATCATACCGCCAGTACAGAAAAAGCCGAAAAACCTCTCATTAGACTACATCTTTTTAGTTCTATAGGTTTGCTTCCAAGCAGCAGTGATGCTCAGTTCTTCTGTTTGCATTTGAAATAAGTGGTTTTTAGACTGGTTGTTGGCTCCCACATAACAGTGTTTGTAATATTCTTCTTTTGGTACAAGTGGATATAGATGAATCTTGACCAGATTAAGAGAATAACAGTTGGACCTCTGTTACTATTTACAAGAGCTTATGGAATGGTTACTGAATGGAACATTGAAAGCATAAATATCCAAAACATTTCAGGCTATCTACCAGTTTGAGAAATATAATCAAGCACTAGAAAACCATTGGACATTATAATTTGGAATAACTGCTGCTTGGGTTATGTAAATATAAAAACGTGTTTGAAATTGAATTGCACATTTATTATTAAATCTATCATCCAGAATTTTAACAAGAGTTTAAGGATGCAAGCCAGCACAACGATAGCAGGTAGGGAGCTCAGCGTTGCTGGTCTTCACAGATGGTTGCAGCCCATAAGACACTCATCACAACCGTGAATATAAGATTTAAGCTATTATGGTGTCTTGAGCGTGAAACAATGGAAGAATGATTAAGAAATAACCATAATATGAGGGATAAATCCAGCTACTCGTTGTTTTCTTCAGATATACACATATATGCATTTGAGAGCAGCATGGGTAACACTTCAGACATTACTGTGCTGTTAAACTTTAGCGGGGACAGTATTATGGTGTGATCATGCCTTAGCTGGTTGAACTTGATCCTCTGAAAACACTTAAAGGATCCTTGAATGCTCTGTTGTTTTGTGACGTAGTGTAAAATTCTGCACTGCAAGCATTATAAAACTCTACAGAGAAGTAATATATCTCCATTAACATGATAATGCACACTGACATATTGAACATCATGTAGAATTTGTCTTTGATAGCATAGACTGCCAACTTGGGTTAAACGCCACCCAAGAGAGAAGGAAAGGACAGACTCTGAAGTCACACTGCATTTGGACTTGTTTTGTAAAAGGAGTGGTAGTTTGTTCCATCAGAACTCTGGCTATAATCCAAAAATAGCTCCACTTCTTTATCAAACTGTATTTCATATACAGAGTTTAGCACATTATAATAAAACGATTTGGAATATACAAATCAGCAAGTTACGTGACAACAACAGCAAATATAAAGTCGCGGTGGAATAAAGTGAACCAGAAATAAATCTTAACATTGTTTTGTACATAGTGGGATGACACTGAACATTGATCACTTTTAGAAAGATATGTTACAACTTTTTCCGATGTAAAGTATCCATACACTCAGATCATGAATATGTGTTCAGATCGGAGATTTAGAATTCCCAAGACAAGGATATTGATTATACTTAATGACACTGGAAAACAAAAGAAAATTGATAAGCTTGTGGCACAGAAACAACCATAAGGAGTCCTGCAACAAAGCATACCTCAGCTGTGGTAAGCATAGTACGGAGTGTTATGTTAAGTGAGAATCCACGAACAGAAAGGTCAGTAGCAAAAGCCGTCTACTTGCCCCAGGCAACATTGTCCAACATAATAGAAACATTTCCATCCGGAAAAGCGAAACAAGCTGCATCCACGACATATCAGTTCAACTGCCGAATACCTCAAGCAGCTGGAGAATGAAACGGGTATTCGTGTTATTCAGTACGAAGAAATACTGGCCAAGTGGCCGAACGCACCGCCTATGGATTTCTGTGCGATCTGACTGTTCATACAGGCGCTGGGAATCTATAGTTATCATCCACTAAGTGAAATAGGGAAAGCATCGGGTAGGATGTGCTGTGAAAACTTTACGACGGAGAATTTTGTAATGGAAAAGTATGTTGCAGGGCTATTGTCAAGGTGCATGGTCGCCAGAAAGAGCATGATTGGATGTGGCAACATGGACTGTGGTGAGACTTTAAAATAGTTTAAATATTACGTACTTAATCTCTGAAAATGTGTATACATATGAATATTTTTGTGTATTTTATTGTAGATATATGTCATTAACTTACGTTCAAAAGTCATCACGTTTACAAAAAAAAAAGAAACTAGTGTTAAGAAAAGGTTAAGTTGAAATTGTTATTAGTAGTATTAAGTATTATACTTAAACCAAACGTCATATAAATATGAAAATTACTTTATTATTATTCTGAAGTCTGTGTTTCCTAAGTTCTTAAGTTTTCTTCTTGATTCTTTTAGTGATTTTAGATATTTTACTAAGAATTTATAGCTTGAGACAAAACCTAATACAGCTTGATGAAGATTAATTACAAAATAGAAATATTTTCCTGATTTTACAATATATCATAATAGTAATATGCAAAGTATCACTATAGTTTAAGAATCTGATCTGAATAAGAAGTACGTTAATAGTCATGATTGCTCATTTATTTACATTTTTACCACCTGGGTAAGTTAAAACCAACAATAACATGTAACAACGTAATGTCAAATCTGAATAAGAATATAGTTTACAATCATCAACTGAATGTTACTTACAAGTTACATCCTTACTTCATGTTAAGAACCATCGCTTTTGAAGTAACATCTACCAATACTCATATCTTTTGCTAGTTTGAAACAACAATATAGCAAGGACAAATCACAATTAGAAAGGTAATTATACTCATACAGTGACACCAGTTATCTTCACATTCTGAGTAATGTTGAACAGAAAATATATCATAGAGACTAATCTCAACTAGAGCTGTGCTTTCTTTCATAAATCTATCTGTTCACACCAGTGCAAAAAAAAAAAACACCAGAAAAAACAGTCATAGATGTATATTAAAGCTTACAAATTCTACCATTATCCTCAGCTAGTTCCTAATCACAATAATTGTTCTAGTTAGTGTTCTGGACCAGAACTGCGATCATTTATACTCATTAACAGATTCATTCTCAACCCCTCATCTCGAAATAGAACAACTGTTTTAATTCTTATTTTGAAACCGAATCATGCTTATACTCATTAACAGACACCTACTCACACCCTCATCTCCTGGCTAGCTCGAACAGTCGTTGGTCCTCGAAAGCTATGTGACAAGAGCGGCTGGCCTTCTGGAGGAGGAGTTTTCTCTTGGTCGGTGGAATAGGGAACAGTATGGACAGGTATAGAAGAAAGGGGGAGTTGAAAACACAGTTCTTGCGGATGAGTGGACGGTATGGTGGAAGAATGGGCTCTGGTATGCATTAGTTCCATTTTCATTTGGTTTAATTTTGGCAATGGGTCATCATCACCGCATTCTGGTTGCTGTAAGAATATGAACTTTAAACTCAAATTTCTTGTTTTGATTCTCTTGTTAGGTTCTCTTGATACAAGATATCACGAGGATATCAGTAAGGTGCTAAATGTGTAATATATATATATATATGTTTTTTGTTAATCAACTTAATTTTATTATTACTTAATTATAATGACTTCTACTACAGTGAGAAAATATCTAATGCTACAGGAACACATGAGAATTTATTAATTTTATCCTAATGAAAAATAGGGATATATGGAATTTTTATTCTTTTTTTTTTGGAAAAAGCTAAGTCTTCAAAAGCTGTTATTACTATGTATTATCGTCGTATCGTATTTTTATAGTTTACCTCGTATATTCTTTTGTCCACCTTGAAATCTCGCTTTTTGTCCTTCTGATAATAAACCCCAGCAAAGATTAAAACATTCAAGATTAAAAGCGAGCACCCTACAGCGATGGTCACGCTGAGTGTTGTGGAGTATATTCCTTCTTGATACACGACATTTTGTGATTCTGTGTTATTTGTTGAGCTAGTGACGATCACGTTATTCTCCACTACAGATCGAGAAGTTACTTCCATGTTCGACTTGACCTCGAAACCCGAACTATTTTCATTGATATCCGTGGGAATATTATCTTCTTTGGTCGAGTAGACGGTAGTGAGAACTTGACTGGAATAGGAATTATGACCACGAATGATTCCATCGTAAGATAAATGGTTATTGTAATCATGGAGCCTATGGTGCTCGAAATTAATATCTTCAGAACTTGTTCTATTTAATGCTGGGAGCAGATTTAACCAAAATGACAGTTGGTGAGCATGATAGTGGTCCTTTACTCGAGGCTTCATTCCTATTAAAAATAAATCTCTCAAATATATCACACTAATAATGATAAAAAGAAAACGATATCGAGTGTAATGGTGCAATGTGTGAAAAACCACAGTAAATGGAACAAATTATTACCATATTTGAAATTAGAGAAACTACTTTTGAAACATCTCTCGTCCTCTTCATTCTCATCATTGTATTTAAAGCTCTTCAGTATGTATAAAATCTTAAGTTTAAAATTTCAACACATAATTATGTTAATTTTAGCGCAATTCAACTTCAATAAAAATAAAAAAAAAACAAACAAAAACTAAAGGTTCCAAGACACAGCTTTGTATGTATAAATGAAACAATTATAGCTACGGACATGTCTAGGAAAAACAGGCAGCAAGTGTTCATTTCAACATACTGCTCAAAGAAAACGTTCTATAAATCACTGTGTGAACTTAAAGGACACTTCATGAGTTGTACATTTTACTATCTGAAAACAACAGGGCATTATTTGGAGTGGCTAATGACATACATGCATTAAGATTTATATTAAAACACCAGAAAATAAGATAACTTAAATATGATAGCAACTTGAATCAATCTATTTTCAATTTCTTTAAAGCAATTAGCTCTTATTGTAGGTTGTGTTAAGTGTGACGAGAAGATTAAGAAATCTAGTTTAAGGAACCAATTAAGTGACACTTGAAGACACGAGGGTGGCTAGGCATTCCTTTAATTAGTCATATAGAATAACTGTTTGACTATCTAATCGTACAACAGCTGCTAGTGAGTTACCGTCTGATTTGATCCTAGTATTCCGATAAAACTGAAATTCTTAAGATTAATTTTACACTTTGTACAACTTAGCTAAAAGATTTATTGGATTACCTATTCACTCCCGAGAAGGGCAGAAATCTACATAAATAAAATAATTAGTTAATAGGCTCTTTTGTAAGTTTAATAAATTAGCGTTTCTAGTTGTGCAGAGTCACGGTACATGACATATTCAGCTAACGAAAACAAATCCTCTTCAATTAAAGTAAATACAAGGTTGTATTAACGTTTTTCCCACTGCGAAGATGTGATTCAAACTCTTGAGATATAGAGCTCATTATAAGACTTTCACGTTTTTATTTGTTTTACTTTTACTGCCTTAGTGTTTATATAGTTCGTGTTTTAAGAGCATCTACAGTCTTATAACCATTGTATAAAATCGTGACTTTTATGTTAATCTACAATCATTGTTATCTTCTAAGAACTCCTTATTTTTATACATACTGTCACTGTACATGAAAGCTTCGTGAAAAGACTTATGAACAACTGGCAAAAACTATACAACTTTATTTTCTCACTATGTTGCAGGTTAAGCAATCTATTTTCAATAATATTTATATCACTCATTAGGCGTGGCCCGATATTTGCACATATATATATGAATCAGAAGGTGCACGATTCGCAATGTCACACCCTGCACTATTGGACAATAGGTGAGTTATAAGAGTGACGGTCAAATCCAACTACACTAGTAGAGCCCAAGAACTGGCAGAGAGTGCTGTTGACTACCTGCGTTTCTTTTTCTCTATTAATTCAAAATTAGGGATTGCTGACACTGACAGCCCTTGTGAAGTTTTTCGTGTTTCCTAAACGAACAAACTTTATATAATGCATTATATTGTGTAATGTTATTACTTTTTAAATTTACCCCCATATATATTTATATATGTGTATCTATAATTGTAAGCTAAGAAGGATCCTGATTAACTGTAATTTTAGTTTCCGACTATTTTCTCAACTCGAAGTGCTCAGTATTTTTAGTCAACCAGATTTCTAATTTTCTGCAATAAAAGAGACAAATCTTGCGTTACTATTAATAGAGCTATTGGTTTCTTGTTATTCCTTACTGCATTTAAATAATCCCACAGACAAACAGACACAGTGGTGTAACTAGGTATTATTGCGCCCAGGGAAAGTTTTACGAACTGCCCTCCCCACTTTATATAATCATAAAGCGAAAAAATCATGTTTATAATAACATATAATTATAATAAAAATATATGGAAAATTTTCCCAAATATATTATCATATTTAGTTATCAAACATCTGTTAAAATAGCTGGAGCTCTGTCCCCCCCCCCCCCATTTAACAGCACAAAGAAAATACACTGACATATCAAAAAGCCTACTTCAAAGACTGACTGCTTCTAATTGTTGCTACAGTGCAGTATAATTAAGTGACAAAGCCCAATTAATGTTTGACCAAAGGTATTTTTATCTTAACACTTTTCAATCAGATACCTTCCACCAGTTGTCTATGCTTACAGAATGAAAGCTCAGTTTAAATGCAATAAATTAAAATGTTTTACTAGCAAGAGAAGAAAAGGAATTTCAGTTGGTCAGTTATAAATAAAATGAAAAAAAAAATAAAATCTGAATACAAAAGATTGAAAATGTTATAAATAATAAGGTATGTTAAAGTTCAATACACTATTTAAATTCTGCAATCTAGTCTCCTCTAAAAACTAATGATTATTTATTTACAAAATGTTTAAAATACTCCATTCATGCTTTGTGCTCTGGAGAGAGAAAACAGTAGTTTAAAATAACTCACAGATACATGTTCCGTTATTCTTAGCCACATTACTTCAGAAATGACTTTATGAAGTATTACTGAATGAGTAAATTGTGCTTTTAACAATATTGTGAGTGTACACGGAAAAAAATAAATGATAAAGATGCAGTGTTAAACGTCAAAAGTTGGCGAAGCGATGGAACAAAATGGCTATTATTAAACCCCCTAGATTCCCCTAAAGTGGTTTTTATTACTAATATTAGGCCTTTAGGTTTTATTGCTTCATCAATTTCTGACGGTTAACACCACATCGCTATATTTTTCGTTATATGAAGTAGCATTCAGACAGACTTTTAGCTACCATCTAGTCCAGTCTAGATGATATTCTGGTATTGAAAGCCTCCTGTGCAGTACTTGCCGTGGTCAAAAAAAGAGACCTAAAATGCTATTGATACATAACTTTACTCTGGAATCTGTAACGACATATTAAGGATAATTTTTGGAAAGCAGTCGAGTGTGATTTCATCACTAGTGTATAAGTTTATACAGGAAACAACAGTTTTGTCTGGTTATATGAGACAGACATCCAGACTACTGAACGTAAAAAAAGATTTGATAAAAGAAAAAATATAACACGGATAAAGTTACAGGACGGAAAAATCAATATTCATTTCTTGAGGCTGTAGAGATCCATGGTCGAAAATCAATCTACTTTCTATTTTGTGTGGACGAATGGATTTTTCCACAGAAACTGACTGAAGGACTAAGACTTTTAGACGGTCAACGTTGTGATAAGGTTTGATGAATTGTTGACCAGGAATGACTTATGGCAATGAATAACTATGACACTGGCATGTTAGGGAGATAAATTCTGAAAATTTTGGGTGAAATGTTCACCTGCCTAAATAAAATGAAAACAACAACAACAACAACGGGCATGCTTCACATTCCAATTTCCTTTACCACCCTCAGACTAGCTTTAATCTTAACTATAAAATTCAATCGGATAAAAAATAATCAATATCAAATATCATTTATGCATTTGATGTGAAACATTTAAAGTGCAAGGCATATAGATAAAACAAGCAGTACAAAATGTTTTAGCAATGATCAAAATAAAAATTTACTCTTTGCATTATATTAGACTCACTTTTAAGATAAATGTAAAAATAGATAAAACTGCAAAATGATACAGCATTGCATAAAACCATTTAACACAGAAAACTGTCATAATATTTTTGTTGTACAACAGAATTATTGATGAAATATTTAATATAAATAAACTTTAGAATTGAAAAGATGCAATGGTGTAGTTGCATTATGGTACTACTAATGAAAGTATTTGGGAAAATAAAACTTTTCTTTATGATATTTTGAAATAGATCCAAATATAGTATGTTTTAGTTTTACCTAACGACAATTTTCAGTAAATCCAAAGTGAACTGCTTTAGTTTCTAGCTGAGGCTGGAGAGACAGCTAATGATGGTGGTGGTCTGGTAGGCTCCTCCTCCAATTCCAGGGCTAACCTGTTCATAGCTTCTGCAAGAGCCTCTACATGAGATGTATCGGTTAGAAGCACACATTTATCAGTCGGTTCCACTTCAATCATTGATAAGATTAAATGAACCCCAAGATGCTTGGAACTTTTGAATATTCCTCCAAGTTTGTAAAGTTGTGAAATAGATATTTTTATTCCATCCCGAGAAGATAAGGTTATAAGACAAATAAGATAAACGTGGAATTTTTTACAAATCCAGTTGAATACTAGCTTGCCTGTAGGGCAAAATCAATTTATTTTACACCATAAAAGTCATGATTGAGTAGTCAGAAATTCTGATAGAGGTGAGAGCTCAGAGTTATTATAGCCCAGTCATAGCTACAATTGTTCTGATCAAGTATTATATCTAAAAGCATACTTGTAGTAACATGTCTGTTGACTGTAGAAAGTGTCTCGCAAGTGAATGACCCAATCCAGTAGGCTTTGTATAGGACTTATATTTGACTGACATACAACTATACACTCCACTGTATCATTGCCATATAGCCACAGCTATCATTAACAGAAACATGAGTCTTCCAGCATTATCTGGTTTTCATTATACTAGAACCCAATTTCAGTGTAGACGGATGGGTGTACAAACGCTGGTTCTTACACAAATAACTGAAATTAGGCAAGGTATAATGCAAGTGCTGACCTATAGTTTTTGACCATGGGAATCCATTCTCACAGACATCTTACTTCCATATGATTTCTTTCTGACAAAACTTTAGTACATTCTGTAGCAACCACAAAGGAATAATACATGGGTGTCTTTCTGTCACAGGCCAAACACTCTCAGTCCACATTGTCAAGTGTTCTAACTGCAATGTTTATTGAATTTTTTAAAAAAGAAATAATTAATAAAGCTCCATATTGATGAAATAGTTCAACAGGCATGGTTAAACATGCCTTTTTAGAAACAAATAAAACATTGAATATACCAAATTTACTTTTGTCATGATATGGTGAAATAGCATAAATACACGAATACTTATTTCATTCTCCAGCTGTTTGAGATATGCAATGGTTGAAATATAATAGACAGTAAGGTACATTCTAAGAACTAAATGGAAATGGGATGGGCATGTAGCAAGGTATTCTGATAATAGATGGACATTAAGAACAATGGAATGGCAAATTAGAACAGGGAAAAGATCTAAGGGAAGGCAAAAGAGAATATGGAGAGATGATATAGCGGCAGAAGCAGGAATCAGATGAACACGGTATGCTAAGAATAGAAAATACTGGACTGGTCTGATGAAGAGCTAAATTCAACCAGGGATGACTGCAACTTAGATAGACAGAATTGTTGAATGGATATGTTGTGAACGCAGCTTGTGTCATTGTTCCAGATGGAGATCTTTCTTCTCAATATTATGTGTTTGTGATTGGTATAAATGGGCGGGGTTATGTATTTTCACATATTATAGAACACTGTAATTTGTTCACCAAAGCAGGGGTTAGATTGTTGCAGGTATCTTTCTGGATTGTCCTGTTTTCCCAAGTTATAAGAAGAATTCAGGAAAGCACAGAAAGTAAGATAATCATGGAAATCAGTAAAATCTACAAAATGTGTAAAAGAAACACATAAAACTCCACATAAACAGATCTTATGTTATGGTCATAGCACCAAACTTGAACGTCACTGTCCTACTCTGTGGTATTCTCAGGTGTAATAACTACCTTACATCTCAGAATAGTCATCATAGTAGCAAGAGAAATGGAGGAAGATATTATGCAGAATTAAATCTGAATTTGTGAGTTGGAATGAATTTAACATAATGTTTAAAGCAATGTGAAAATAACCATTATTTTTCAATATGTAAAAGCCAAATACAAAAACTACAAACAGCACTACGCTTCACAGCTGTTGAAAACTTTGAGTGTAAAAAGATCTGCTGGAATGCTACAAAAGTCTGATTAAGAGTTCATTATTATATAAAAAACACCGTGGCATAATTTTTCAAAAAATGCATTCACTATCCACAACACTTGTCATTATATCAGTAAAAGTAGGGAGGACATATACCTACAGGTTTCACTAAATCTCTACACAAATGATTTCGCAAGAGAAACTACATGATATCAAACCATATAATTCTACAGCGACACCTTTTGTGGAAGCATTGAACAACACCAAACAAATAATAAAAAAACAAAAACGCCCTATTAGAACTAGTAATAAAGACGCTAGGTTGTTATCCATTATCTATAACTGGTGGTTCTATGTATTAAAGATGTACGCGCGCCGAACCACATGAAATGATTACTTCTTTAAAGTAAAAATTAGTATCAAAAACATTTACTATAGGAACAGAACCTTTTAATTCTAAACTTGGCATTTCGAGTAAGACAATCCACTTCAGAAGTGTGCAAGGCAGCATGAAACTAAGGCAGAACAAAAAGTGTTTTAAGTTCTAACCGTGTAATGTTCTAACAGAATAACGTACAACAATTATAATGAAGTCTGTGGTGATTCGCAATGCAGTTAGACTTACACATGTATTTGGGGAAGTTCGAAACAAAATTAGGTGGCTAAAAATGCCTATGTATAATTTATAGAAAAGTAATATAACATAAATGACTATTAAAGTGAAAGAAACGCGTTGTTAGGAAAAAGTATCAGATAACTAATTCGATGACATAACGATAGTGGGTCCCTCTAATGACGAAAAACATAATAAATACAAAACATATATGAATAAAATAAATTTATAGAAAAGAAAACCTTTCGTTTGTTTCTTGTAGATGGATAGTGCCACGTCACTTGATAAATTCATTTTCTTGCTGTTGTATATTTTCTTAAAACTGACGATGTGCAGTGGAGGGTTAATATTCTAAAGAGGCTAATGTTCTGGTCTTGCTGATTGAAATTTTCGCCATAGGTCTAGCTATATCATAACTTTGAATGCTAAAAAGACTACTCACGTTCTTGTCCAACTGACATGTGGCAGTTTTTCCCTATTTAAAGTTGGCCACAGTATAGCCAAATAATGCTGTAGAATAAATATTGCATTGTGGACGTTTGCAAACACTAGGTACCTTTCATGTTTTTATTGTGTCGGTATAAAATCACGGCTATATCTTGAATTATGGACCCCAAATGTGGTGTTTTTTAAGTAAATCAAAATGTTGTTGAATAATGCTAAAAACATGTACATGTTTTTGTAGATCATTTGTCAAAACGAAGGAAATTTAATTTTTTTTAAGAATTCATTTTGTCTTCAAGTTATTAGTTGTTCCGTGTCATAAGTTATCCTTGAAAAATCTTCATATGCTAAATTTGTATTGTATTGATAATAACCTCTAACGTAGAAAAATCACGCATTTCTTTAGCCTTATGGGTGAAGCCAACCATGGAATTACATGAATGGTGAAGACGTTTAAATTGTGACTTTGGAATTGCGTTTTTAGAACAGATAAGATAGGTTGAGTTTTAATTAAAGACATAGAATAAATTGGCTTAGAATAGGCAGATATCTCAATGATGTTCTGTGTTGTTATGATTAAGGTGATATCGAAGAAATATATTAATTGGTTTGAAATTTTGCATGTGCAATGAAGGTCCGAATGATAAATGTTAAAAAAAACTGATAAATCTTTGTAGTTTATCATGGCTGAAAGTTTCAAGCCAGACATTCTTATAAAACTGGTGTTGGTTCATCGTAAGTCGAAAAGTTTTACTTTTTATGTAATCTACAAACAAGGCGGAAAAAGAAAAGACCACCTTCTTGCTCATCGCTAATCCGTCTGTTTGATCGTAAAATAAACTATTGAAAGAGCAGGCGTTTACTGTAAAAAGAGCGCAGACTATCTTATCAGAGCAACCGTTTATTTTCCTGATTAAACTAGACCCTCAGAGCCTCAAGACTTCATCATGTGGTATAATTGTGTATAATTATTTTATGTTCAATCTGAATAGAAAACTACAAAGAGCAGTTATCAGCTTCATTGTTCTGTTTAAAGTAAGTTGAAAGAGTATGGCGTTGATGGCGTCATGATGTCTCCAGCCGTTGCATGCAGAAGCTATAGATTTTCTAGAAGATTCGGGCTTATAAAAAAATTCTTAAAAAATAAGCAAATATAATGTGTTACGTCATTAAAAATCTAGTAACTGTATAGATCGCTATGAACCTTAACATTGGGCAAGTCTGAAACCTGCTGAAATGTTTCAAGTTAAGAAACTGAATATATTTGTATGGTTCAACTTGCACTTTTATTATATGTTATTGGTAATCTATTGAAGTTCTTGGTTATTAACGAAACTTTTGTTTGTTTGTTTCGGATATTTGCACACTTTAACTTCTCTAACTTTGAATAGACAAATAGTAAAAAGAAGCCCATAACAGGGATCGAGCTCCGAATGTCAGCGTTATAAAACCTCGAGCTTACCACTGACTCACAGGGGTGACAGAAATGCAAGTGCCTTAAAAGTGCCACTAATGTGACAATTTTTAAATAAAAGAAGAATAAAACTGTTTTATTAAATAATATATAAAGTAAGCAATAAAAGTATTAATTATAATACAACAAAATAGATTAGTACATCGCTGGAGTCTATATGCTTAATTGCTTGCCGTTTTATAGGAAGCTCTTTTCATAAGTCTTGGATACAAAAACAAACTACTGCAAACAAATTAAATTTGAATTTCTTTGCTATGTAAGACACCGATTTCATATGAACTAAATTGATTTGAGCGTCGTTCGTTCTTTTTCTTTTTTAGCGACCACATGCTACCCAATTATTACAGTTTAAGCTAACAGGAAGTACATTCAACATGTTTCAGAATTTTCGCGCACAGTGGCAAAAAGGTTAACTGCACGTAGCCATCTTTTTGAGCTGATGGACTAAAGGGAACACAACTAGTCAACAACACCTCCTGTCATCTCTTGGGCTATTCTTCTCTGACCGAATAGTGGAAATTTAATGGCACTCTTATAGCACACCCACAGCTACAAAGTGTGGAGCATGTTTTTGCGTCAAAGGGCAGAGAACCATGATTCGGATTCACAGTCCGAACACGAAAAACACTCGGCCACGTCCGGCCCAGTAGATTTCAGAATAAAAATATGCATGAAATGTGTTTAACAAACTAACTAATGCTTCTATAGGCACTATTACGGGAGATTCCTCCTTGTAAGTTTATAAATGTATCTCGTAAAGAGTAAAATATATTGATCACGTGTCAAATTAGTGTTGGGAATTTATATTGTATATGTATATAAATAACTACGATACTCGTTGTCTGTACAATTTACTGGTCAATACTATATTTACTATGGAATTTCACTTATATAACATTTTTACCCTATTTTCTTTTTGTATGTTTCATCTTGTTTGTTGGAAATTAAGCACAAAGCTACACAATGGGCTATCGGTGCTCTGCCCACCACGGGTATCGAACGCCGGTTTCTAGCGTTGTAAGTCCGCAGACATACCGCTGTGCCACTGGGGGGCATGTTTCATCTTACCTGTGAACTGAGCTTTGTTTCCATTGGCTTTCTCATTATGTTTCTGCTAGATTTCGCAGTTTATTAGAGTATACATTTTTGTCTTCATACAGAATAAAGTTAATGATTCGATAGTTATTTTAGCTTAGTAATATCGTTAAGGGACATTGAGATTATCTTATCAATTCCCTAATAATATACACATATACTTACCTCGTAAAAGTAGCAGTCTCAAAATAAATAGCAAATTTTTGCACATAGGAGAATACAAACATGTTGCAAAGTCAAGTAAATTTAAGGAAAAACACTTTAGCAGCGCATACAAAAGAAATAAACCTATTGTATTCTTGATCAATAAAAACATGCTTTCGGGAAGCAGAACCATTTTCGTAGCTTCTGTTGTCGTCCAGTATTCTTTAGTTCCGTGATAAAAAAAAAGAGCCAAACTAGTTGCCTTTGACTAAGCTACCTTCATCTGTCAGTTTAGCACTGTATTTATCTTTCTTTGCTAAGCTAAAGTTTCTAAAGATTTTGATCTTTACTTTCTTTCGAGCATAATGTTTGGCTCTCTGATACTAGTATTAGATTACCTACACCAGAAGACAAATTCGGATAACCTATAATAACAGAAAGTTGTTTATTTTAAGTGAACATTATTGAAATAGCTTGTGCTAATTTAGTCAGTATCTTAATAACAACGAAACACCAAATCAAATAAATTAATAGAAGCGCATAGAGTAAGCTGAAAATAATATTTTCTGGTGTGAAATGACTATCAACAAGATAATCTTCTAAAGACTGAGATAAAATCAACTAAATTAAGAGA
>NW_013665669.1:906640-908877 GCF_000517525.1 Limulus polyphemus | reverse complement strand
GTTCGTCAAAACACACATACACACCTGTTTTGTATAAAAGAGCGTGCTTTTGGTATAATATTTTCTGAAACAGATCAACGCTTTGTTCAGACAATTTCCCTGTACTTGGTGTAGAGTGATGCCTTGTCACGTGCTACAAATTAAAGAGCGTCATATAATTCGACTGTCCGGAAATGGTACGAAGCAAACGGACATTGCCAGAACAGTTGGGTACTGTATCCAGAATCCTGAAACGGGCTACAGGAAATGTTGTTCCAGGAAAGTCTACTGGTAGACGCCGAAAAATTACTGCTCGAGATGACCGTGTTTTGATCACGTTAATTAACCCGTCAATATCGAAAGAAGTCTTGCAACACCTTACTAGAGGAATGAAATTAACATATTCATTCCAGGGTATCCAGAAGAACAGTGAATAGGAGACTGATCTAACAAGATTATTTTGCAAGAAGGGCAATCTACAAACCAATATTAACCAGAATTCACCGCTGTAACCGTGTTACTTGTGCAAGACAGCATGCCAACTTACACTTAGGACACTGGCGACATTTCATCTTTTCAGATGAGTCCTGTCTTCGGCTTGTTAAAGTTGATGGTAGGATTCGTGTTCGTCGTTTGCCTGGAGAACAGACGAAGGAAGACTGTCTTTACCCCAAGAACAGTGGTTTGGCAATAACTTTATGTTCCAGGATGATAATGCCACTGCCAATAGTGTGCGTATTGTACAGGATTATCTCGACCAGGAAGATGCTACAAGATTGCCATGGCCAGCAAAGTCTCCAGACTGTAATCCTGTTGAGAACTGTTGGGCAGATTTGAGCCGGAAATATTGGTAACCACGACCCTAAACTAACTACTTTACCTGAGTTGCAGCTCCTTCTAGTGAAAAGTTTAGATGAAAGCATGGTAGATTACATCAATAACCTCATCGACAGCATGCCACGTCGACTTGCGGTTATTAGAGAACGAGGAGGACCAACCAAATACTGAATGTTTAATATGAACTGATATAGAGTTACAGATGCTATTTACAATAATTTGATGTTATACATGTATTTTGGTAAGGTTTTGTTGTGATAGGTGAAAAGTTGAATTACACACCTTTCTACAGTTGTTTGATAAAATTGTTTGTAGTTATAATAAATCGTTCATGATGTCCATATAGTCTATCTCATTCAACAAGTTACATATGTAGATATTTAATATAACATGCATTTCTCATATTGACAGCACTAAGTGTATTTGTATTCCATCTTGATAATAATAAGAAAACATATTGATCACCGTTTTAAGCGTTCTTCCCACAAGTCGTGTTTACAAAATAAACAACGTACTATCGCGTAAAAATATATGAATAATTGAACTACCTTCGTTTTTTGTGAATCTGTTAGAAGGCACAATACTATTCAGATCATGTTAGAACAATAGAAATAATACAGGTTTCAGGGATTATGTAGAAAAGCGAAGGTTGGTAACGTTGATCAATTTCTATATAGTATTTGCACGATGAACTCCTTTTATGCAATTTTCCAAACGCCCAATTACATGAGAAATCTTTTCTTAATGTAGTCATAGCAAAAAATAGTAATCTTCTTAGTTATAACTGAATCCATACTGGCATAGGTTTAGTGCAAATTGTCTGCTAATTTATAACTGTAAGTAAGGATTTAGTATGACTGTTAAGGCTATATTAATGTTAGTAAATTAAATCTAGATGTTCATGACTACATTTGTTTTAGTAAAATAGTCAGTACGCTGAGGTTTCGAATCGAGGTGTAAAGTCATTCATTTAAGATTTATTTATTTGAATTATACTTACAGTTTCCAAGCATTTGAAGTAAAATACTTTTTATCTTCGGAAGTATCTTTCAGTGTTTAATAAAGAGATATTAACATGAATGTAATGGCTAAAGGATTTTGCAACGTATAAAAATGTCAAAATAATGAGGCTTATTTTTCCTTAATACTATATATAGTAGGAATATTTAGTAAGTAGGTTGAATAATATGGGTGTTGGGCTAAGGATTCTTCTACAGTAGGTGTCTGTGACTTGTTGGTGATAAATTCAAACATAAACGAACAACACGCATTCTACTTGTTTTCAAAATAATATACACACACATATATATATATATATTCGAACTATGTTAAACGTATGTACAACAAATTCTTTACACTATTGACCATAGGCATATCATAGACACTATATATATATATATATATATATATATATATATAGT
>NW_013665669.1:876861-906300 GCF_000517525.1 Limulus polyphemus | reverse complement strand
ACTATATATATATATATATATATATATATATATATAGTTCTCTTCTTGTTGTCAAAAGTCTGCTTAGGTCTATTCAGTTGCTTTAGGATTTCAGTTGACAATCCGAACTACCTTTCTCTATTTCTATCGCACTAGTATTCCGTGTATAATTCACTTACAGTTATAGCGTAAGTTATCACAGTCGTATACTGCTCTTCTAGTAATCATCTGGTCCTCATACTTCAGATATCGTGTGTTCCTTTTGTCAAAGTGCACTCAGGCTGGTTCAATTAATTTAGAACTAGCTTTGATAGAATAAACTATTCCTCTTATCTATTTTAAGACTGTTAGTTTTCCTGTAATATCTTAATCGTTAGACCTATATTAACCTTTAGGCCTTTCACTTCTACGGCAGTTAACTTTACGTTTAACTTTCCTTGGCCAAACTTCTACTTCCCGTGACTTTACTCTTTCGTTTCCTCTGCCTGTTTGCTGTTCCCGCTCGTTTCACACCATTTATATATTCATCACTTAATCGTCTGCTCGCCTTCTAGAAATCTCTACATCCTCGACATCAGTAAATTTTACATGACGTTCGATAGTCTCAACATCAATGAATTATAAACGCAACTTCCAATATTCGTCTGCTTTTAACTCTCTTATTATAAAAAAACTAAACAATCATGAAATATTAATTAACAAACTAATTAAATAATACTACCTACACTAAACAGTCTTTTATATCTCACAAAAACTTAACTATTTTTCAGGGTTGCATACGATTTCTTCTGAAGATTTTGTTCAACTAAATTCTACCCAATTTTCTGGATATCTCAACTGTAAAAAATTCCAATGGAATGGTACATGAAGAAAAAAGACGAGAAAGATTTGTTCTGATTACTTGTGCAAAACGCACTCTCAAGGGGATGTGGCTATGTGAGCGAATTCTCTTTTGAAGAATACTTATATATTTGTGCTTTCTTCCATTAGAAAAAACAACAAAACATACACACACACATATCGAGAAGTTAACTGTAAAACGAAATGTACAATAATGCGTTCTCGCGATAAGGTACCATAGTGTACATATATAATATGTGTAGAAAACTGAATTTTTCTTTATATTAAAAATAGGCTTTATGTTTGACAATTTGCTGTTCAGTGGACTTTCTTTTATTACAACTTGAGATCTGATGAAATCCGGTGTATTTTTCTATTAGACTTCTGATAAAGCTGATTTTTAAATTTTGAAAGGATTATTCACATATATATTAAGTGTTGATTAAAGTACTTCAGATCCTATTAAGAAATTTTAAGGCACTGTACTGTACTTTCAATAAACGACTGTCAGAATATTAAACTTTTATTCTGCCAAAGACTGCCGCTTCCAATCCGGCCATACTTTCATTATTTGTACTTTAATTCTTCGCTTGGAAATACGTGTCACTTCCAAGTTGGCTTCTCTATCAGTAGTTTAACTCACTTCATCTCTTCTTCTGAGGAAAAAAAAAGAGTCTGAACATCTTTTGAACTTCATATGGTTTAAGTAATTTTCAATTAGAGTAAACTACGTATAACATGAGTTATTTGTGCTGTTAAGTGTACCATGTTCTAATGGTAGAATACATCAGTGTTTCTCCCTATCACGTACAAGTTCCATCACCATTCTATACAAGTAAACAACTTTATTTTTTTATCCACGACAAATATTAGATCCATAGTACAGGCTTAACTCTCTTATTATTCTACAAATATGGAACTAGTTACTCGAAAGAACACGCCCTCCCACCACATCCTCCCCTTTTGTTTTTTGCCTGCAATGCCTTGACGTCTTATACCGTAAACAAACGTTGTGGAGAATGCTATAAAGTGCATTAGCGTGTTTGTCATATTGTCTGCATCTCCATTATAGTCTAGTTAATGATGCTAACCCTGTGCTGGAACCAGAATGATATTATATTAAAAACTGTTTTCGGGATATTGTCGCAAGGGAAGACTGCTTGATATGGTATGTTTACGTTTAATGGAGCAAAACATTTTGGAGAGACTGAGAAAAGATAACACTGAGTAATTTAACTAAATTATATGCCATAAAAATAATTCTTCATGATATTTAATCACCAATAAAAATATTAATTTGGTATTGGAATGGTTATTCAGTGAATTTTTAATGCAGTGGATAGTGTGTATGGCTCGCGTATGAACTAATAACTGCCATAAACTATCATAAGATTTTAAATTATCAAACTTTTGTGATCATTTAAGCGGGATAATTTTAATGTTTTAATGAGAGCGATTGTAATTACTAACGGCTCAATTTCTTACTGAGTCATCTAGTTCGATCATTCTTCGTGTAAATGTCTTGTACTGATGTGTTATCTCACCGTACTTTATTGAACAAATGTTCATTAAATAACTTAGCCGAAACCTGCTGCTCTGTAGTACGTTGCAAGTATAACAAACTATATACATTCTGAATAAATTTACAATGACTATCAGATATTATGCTCAGAATTCTGTGGTCACATCTTGCTAGAACATAATATCTTACAAAATGATGAAATAGAGAGAACGGACCCTGAAGCTAAATACATAAAGCATCATTTTCCAAGCATTCTTAACGAGTTCTACCAATAGAATAACATATATTTTAATACAGTTCAATCAGTGTATCTATGATGCGCTTAATTCTATATTCAAATAATTTTTCATACACTTCAAGTTTTAATAACTATCTATCTACCAGTTCATTCACCTTTAAAGAGCAAGAATGGCGGGAAAACGTAAAAACAAAAAAGTCACGTGCTTAGTGTAGACTAAATTATTTATTATTTCAAAGCATAATTAGCATTTAAATGAACGTTTAAATTGCGAATAATGTATATATATATATTGATATATATCTCATCAATTTATTTATTAAATCAGCAGTGTTAGTGAGATGTTTTAAAATAGATCAAGCTATTTTGTTTGTTTATTGAATTTCGAGAGTTATCTGCGCTAGCTACTTTGTTTCGTTTGTTTTGAATTTCGCGCAAAGCTACACGAGGGCTATCTGCGCTAGCCGTCCCTAATTTAGCAGTGTAAGACTAGAGGAAAGGCAGCTAGTCATCGTCACCCACCGCCAACTCTTGGGCTATTCTTTTACCAACGAATAGTGGGATTGACCGTCACATTATAACGCCTCTCCAGCTGAAAGAGCGAGCATGTTTGATAATGGGGGTTCGAACCTATGACCTTCATATTGCGAGCGTCTTAACCACAAAGTCACACAAAGGTATTTTGTCTGGAAGAAATGCGTAATTATGGTGCTAGCGGAAGCCGTGTATGTTTAAACATGCGTCAAATTGTGATTTTCACGCAAATGCGTCTATATCGGACCAAAGTATACGATAACGTCATTGTTACATTTCGCGGATTTCTTGACCTTCAATTAAAAGGGAGGTTACATGAAATAAAACATTATTGACTTTAGCCTAACTGTGATGCGATGCTTGGCATGTGGAAATTAAAAACAAATAGCTGTAGTTATTCGGTATTGCCATTGAAATACACAGGAAAATGAGAAAATATGACAGGTGTTATGACTTTTTTTATACGTCCAAGTCATCTTCGGTAAACCGTTTCTCTGATTCAACATTTAACATTTCAGCGTTTGTACCTTATGTAGTGTAAAGCATGTGTCCACTCTTTTCAGCAAACTTCTTCTTCCCAAAGTAGTGTTGTCTTGGTAATTAAGCTAGATATGTAATTGAAATACAAATATCGGCAGAAAATCCTAAGATATTTCACTGTTGTCTTCAACAATTATAATAGACAATTCCGATTAAGATTTGAATAGAACATCTGCAGTGAGACTGATAGATAAAAATATGGATTTAGAAGAATGTTTAGTATGTTATCACAGTTATTTCCAATTTCTATAATTGAAAAGTCAATATAAGTAACTGTTGGACGGACCGTAAAACAACCTAATTTTAGTCACCCTCATTAAAGCATCTGATAGTAATATTTTCACAATGATGACGTAAACAAGTTAAATTACTCTCTATGTAATAAGCTGGAAAATATAACAAAATTTATTATTTCATCATGTACAGAGTATTTATTTCTTATCTATATGCGTGAAATCATAAGAGAGTACAACCGCCAATGATAAGGCATCTGACCAATGGAGTACTTACCTATTATTGTGTGTTTCTGGTAGGGGAAGTCGTAGCTATGCCAATCGAAACGGCTGAGTCTTCGGCTGTGTTTATCGTCATAGTTTTTGTATTCCGTCGAATTTGGATTTCTAAGATAGTGGAACATTTCACAAAAGTTAGTTTCATCTTCAGAAGAATAATTTATAAAAATTACCGATAAAAAGTATCATAAAAGTGTAACACCATTATTAAATTTTACTACTGTCTCATTTTAGAGCAGATTTAAATTTTTTCAGCACAGAGACCGAAATTTTGTCCATTTTTATATTACAAGAAGATTTTGTATCTATAAACATGAAATATAGTGAGCACCACACTATACTACTAACAGACGTCTCAGATTTGTCTAGTATATAAGCCCCACCCCCAGTGGCACAACGGTACGTCTGCGGACTTTTAACGCTAGAAACCGGGTTTCGATACCCGTGATAGGCAGAGCACAGATAACCCATTGTGCAGTTTTGTGTTTAATTTCAAACAAACAAATAAACTTGCCTAGGATAAGAGGTATCTTAACGGGTTTTATGCAACACCATGATGTTCGAAAAGAACTGACAGCTTCTTTGTATAAGAGCTGCACATAATTAGAAGTATGTAAATTACACTATTTTTTTTTCGAGATAATTATACCTTTCATCAACGTCAGTACTTGCAAGAATTGTTATAGAGCCAGTCCTAACCGGTAATGATTCTATTCTATTAGGAATAGCTAGTTTCAGTTAATTGGATGTAGATATTTTTCTGATATTTCAAATGAGAAACGCTGTAGGCTAAAGCACCTTTATCTATTTCTAATTCAAATTAAGTTTCTAATTTCGATCTAAGTATTAGAGTTGCGAATGAATGTCAGATCTGATACATAGTGTATCCGCACCGCTTTGTGGCTCCTATTTCTGCAGTTACTTCTATTATTAGAGAATCTGTTTACATTGCTCACTTGGTATTTTGTAACCTAGTTTTATTTGTGTTCCTTACGATACTGTTTGTATTTTGGCCTTCTTGTATTATCTATTTACAGATATAATCATGTATACATATTGCTTCCAGTAAAACCTAAACGCTTAAGTTTGTTTCTTTTAAAACAAAGCCACATTGGGGTATTTGCTGTGTCTACCACGGGGAATCGAACACTAGATTTTAGCTTTCCCACTGGGGACAAGAGCTTACGTAGTACAATTTCTTTGACATTGAATTTTGTCTTTATGTTTTATTGCTCATTATTCCAACCAGTTATTTCTGTTGTGGCCGTTTAGCCAATGTGTGGCATAAGGGCTGATGAGGATGAAAATATTAAATACTTATACCGACATTAATTAAAAACAAAATCTAATAGTTCAGATAAGGTCTTGAACTATGTATACTTGAAAATGATTTTTAAAGCCATTTGTTATAGCTAAAGTGGCGTAGAACGTTGCACAAAATCTAGTTTCAGATTTGTGTAACACTTCATATCAGTATTACTTGGCGTATTAACACACGTCTCGATAAAATACAATATTTGCGTTCAGATACGAGTCGATTGTCTTATATGTCGTACATGTTCTTTTGTTTAATAATAAGCAAGTAAGTTATTTCAGTAAAATGTAACATTATTAACACAAACGTCTAACTTACGTCATCTATTGGATACGATGTTTATTTTTTTACCTTTTTTAAGAATTAAGTATTTAAATTCACGTCTAGGAGGATAATATTTTTTGTTAATGAAAACATCAGACATCTTACTATTTCAAAGTGGTTAAGTCATACATTACCCTGTTCGAGCAAAATTCGTCCAGTGAGTAACAACAGCTTCAGAAAGAGACTCCTCCGACCGAGTATAGTTTGATTGAAAGTGTGCAAGCGATTCTACCAAAGGAGCACCAAAGATGTATGGAAGATCCTCACCATGGATACAGCCAATCGTGGGCAGGTAATCTCCGTCCTCTGATTGGTAGTTAAAGACATAGAAATAGGTATTTTTCTGGACACGAGCCTGTAAGTTACCTAATTTTACTAGTGGGGCCACAACCAAGCCATCTCCAAGAGCGTCTACGGTTTTCTCGAATAGGTTAACAGGGTGAAAGTGATTAGGTCGACTCCAATCAGTGTATTCGTTGATAATTGTAAGGTAGATTTCTTGCTGATGATAATTAAACATATTTCTAACTAGAGTACGTAAAATTCTGTTACGCCTTTCTGTATCAATGCCAACCTTTTCTTCTTTAGCCGAAAACTGAAAATAAGATTCTGCTCGAGTGACTCCAAAGAGGAGATCATACTGACGGTTTATATCGCTGTTTTCTTCCATTTGATATTCTGGGTCATTTTGGAGAGAAATACCATCTATTGTTGGTCCAAATGTAGTTAGATAATCTGGGATTTCTATTTTGACATCTAATATGTCTTGAAGTGAACGATGACGTAAACATTCAATAGTGGAAGTGTCGATACTCGTAGGACAATTCAATCTTTCAGCCAGTTGACGGGCATAAAATAACGAGTCTTTTGCGATAGCCCATGGACTGAAGACCGACCCACTTTGTAGGATGACGCGATGAAAAAGATCTGAAATAATAATAATAAAATCAACAAAATGTGACCCCCTGTGTGAAATAACATGGTGAAGAATAATCTGAAACAGTCAATTAAAAACAAAACGAAGCCTGTTTACTATGTAAGATGATGCGATGAAAATGATCTAATATGGTGAAGAAAAGTAACGCGGTGGAATGCATCAACAATAATCAATAAAAAACAAAATATTACTCAGAAAAGTAATCATAAAACCTATTTTCATTTAGTTTTTGATTTTCACCTCCTCGACCTTTGATTTCGTTGTTTTTAAACACTGCAGATTGTGTAAATTATTATTTCCGCCCCCCCAAAAAACTCACACAACTTCCTTTTTTCATGTTTGAAGTAGTACAGTTTTTACTACTAATCTAATTATTATAATAACAAGAAGATCATAATCATTGTTTAAGACTCATAACGTAGCCTTCATCGAACATCAATGCGCTCAACATGATTATGAACTTATGTAGAATTATAAACGGACTTTTCTCTATGTTAAAATATTTTTATTGCGAGCTGAGTGCATTGTTGCCAGATGAAGGCTCCGGTAAGAGAGCCGAAAGCTCGCAATAAATGTATTTTAACGTAGAGAAAAGTCCGTTTATAATTCTACATAAGTTCATAATCATGTTTTAACTGGTTCTTGAGCGAAGTCGTAACAATATCGAATATAGTGTAAAAAAGTTCAAAAATTCAAATTTAAAACTTCAAATATATTGTCTTGTCAAATGTGGTTATAAGGTAAAAATATTGAAACAATGATTTGTTTCTTGTGTTGTTTACAGAAAGTTTAAGTAAGGTATTTAATCGTCATTAAATACAACGTTTTGAAAACATCAGCTATACATTGTATAGTTTTACGAAGTGTTTCTATAATAATTATTTTTCATTAGGTAACAAATTTAAAGCTTCAGCTGTTTCATTAATTACATCATCAAAAATTGTCATAAAACTTATCTTTATTTAACTTCATTATTTTTATGATTAAAATCAAAATATGCTTTGATATTTATCTTTGAATGTATTTTAAAACTAGAGATATGAGGTTTCCAAAACTATATATACACACACACAATCCTACCAAAAGTCATGGGACACAAGTAGTTATGAATAAAACATGTCTTTATTCCAAGAAATTAATAGCGTGTCGTTCCGCCGTTGGCCTTAATGACTGTTTCAATGCGTCGTGGAAGACTGTCTACTAATTTCTGGTAGAAAGCTGGGGTATTGTGCTCCACTCCTTCTTTAAAGCATTAGTAAGCTCCACTAATGGAGAAGGCCTTCTTGGCGTTGCCCTAATTTTGCGTTCCAGTTTATCTCAAAGATATTTTGTCGAGTTGAGGTCGGGGCGTTGTGCTGGCCACTGCAATGTTCCGATGTTATTCTTTTCAAACCATTCGTTCACAATCCTTGCTTTGTGACATGAAGCGTTATCATGTTGTAAGGTGTAAGGGCTGGCACTATAAAATTGCCACAACGTAGGAAACACAGAATTGTACAGAACATCAACGTATGACTCGGCATTCATGGACCCATGCACTGCGACCAGTAGACCTACTCAACACCATGAGAAGCACCCCCACACCATGATACCGCCACCTCTAAATTTCACTGTTGGGACAACACACTCAGGTAATAAGAGTTCTCCATGTATCCTCCATACCCAAACACTTTCATCAGACTGGAAGAGCTTGTAGTGGGACTCGTCTCTCCACAGGACCGGTTTCCATTGATCCACAGTTCAGGTTCGGTGTGCCTTGCCCTTTGCCAATCGACGGTGTTTTTGTTATCAGCGGATTATGGGCTGCAGCTCTTTCGTAAAATTCATGGCATTCAGCTCTCGACGTGTCGTGGAAACACTTATAGGATTACCTGTGGCTGCTCACATCTCCAAACACACATTTTTTTACTGTCTGATGGTGAGATGAGGTAACCAGCTTTCTCAAGGCGCGTCGGCTCCTGTCAGTCAGTATTTTACACCTACCTGGTCGTCTCTTGGGCTCATTGTCACCTGGACTTCCATTTCTTCAGCATGTTGCCAGTTGCCGACATGGGAATGTTTAATTGTTGCGTATTTGCATGTGCAGACATTTTTTTCAAATGACATCCAACTATCCTTCCACTCTGAAACTCTGTTCGGCGTACAAGTTCGAAATGACTTCCGAACGAATCGCTGAGCACCTTTATAGGCCAAACTAGTTGCATATTTCATCGTCACACTAATTTTCCTCCAATCAGAGGTGTGTGTGTCCCATGACTTTTGATAGGATAGTGTATATTATAAATAAGATGGTTTGAACACACGTGAGTAACCTCTGTGAACCGAGACATGCCTTAATGATAGAAAGGCATGACTGTAAGCGTCGCTTTAGATAATATAACAATTTAACTTTTGAATTAAAAGTTACTTTTTAAGCGCTTTATACTTTTTTCTAAAATACACACTCAATTTTCGTTTAGAATTAGGAGAAATACTAATTGAGTGACCTCTGCTGTGTTATTACATTAATAAAACTGTTACTGGAGTTTTAAAAATATTTCAGGTTGATTTCTCTTGTTATTTACAAATGGCACTAAATACTTGTATGTGGACCATTCTTATATCTTAAGTGTTTATATATATATATATATGGGAACAACTCTATGTTTTATATTCAATATAAATCAGGTGGTATTTCTGCTTTGCTTGGAAGACTGCTATATTTGTCTGCCATACATTCAATAAATAATGAACAAATATTTTCACAGTACTTATGTCTGTTTGGAATTAGTCGCTATTTTTCTTTTTCTTTAGCTGTCTTGTTACATCGTAACTTAAGATAGTGGTTTAAGCATCCACAAAAATGGTGCTTTTTACTGCTTAAAACTAGTTTACCACAGTCGCTAATCTCACTAAAACAACTAAAGATTATTACGTCACAATATTCTTTCTTATTTAAATACATGTTTTATCTTGTTATTTCTTCTGATAAAATTGATTTTCATTTAAAAAGAGGGTCCTGCTTACTTTGATTTATTAAAAGACTACTTTCTCATAGCATTTTTTCAATATGATTATTGAGATTAGTCCAACTCAGTTAAATAGATAGTCTATTATTTCTTTAGAAGCTGGTTACGCATTGATGGTGACGGCCTGAATCAACAAAATAATTGGCTTTCCAAAATACTTATCCAAGAAGCTGTTAACCGAACAAAGTTTTTCTTCTTGAAATCGATGTTTCTCAGTTTCTTACCAATACTAACGGTCGAAAATCAACTAACGCCTTTGATATTTTTCCAATTACAAACACCTATCTTCCCAAATTGAGGCATTATCGAAAGAACACGATACTCATAGATACATTGTCTGACACCACGAATTTCTTTTAGAAGTAACCCCTGCATATAGAACAATAGAATGTCAATATCTCTATTTTTGCTATGTTAAATAGCTGACTTTTATTTCTATAAATCCTTTCAACAAAGCTGTGAAACAATGCTGAAAAGCAAAGTTAAAGATATTAGTTTTGTACTTGCTGTACATAGAAAACAAGTTTAAGTATTCAAATTTAATAAGGTTTTATTTCATTGTTTTTAATTTTTATCTGCAACAAACAAATTTGACAGTTGAGCATTATATCATTTTTTCACGGCTGAGTCTTAAAAAAACAACGACATAAATTTAACAAATTCTTTTGGTATATTGAACAAATATAATTGATATATTATAGGCTATAATATAAACATTAGACTAACCTAGCCGACAAATGCTTTTTTTTTAATATCTTGACAAGCTCATAACTAAATTTTCGTATTAAATTAGCTTTCATCAATTCATCTATGTGAATGAGAAAGAATGTTTTATGTGTCTTAAGATAGGAAAAACAGCTTAGTGCAGATTTTATCAATACGCACATCTTTATTTTGTTCTCGTATAGAAATAAGGTCAAATTAATTGCTAGCTTTAACTGGAAATTTAAGCTAGATAGCCTCAGACATTTCTTTAGTTATGAAAGAACAGAAAATTGTGCGTGTCCCAACAAAATTCATACGAGATAATATATACTGAACCTAGGCAATATTGATAATTAAATGATATTCACGTATTATGATTTAGTTTGATTCGAAGAAATTAATGTTGAAAAAGCATTATGCAACAGTAGCAAAACGTTATACGTATATATATATATATATTGTATAGATAATATTTTGGTATTTGCATTAAGCTTAGATGTTCAGAATTAAAAATAATATCCAAGGTAGGGAGATGATACTGAAATATATTGAAGATAAACGATATACATAGTTACTATGGCAGCAGTAACCTTGTAGAACTCTTAGAATTTCACACCAAACACTAAATACATTAAGATCCCCAGAGAGCTCATGACAGTGATAAAACGTCCCGGAGTATACAATAAACAACGATCATCTATTTTACGCATATTTTTAGAATATCTAAAGTGATTTGCATGAAACAAGTTTAACAAAAAGGTTTTGTTCTTCTTGAAGATTTCACTTTAAGTTACGTCACTCTAAATAAAGAGCTGGATTGATGTTTGGACTTAAGACTGTCAGTTTGGTTGACCCAAATTATAGATTTTCCTATTTCTGTGGACTTAAAATTGGTAAAGATAGGTATGGCGTATAGAAAGACTGGGAAAGAGCCTTAGATAAATTGATGAGAAGTAAATATATTTGATATCGTTCTTCGAAAGGAATTCTAGAACATGTAAAATGGTTATAATGATGACTTCACACCTTCAAAGTTTATCATGAAAATAAAATAAAATACGATACGTAACGACAACGAAGCTTTTATTTAACAGTAACAAAGGAGCTGAGAGGTGAGCTATATATCTCAAGTCTGTAAATTTACTATTATGTGAATTCCGTGCTAACATGTTTCCAGTGATAGAAAAACACAAAAAAGTTTTGATTATTTAGCTAGTGTCTAATAATAGTTGAGCTTTGCATATTTGCACCCATTAATATTTTTTCATGGTACTTGTGAAATAACACACACACACACGTATATGTATATATCCTTTCTGAATTAAACCTCCCCACATCTATAAGTTTGAAATACCACCCTGCTAGTGCTAGCTGTTACTTTATACACTAGTTGGAGGTTGAAGAAAGCAGAGTTGTAAAGAGTGACATTCATCACGAAAATTAAATCTAATCTGTAGGTGCTTAATGTGACTTCCACCTAGATATTTAGTAAGCTTTATCAGTAGCAAGTAAGCCAATTAATGGTAACCAGGTCGAGACAAGTGAGGGTTTGGGGTTTAATTATGCGTAGCCGTTCTCGAGAGCAATAAATATCAACTAATTGTTTACAAAGATTAATCTTGGTGTTTTTGCGTATAAGTCTCGTTAATATTTTATAGATAATTAGGTCAATTTAATTAGAGAGAGAGAGAGAGTGGCATTTGGAATAAAAAGAAACGTTTAACCTTGATTAATACGCAGCGTTTCTAATTTTTATCATCAAATATGTCTGCATTTTGAAATAAGTATTGGGTCACATGACTTCAATCAGGCTTATACCAAAATGGTCAGTATTGATGAATTATTCGTCATTATCAAGAGATCCTCTTTTACACTTGGACTTGTTTCGTCTAAAATTATAAGTTGCCTACAGAAAACCTCTTACATTATTGAAGTACTAAAAAAAAACAATAATAAAGCAGTACTGTCATTAAGAATATACCAGTAACAAGGCTTGGAGTAAATGAAAATTTTAACAAAAACAAATAACTTACAAGTTTTATGGGACACTTTGTATGTGTCAGTATTTTGCAAATAAATCTGTCAAATATAAAATATTTAGTATTATTATTTTAGTATGTAGAAAACGTAGAACAATTTTCTATTAATATAGATGAAGAGAAAAATTTACATTTTATGTAAACCTACTGATATGAAATTAAAATAAAATTTGTTTTATCTCATTTTTTTTTCTCAGAAATTAAATATGCCTTCTCACTATAGCGAACTATTTATCCGGACAAATAGCGATAAAAATATCTACAAAATAAACACCACGTTTGGATCAAGCTCAAATCTAGTTTTGCATCTGTTTATTTGTCTGTTTAAGTACAAACACACATAATGAGCTAACTGTACCCCCTCCGCGGGTATTGAAACCTGATTTTTAGCGTTATAAGCCGTTAAGATTACGGCTGAGCCACCGAGGAGCCTTTTGCTTAAAATAAAGTATTATTCCCTATATACATAACGAGTTAACTTAATAGAAATGTTATTAATTTTTATTGTCTTTATAATATAGAGAAACTCAAACCTTTGAATTGAGTTTCCTTCTGATTGAGAATAATCTCGGCCCATTAAAAAGTTACAGAGAAATTTGCTATAATATCTTGTGTATTTCACCCCCAGAAGTGCGCACAGTAAACCCAAACTTCGTTTCGTTGAGAAATATATTTAACATTTGTAGAGGAGAGCCCTGACATATCTCCTGGCATTCCAGAGAAAGAATATTTTCTGATACAAGAGCTATAGAAATTCCATTATATATATATACCCTTATTACACGTTCAGTTTGTCTGACAAACCAGATAGAAAATGCAATGCAGTGAATGCAAGTATCACTGAATATACATTTGCTCCTAGAAAAAATGATATTTAAGATTTATAGGCAGAACAAAATGCATTACATAGATTTCTTTTTACGTATTCTATTTGACTGAAAAGCAAATACACTGAGCTGGAAATGAATACAAAAGCCATGTCAAGTCATACAAAACAATAATGCCAAGTAAGCTGAGTGGAAGAAACATGTGGGCGATAGTACCAATAATACATTTTGCAGCATTTCCTATGTATGTCTTAAGCGTACGATGTTTTGATAAAGTGGACAAGTTAGCAGTAGAGATGATCTTTTGTGATATTTAAAGCAAAAGTATATGTAAGGTGTTTCTTTGTAAAAGAGAGGTTTTAAGATATTGATGTTTGTATACATACACCTGCCTAATGTTTTTAAGATCTGCATACCTGTATGATGATCATAAAATGACGTTGTTTATGCTCATCGACTTACCTTATTATGTTAAGAAGGTACTCTTAAAACGATGATGTTTATATACTGACCTGCCTGATATTATTCTAAACAATGGAGGCAGTAACTGTCACTTTTCTAATATTTTGTTTACTTCATTAAGTCACAAATTCAAGTGAACTACATCTTTCAGGACATATTGATAGTATATTAAAAACTACAATATTCTATGATTTTCAATTAGAAAATCATGCATTAATCAAATTTAGTAATATTACTAATTTGTTAGTTTAATCTTAATAGATAGTAAGAAAAAGTAAACAACCAGACACAATGTGGGCTAATGCTTTTCCCAATACTTTATATAGGCACCAGCTATTCAAGTGATGAATGGCTCAAGGTTAACTGTCTTAAGTGTCATTGACTAATCATTTAATTATTTTAGATTTCTGCAACTTTATGTTTATTTGTATAAATAGCAGATTGTTTGAGATCTATAATAATTAGTCTACAGCACTGAGTAAGGAAAAGGACCTCTTCGACTTTAAAAGGGATATGGTAGTGGTTGGCCGTCTGTTAAAATAGATCTATCATCACAGTCTATGAATAGTAGCAACTGAAAAGAAAAACGTACGCCATTGTATGAAAAACTATTTAGTTGCTATCCGCTATTAGTAGATATACTAAAGGATAAAAAGCTTGGATAGACTATTAAAGTGGACAGTGTTCCGCTTTTAAAGCTTCTACTGATCAAAGCTTGCTCTGACTTCACTGGCCAATGTTCCACTTTTAAAACTTCTACAGATCAAAGCTTGCTCTGACTTTACTGGCCAATGTTCCACTTTTAAAACTTCTACAGATCAAAACTTGTTCTAACTTCACTGGATAGTGTTCCACTTTTAAAACTTCTACAGATCAAAACTTGTTCTAACTTCACTGGATAGTGTTCCACTTTTAAAACTTCTACAGATCAAAACTTGTTCTAACTTTACTGGACGGTGTTCTGCTCTTAAAACTTCTACAGATCAAAACTTGTTCTAACTTTACTGGACGGTGTTCTGCTCTTAAAACTTCTACAGATCAAAGCTTGTTCTAAGTGGAGGCATGCAGAGTGGAATTTTACCTTTATACTGATGGTGGAGTAAAAATGAGACACATGACCGAACTTATGTTTCTGCGACAGTAGAAATGACTGAATGTGGTGTAAAAGTGCGGAAAAATTTGCATCTGAACGTTGCTGTCGGTAATACTGCATTATCACCCTTATGGGTAAGTACTCTTCCAAGACTGCAATGCCACAACTTCCTGCGTGCGGATTGGTTGTAATTAGTTCAAAGAGCATAAAAATAAGCTCGTCATCTTTTTTGGCTACCCCCAATCATCAAATCTCAATCTAACCGAACATTATTCAGATGGGTTTCAATGTCACCACCTGCTGACATCTGTGAACCAACTGCAGATGGTACACCTCAACGAATGAGCTACGATCTAACAAGATATCTTCCGTCGTCTTACTAGGCTGATTCTGGGGTATTATCGCACCGAAAGGTAGTCAAATAGTGATCTAGTAAGTGACTAGTCAGTTTTGAATCATTGTTAAGCAGCTTTATTTCTTATAGTAAAATAGCTTGACTTGTCACTTCCTCGGCGCATTTTATCAGAAAGTTCTGATCACTCAAAATATAAACTTGTTTCATATTTATGTATTTCCCTTTGTTCAGTTATCTTGCTAGAGATTTAATAATCCCTAATGCAGTTATGTAAATATATGTATTGCCATGATATTCGATAGAATAATGTTTATCACTTATTTATCAAATTCCAGCTTAGGAATTTCTCAAACTGTGTATTGAGAAATTGTACAATATTTAATGTTTCTCCTCTACTGGATATGCCCAATATAAGGTGTGTAAAATTTGTGGTTCGTGTAGTGTTATCATTATTTGTTACAACATGGTAAAATTCAGAATTCGATCCCTGTAGAGGGCATAGTGCAGACAACTCATTGTAAAGATTTCATTGTTTCGCTACAACTAGATACATAACATGTTTAAGATAAACTGGGAGATTTTACTGTTATTACAAGTGTTTTACCATGAGAAGGAGATAGTTGTTACGGTGCATGTATTTCGTTATAATAATATTAATAACAATGAAAGAAATCAACTCTGTGTGAACTATTCTGTTTAGAATTCTTTACTAAACTTTAAAACATTTCTTTATTAACGTTAACTTACATACGCAAATTATCCCTAAAAACATCAACTTTAAGTCGCTCTTCCAAAAATCTCACTAAATATTATTGGATTATCATTACATCTATCTATCTACTTATTGTTCAAATCAGGCCACTTCACAAGCTTCAAGCCTATCTAGTGTAATCATTTTGTCGTTGGATGCTTGGATGCCCCCAGTGGCACAGCGGTATGTCTGCGGACTTACAACACTAGAAACCGGGTTTCGATACCCGTGGTGGGCAGAGCACAGATAGTCCATTGTGTAGCTTTGTGCTTAATTCCAAACAAACAATAAATGATAAAATAATATTTTTGGGAGATTAAGCTTCATGATTAAGCATGACCCTATCTTCTTTTGTTTAATATAATAAATAATAGTGGTTTTCCCTGTGATAATTTGTGTGTTGCTTTCAAGCAAGAAAGGTAGGGTATGAGCAATATGAGATACAACACACACACGATGCTTGTTTTACTGCAAAGTTACATAATATACTATCTGCACTTTGTTCACACGGAGAATCGAACTACAGATATTAGCGTCATAATTCTGGGGACAATATTAAATAAAACCTATCAATTTTATAAGAAAATAGACGAAACTTAATATGATAAAGTAACAGTTTTACATGTTCACGTTTGGATGATTTACATCGATCGAATGATAATAAATGACTTTTACAAAGACAAGCAAGTATCCAATTATTAGATAATAATAATTAATAGATGAAAAGTAGGATGCCAATTTTTATTTAGCTAGGCCTTCAAGAAATAATGACTAAAACAACATTACATTAAATATAATTAAATTATAAAAAAATATCAGAGAAACCTTACCGCGACATCCCGCAAAATCTCGAGTAATAGAAGTCAGGCAATTTCTTTGAGATTTCCCAGAGTTCCAGAGAGTCAGCTTTAAAACATTTTCATTTTGCTGATGTTTATAATTCGCAGTTCTTTTTCAGGTGTCGGGTATTACGAGAATTTTTTTCTGGATTTCTCTCTTTTTATGTCAGTAGTGTTTTGCAAGTACTTATTACCGTTTTCGCTAAAGGATTAGTTTTTACAGGAACTTTAATATCCTTCTTTAGAAATTTTTAAAAGCTGAAACCATACTCAAGAATAACCTGAACATACTACTTATTCATCTGGAAGTTTATATGCTTCTGTGTGTGAATATGCAGACAATATGTACAGCTTAATTTACTGTATAATCATAATCACGGACTTTCAAGAAATACTTATAGCAATACATATCTCTTAGTGGTAATTAGTTAAAAATGGTGCCATAAAGGCTAGAATAAAAACCAAATGTATTAAGTTTTTCTTACGAAAAATATTTTATTTCTCACTGAGAGAAGGCATATTTGACACTAAAAGAATCGTTTTAAATATATGTGACACAAAAATACTGATTACGTAATTACTAGTGGTACAATTATTTGGTACTTGATAAATAACTTTATATTAGATTATAAATCGTATACCTTTTTGAAATAATTACGTTATTTACTTATAAAAAAGCTCTTTTGTAGGTGCACAGACCGAAAAAATCGAAAAAATATTAATAAATTTTAAGCGTAGCAATTATTATGAGATTACTTTATTCCGATATAAACCTAAATTACGAAGCTTAACTGATAACTGAAATCATGATTACACTAATATGAGTAGTGTAAGGTATTAGTTGGACAAAATAAATATCAGCAAGTTTTGTTTTACAGAATTTATTACACGTGAAAGAAAAGTTAATATATATAGCAGTTTTTCCCGTTGGACCATAAAGAACTTAATAATATTCGTGAGTCATTTGTCAATCCCCAAAATAATCCAGTTAAAATTTCAATATGTAAAAAATGCAGCGCATAATATTATTTCGAACAATGTTCAACAATGTTGAAAAATTCTCTTAATGAAATATAAAAATGCAAATACTAAATATTGCAAAAACTCTTAAGTACATTCTAAATTCATTTAAAAATTGCGACACAAGTTTGGCAGATAAGCATAATAAACTTTTTCAATAGTTAAAAGTCATTAAATTGAAGGAAAGGAATAACTGTATAGAAGAAATCCTTTATAAAGTTTATAATACAAACTATTAAGGCTTTTAATTGGGTTTTTAGGAATGATTATCAAATATAAGTTTGGTGTCTTGCTTAAGGATTTTCTAGTCTACAAAGAATTTTCGCAAATTTGAGCTATCACGGCAGTTTATAACAAGATGAATTAAAAAATTGGAAATTTAAAAACCTGTAAGAAAATGTAAGGAAACAAAGCTAGAGATACTGTATAAGTTATTTACTCAAGCTACAAACTCCTATTTTGGCTCCATGCTGTTACCCAGAATTACATATGGTGAAGTCAAAATAGGGATTTGTAGCTTGAGTAAATAACGTCTGCTGTATCTCCAACCTTGTTTACTTACTTTTTTTACGATCCCTATTTGCTCCTATGATTTTAAATTCTCAATTTTTCATTTTATTTGCTGGCTTTTTTTCATGCTCAACTATGGATAAATGATTACTTGATATGGTAGCTAACTTTATACATTGTAATGATAATTAACAGAGCCAGTAGCTAGCTGATACGGTTCATGATGATTTACTGTAGCTATTGACTATTTGATCACATTCGTTCAAGATGTAAAATGTTAAGCTGCAGCTGGATATTTTCATGGAGGTTTGTTGGAAACGACCATGAACCACAAAGATCTTAAAAAGTGTTTTTATTTGCTTAAAATTTATATCTTTCATCTTCATTAGGAGCTTAATTTTCTATAATGAAGTCTATCACTCAAGTTAAAAAGTTTATTATTATAACAATTAAACCACATAGTAGAGCATATCATGGATGTGATCAACTCTATTATCATAAAGGTCGTTGCACATACATATACAGCACAATATAAACATTATTGTTATAGAAAGAAAGAATATAGCCTGAAATTTATTGTAACAATTACGTTTCTGCAGATGTTTCTATTTCTGACATCCATTTTAATTTACCCACTGTGAATTAAAAATCAGAGGCGTTTATCCGCAATAGACAAATTAAGAGGAAAAGGGGGAAAAACACTCCGGCAATTAACATGGTTTTCATCATACATTTTAGTCCTATAGGTTTCTAATGCTTCGACACCTCTTGGAGTTTAAACTGTAACTTTCAAAAAAAGAATATGTTTCATAACAAAATGAAAGTCTATAGGGGAAAGTTGAATACGATTAAGCGAAATGCGAAAGAAATGTTTAAGTTTTTATCTGTAAGTTAACTTTTTTATTGGTACGTTTAGTATAAGATTTAGTTACTATGTGATGAAATTTAAGTGAGGAGAGCATACATGATTTTTATTAATAACTAGTTTTTCTATAAGAAGTGATCACTTGATTTTCCGATCTAAGAAATTGTCGGCTCTAGTGAGAATTTTCAATGTTATTGGAGAATCCGTCCTTGGTGTACCATGATTCAAGTCATTGTGTTCAGCTACTGCACTTTTTTCTATCTCATCTTTGTTTACGTCCCGAACGTGTTCATTGGCACGTTCAAAGAAAATAGTGGAGAGTGAGCCTTCACAAACTGAAAGGATCTATGGCCGTAACAGAACATGGTTGCCCTGTCTGGAGGTTGGGGCCACTAACAAAGAGGAACTGAAAATCAGAGAATAAAGCCAAAGGTTAATCTTTAGAACCTGTAAACAAGACATAATATTGATGCAAGGGTTGGCAGTCTTGGATAAATGAAGGCCACCCGTTCCCATTGATTATCTCGCTGTCTAATTCTTGAAGAACAAACCAAAGTTTTAACAGGAATTTATACATAAGCGGTGAGGTCCAAAGTGGATGAATTCATCTAAGAAGTTTGATTTGGTAGAAAAGCCTTATGCTTGGTAATCAAAGAACTTATGAAATATGCTTCACAGGACTACTCTACAATTCTTACACATGTAACTAATAACAAGCATATAAAACTGTCAAATAACTGACCAAATCAGGAAAATTAACTGTAAAATTGAAGTATCATCATATCAAATATACGAATAAAAAGACAGAATGTACCAGACCTTTCTAGGACCTTGGTACACTTTTTCTCTCTTCATATTCAAAAGCACACAGACCAACAGAAAAAACGTAGCATCAGAAAAGAAACTTAGTAAGCCGAGCGCTTTGGGAAAGTGAACTTTCCTTCATCATAGGCAACTGGTACTGTAGTGCATGTTGGTAAGTTATGTGGTCGTTGTACCAGAAGTGAGACGACACGCTTTTTTAGGAATATCACCTAAAATGTGAAAAAACATTGTATGTGTGAGTGATGAGTAAGTGGCAGGGAACATAGAGAAATAGTAGTTTTCAAATAAAAAACGGTTTACAAGAACACGTGTTTGTGCAAGAGTGTTTGCAGTGTTTATTTTAGAGCAAAGCTACATTGGGCTATCTGCTGTGTCCACGGCGGCGAATCGAACTTCGGTTTTTAACATTGTAAGTTCGTAGATTTACCGCTGTCCCACTGGAGAACATTTATGTGAGAAATAATGTCTAGAACAACTGGGAGATTTATCAACAAAAACACTTAATGATATAAGAAATGGAAGAGTTAAATATCAATAAGAAACATAAGAAGTGGAATCTATATAAATGAGAACACAAAAATAATTGATATTAAATGAAAATTATAATAGACAGATAAAAGTCATGTTAAATAAGTAATAAGTATTAATTATCTATTAATGCATTAATCAGAAATTCGTTTCAAAACAGAAACACTTTGAGTTAAAGGACGAAGATCATTAATAAAGAGGTCAAAGTTCATATCATATGAGGTGACAGCGTTTAAAATACTGATCCAGTAGACGTCTTTTGTTTCTCTTCAGTTCAGCGGTGTCCAACACGGTTGCCACTCGCCACATGTGGTGAACCGGCTACTGACCCATGGCGAATGGGTGCTTTACTTCTATCACCTATATCAGATTTCTCATTAATTCTATCAATAAATAATTGAAAACATTATTGTGTATTTTTCTTTCCCTCTATATCTATAAAAACACAGTTAATTATTTTTTGTCATGTGTCAAGGATGCTAACACATTCTCCAAAATTTTGGCGATTATGAAAAAACTGTTGTACACCGCTGCTTTAGGCTTTTGATTTAAGCCTAGTTTCGTTACCAATGAGAACCACGTCATTGATGGAGTGGTCAGGCTGGAATGTAGGGCAACAAAAAGGGCCTTTTTAGTCTTGACAGAGGATTTATGGCTATTAAACCGTTTTCTAAATATAGTATGCATTTGTCCAACATACCGAGGGTTGCAATTTTTTGCACTGTATAAGATACATCGTGTTTTGAGTTTGGAAAGAGATTAGTTTTGTTATGTTGTAGTGTTTTTGTGTTGTTTGTTTTTCATGATACTGATAGAGAGAACTGCTATTTTTTTTATAAACCTACAAGTCTTACATCAAACTTTATTACAAGGGGAACATCCATTCTGTGTCGTGGTATAATTGACTTTTGTCTGAACAAGGATATTTTTAATACATTTGTTTTTTCGGAAAGAAACAATGGGAGTTACAGAAAATATTTATTTTAGGTGTTCAACGAGCTTCAGTAGATGGAAATATTTTTTAAGGATTTGTGAAACATTTTTGAATTTTTGATTATATGCGATAGCTTAAGATCAGTCTGGTTGAGGGCAAAAACACATACATTTTTCTCAACATTTTAATTTGCTTTCTATTTCAGGAATTTTTTAACTTGTTTATTTCATGGACGTTTTCAGCATTTTAGAGTGTATTTTTTAATCATTACTATTAGTGCAGATATTTTTTCATGCAAAGGGCTTAACTGTAAGTAATGTCTCGCGTGATGTGGACTGGATGACAATTTTGGTAGTGGAGGTATATTGGGTTGTCTGAGGGCTTTGTACAACACATTAAGTAGTAAGCCATCTTTTAAGGATACAGTGATATCAACCAAATATATTTCTACCAGAGAACATTCACACGTGGATTTCATTGATTAACTGAAAGAGACAGCATAGGAAAAATATTTCAAGGATTGGTTGGGGGCAGTCCAAATGAAAAACCAGTTTATTGTTTCCAGAACTGAGATTTAACGGAACTTTTATCGAAGATTTGTTTTTCAATCCCACCAATAAAGATGTTTGCAAATTTGGAGAAAATCTTAATGTTCATAACATTAATTTGAAAGTACTGTTCATTATTGTATTCAAAATTATTTAATGATCGAAAGAGTGTGGCTAATATATTGCCTTATTTGATTCAATGTTGTTGAAAATATTCAAGGCAGTTTTAAGAGCTTCTGGATCTTCATCATGTTTAACGTTAAGGCACATGGATGAAATATTCATAGTACAAAGAACGATGTAGGAAGCAGTGGACCGTTATCCTTAATATTCTGAATAACTTTAATTAAATAAGTAACGTCTTTGATATAACAAGGAAAGTGGTGAATGCCTTTGATAACCAGCCTGATGACACCATCAATGACACGGTTATTATTGGTACTAAAACTGGGTTTAAATAAGAAATGAAAGGGCTCTACTGAATCAATACTTTGAACACTGTCACCTTGACTCCGGTATTAGTTAATGTTCGTTCTTTAACACGAGATTTTTGTCAAAAATCTTAGAAAAGTATCTTTTCAAATAAATTTCTTATTAATGTATTAATAACGCTTTAACTGTTATTACACAATAAACATTTATTTTAAGCTCTGTATTGTAATTTTTATTTAATGTCTATTATTTTTAATGTTCTCGTTTATATATATTTTATTACTGAATTTCATTTCTTACATTTCTTATCAATATTACTGTCTTCCAGTTCCCTGGTCATTAAGTACTATTAATAATAATGGTGAACAAATCTCCCATTTGTTCTGGACGATATTTCTTGCAGAAACACATATTTTTGTAAACCGTTTTCCTTTCAAAACTGCTAATTTTCTTTGTTTGTCATCACTTACGTATCACATCCACACACGCAATGCTCTTTCACAACTTGGGTCATGTTCTTAGAAACGCGTGTCCTCCCACTTCAGATACAACTACTTCATAACTAATCAATCATCTCGCTTGCAATGGTCATTTACTATTTAACCTTAATGGAGGAAAGTTCACTTTCTTAAAGTGCTCGGGTTGTCGGGTTTATTTTTGCAATGAACTTTCTTTAATTTTAGATAAATAATAAACAGTCATTACTGGTAATTTAGAATTGATGTGTATGTTATCATGCCACCAAGACTGATTTAAGACTTCTGTGGAAGTTGTTATACTACATCAGCTAGTTTAAAACTGCTGTGGGAGTTGTTATGTTATAGAATGTGTTGGGAATAACTTCAAGCACAATACATACTGCAAATATGAAGGGAAAAATTAACAAAGAGTATTATATATCAACCAGATTCCATAAAGTTTAAATATATCTACATCGGGGAAACTGGGAGATCCTTCCGTGAACGCACCAATCACACATTCAGAATATAAACAAAGCTGAGATGGAAACAAGTGCAGTATCTGAACACTACATCTCGAATAATGGTACATCAAGGACGAATTTCCCAATAACGTTTAAAATTCTCACAAGAACCGAGAGTTTCTTAGATCGGAAAATTATGGAGTTACTTGTTATAGAAGAATACAAACCAGTTATTAATAAAAAATAATGGATGACCTCTCTCTTAAATTCAATCAAAAATTTACTAAATTGATTCAGAATATCTATAATAAAGGTCAACTTGTATATCATAACTTAAACATTTCTTACTCATTTACGTAAGATATTATTCCTTTCTTTAACAGTAATGTTTATAGTATATTGCATACGTATGTGCTACACGCTCTGTTATAAGAGAAGTGGTAATATGTATGATATGCTCTAGTATGTGGTTTAATTTTTATAATATAATGATTCTTAATTTGAGTGATAGAAAATTGATTATAAAAGATAAACTCTTGATAATTACGTAAAGTTGAAACGTTGAGTGAATAACAACACTTTATAACTTGAAAAATTAATTTGTTTTTATTTTATAACTAAGAAATGATTCTGTTTTGTTAACTCTTAAAAACACGGCTCATTAATGAAAGAGATTCACAATTAACATTTTAGAACCCGAATTAGCTTTAGATAGGTTTCTCTATTAGCCATTAATGAAATTTTGGAAAAGCATAACAACAGCTCTGTGCAGACATGCCGTGTTAAAGAAAAATAAACAATGTAAAGATTGTCTTTAAGCAAATAATTATTATAAATTCAAAAACAGAAATAAATAACCCTTTACTACGCACTCTTCATAGACTTTACAATAAAACCATAAATACTTTATTTTATTTTTGTTCGCAACCATGAAAGTGGTTAGAGCACTCGATTCGTAATCTGCGGGTTCGAATATCATTACCGAACATGCTCGCCCCTTTTCAGACGTGTGGGCGATAAAATGTGACGGTTAATTCCATTTTTCGTTGGTAAAGAAAAAAGAGTAGCCCAAGAGTTGACGGTGGGTGATGCTGACTAGCTGCATTCCCTGTAGTCTATCACTGCTAAATTAGGGACGCTGGGGCAGATAGCTGTCGAGTAGTTTTGCGCAAAATTCAGAACAGATCAAACCATTCATGAATAAGCAGACATCACAAACACAAATGTGCCGTTGTCACGGCCACTAAACGCTGTCAAACTGGATTGATACCATGTCAAAGTGTAAGTTTTATCATTTATAATTGTTTTTGAAGCCAGATAGATTTAACGACTGTTGCTGTCGTAGCAGTATAAAATAATTTATGTATAAACTTTTTACGCTAATGTAGTGGTGGTATGCATGCAATTTACTGAAGCTTTTAACATATCAATACTATGGTTTATGTATATACTATTGAATTTGCAATATCTATTTCAAGAAATTCAAATTTAGTTATGTTATTAGTGTTTGCAGTCTTATTTGTTTGTGCTGTTAAGCTCATAATTTAGACACAGTTCAGTTTTGCAATTTTTTTAAGTGTAGCTTTAATAGACGTCTGTATTGGTTTAATATAACTATAAACAGTTTTCACGTACATAGACATAAAACTTAAACGTTTAATTCGAAAGAAAACCAAAATGCCTGCAGTAAGAAACGGCAGTGTTAATTAACGTATGGCGAAATATTACCTATCACTCAACACAAGAGAAAACGTGAGGTGGTACAGAAATCGCTTGATCATGTTCTATCTAGAGAATGTTTTAGATAAGGAAGACAACCACAATGGCTCCAAGCAGACGTGCGACTATAAAAGGAACGACACTTGAGGTGGAATTTACTTTCATAAATCACCACCACGTGTGATTCTCATCCTGATTTTCTGTTTTTCGTGCGTCGTTTTACTTTTCCTATAGATAGGACTATTTCAATAGTTGAATAATTGTAATCAACGCTTAAAAGGATATTTTATGATATTTTAGAATGAGATACGTACACATATTTTCGTCGATAATAGACTTAATACCTAAATTTCCGGTTCATTTAAAATTGTGTACGTGGGTTCGCTATTTCGAATATGCCTAAAGCAGTCGATTTCCATTTGTACCGTTGCTAGTAGCTATAGAGCGTTGAATGAAAAACTGCGTGTATAAAATGAAGTTTTTCAATGCTCGGTAATGACTTGGCATACCTTGATGTAATTTAATACAAATGCATATCTTTTCAAAACAGGAAGAAAAAAAAGAATGCGACGGCATTTTAATGATTCCAATCAAAAAAGGTTCCCCAATTCACACAACTCGGTCAATATTTTTCAATGAATGTAACTAAACACCTCTTGTGACTATAAGTAAGAGATGTGGTAGATGACATATCTACATAATGCTCTATCTTGATATTCATGAGAAGTGTTGTAATTGCTCCCTGGGAAACCAAATATGGAACATTCGTAGATGATTTGCATTCGAGAAGTGAATTTTAGATGAGCTACCATGCTTAAAACTTTGTTCACAAGTGTTACTCTCTAACTTATGCTAATCTAGAAATGTATAATCACCAGTTTTCTAGTTCTCTCAAGGGAATAAGTCAGTATCTCCTGTAGCCTGATATTAGGCTTCAATAAAAATGGATAAATCTTGGATTATAGGAGTAACTGTACACCAATTTCAGGTGCTGGAAGTTAGCGAAGTTTGATGTTCGCAAGTATTACTCTTGATTACTTACTCAGTTGTGTCTATCAGCGGAGGCATAAAATGTCTGAATATCTAATATAAAGAAATGGCTGGTCTTAGGAGGTTTTGTTTTGCAGTTATTTGAGATATACATCTGAGAACTTCTGTATGCATTAAATAGTATTTTTCTATCTTTTCTACTTTTGTTTAAAGTGATTATCTTTTAATACTTAGACTCTTTACTTAACTGCAGCGCGATTAGCATCTCCCTATTGTATTTACAGGCATATATATATATATATGTATGTATACATAAATATATGAGCATAGAGATTTCAGATTTAGAGAAACACAAAGACAAATACGGAATTGAAATATTTTATAATTTATTTCTCTATTTTAATTATATGGTAAATAAGTTTCGAATCACATCTTAAGGTAGAAAAGTGTGAATAAATATGTCTGATAAACCTAAACTGTTCAATGACGATCTATATAATCAAGATCTCTAAGAAAGACACAACAGATAGTCTATTGTAGTTTTGCCCTAAAACAAAAACAAATAAGTTTAAAAATGAATTATCGAGGAATATCAGGATACAATTTCCGAAACTTCAACTAACTCATACGGAAAAGAACAATTGACTTATGGTGTGATCTTTGATGCAATTGTTTATTTAGGCTAGAATTGTCGTTATTATTCGTGTATTGAGCCCCCTGAACAACCTGATGGTCATAATTACACGCGCATAATTTCTTTATGATAAGTTATTTCTGCGAAACATAACGAGGTAAGTTTAAATCATAAATCTTGACATACTTTCCAGATACTCCCCCCTCCTCACTCGGAGCTTCGTTAGGGAACTTTTCATGTATGTGGTTCAATGACATTACCATGGTTCAAGTTACATCAAATATCTTTCTAATGAAAACAAGTGTTGTTTTTTTTTTCGGATGGGCAGACAAAACTTTGTAAAGTTTTGGCTTTTGACCTTTCGTAAATTTATTTTCTTAATGGTACCAGGAGTCATGAGTGAGGAGAATCCATTTTCGTAACCATAGCCTTTACGTTACGGATAAGAGCCTTATTCGGATTTACGCGGATGAGGTTTCGAATCTCGTTGCTTTCTTAAACAAGTATTTCCGCTTCAGTGGAGAATAATGAGTCTCCCTTTATTTTCGAAATGTTTTCTAATTTGACACAACACTATTAAACAATATCGTTATACAAATATCATCCCTTGAAAAAGACAGTGTTACATTCCTACAGCAATTCCACTGTCCAATGGTCGATAATTCGCTTTGAACTAAATATGTATGTGCTAATAATTTCGCCCGGGATACCACGGTTTTTATCTAGAGCGACATGCCACAATATTATCATTGCGAAGGAAAACTACGTAGAAACAAATAATCATATAGCATGTAATATCTTGTTTGTTTTGAAGTTAAGCACAAAGCTACACATTGGTCTTTCTGTGCTCTGCCCACCACGGGTATCGAAACCCGGATCCTAGCGTTGTAAGTCCGCAGACATACCGCTGTGCTAAGGGGGGGGGGCTTGTAATATCTACGACAGATATCTACTCTATATCGATTTTGTGCTTGCCAGAAACAGCCGCACAAATAAAAATAACTACGGTACTGTACTCATACGTAAGGAAAGAAAAAAATCTTATTAATGATGTTTATTATATATATAAATAAGTTTACGATTTTACTACTGCAATAGGGACTGAAATGCCAACATAAAGAGGCAAATTAATTTTACTTACCCCTAATGTTAGAACCTTATTTTCTTTTATTTCATTATTTTGGAGGACAGTCACCTTCCCACAACTGTCTGCAGGCAGTGAAGGGTGATATAGATGTGGGATGTTGAGGGCTTGAGCACCCACGTCTTGCTCTCCTAACTTATATATATATATTCATGATTGATTAATTTGTTTTGTTTTCTTCAACATGTGCGACTGGCTAACGGAGGTTACGACTGGTAGAAGGTGTATCCCTACCGCAATGTGGGTTCTACTTCAGCAGTCACCTTCAAAACCCAAGGCACATTTTATATCCCACGTTATAGCGTGTGCCCAGGGGGATCATTTCAATTTATGCAGCGTCTTCAATTTTGTTTTTTTTTTGTTTGGGCTTGTTTTGTTCATTAAGATATTTATATACTATTATATATGAATAACACATTTCTGAGTTGAAAACATTTGATCTGTCCCCACATAACGCTATTTGCTAGAGAGGTTTAGTACGGTGCTGGAGACATTTATAAAAGTAGACTGGCCAAAATGTAAATGATTTTTCCTGGAGTTTTGGTTTAAGCGCATAGAGAGGTTTACAGTATGTTTTTAAGTTACATGTTTTGTTTAAACTACTTAGAACTATGACAAAATTACAATGAAAAATTGTATATGCTTTAATTCCTACTAAAGTCCCGAAGAAAGTTTCTAACTAGTCTGAGATTTGAAATTTGTTAACATTGCGATCAGTTTGTAAATCCAGAGATTGAATAATTTACAGATTGATGGACTTAGGAGAAGACAGATTTAGTTTGTCTCAAGTTCACTTAGTCCATACTTGTCGTTTTGTTCTTTGGAGATCTTGCAGCTGAGCGAATGACAGAAGGAAAGAAGAATGACAGGATATCGAACACATAATTGATGTTCAACGAACAGTTTACTACGCACATCAAGGTATCGACATAGACAAGGGTTCGATCAAGACAAGCAGGCGCATTTCGTCGTGACATTCCTTGCTAACTCCCAAACAATTGCTTATGTATGCTAACAGAAGTGCTGCTAATGTTGTATTTTGACATTTGGAGAAACAGTAGAACACCTGAAAAAAATTCCTATTTTATGATTTAATTTCTTTATTAAATTTTATAAAAAATTATTCTGATTCTAATTATTTAAATGAGAGGGATACTTAGACAAGGAAACATCACCAATATGCCTAACCTTATGAAATAATTAAAATACTATGTTATTTAGAATTATTTCTCTATCTCTTTGAGTAGGCCCGGCATGGCCAGGTGGTTAAGGCACTCGACTCGCGGGTTCTAATCCCCGTCACACCAAACTTGCTCGCCCTTTCAGCCGTGGGGGTGTTATAATGTGACGGTCAATCCCACTATTCGTTGGTAAAAGAGTAGCCCAAGAGTTGTCGGTGGGTGGTGATGACTAGCTGCCTTCCCTCTAGTCTTACACTGCTAAATTAGGGACGGCTAGCGCAGATAGTCCTCATGTAGCTTTGCGCGAAATTCAAAACAAACAAACAAAATTTTGCCGATTGTACTCAATATGTCCTGTTAGCTTGTT
>NW_013665669.1:827665-875963 GCF_000517525.1 Limulus polyphemus | reverse complement strand
CAAAATCTGCCTACAAGAAAATCTGTCACCAAAGTATACCAACTTAAATTATATTAAATATGATATATTTACCTCCACATTTAGAAACTAATTTTTCTCCCTGATGTGCACAAACAGAATGCTAATCACTTATTTGCACTAAATACATTGAGACAACAAAGTGAATGTAAATTTGACATGTAATTTTGAGCATTTCGTAGTTTTTGCGGTTACCTCATTTATTCTCTAGCTCAGGTTGCAAAGTTTCTCACTTTTTACAACTTTTTTCCTTACTTTCTCTCTAAATATTCAATTGATACTCAAACTGTACCCACAATATAATTAAATCTGGCTATAAAAAGTAACCATTTATTAGCAACAAAGCATTTTAGTAGTTGCCTACACTTATGTTATTCAATTTTGTTAGTAATTTCTGAACATACGAAATAACTTCGATAAATCTCGTCAGTTTCATATCTAATTTTTTACCACAGAAAACGAACAAAATTGAAAAGCTTTATTTCGTATATTGAAACGAAGCCTTAAATTAATTTCAATGATTGTTTTAACCAAAATTGTAATTGATTTAAAACACAACTGTATCATTGTTAATAATTTCGGTTTTGATTTGCTCTTTCACGACTTCAAACTCACATAACTTTTCCAATAGTAGCCATTTAAACCTTATGAATCTTTCAAAAATAATTCATTATGTGTGTCTGTATGTTAGCTATTTTAAGTATTTTACCCGAGAAGGGGAATAAAAAATATGATGAAATAGGGCACATTTCAGCTTTTTATATACTTATGGCTTTAGATTTAAAGGCACAAGTATTTAAGAAGTTAATTATTACAAAGCAGAGCATGTAATGAGATAATTAGGGATTTAATAAGAAAATAAAGAAGGGAAAACTTCATTTGGCATTGTCCTTTATACAGTTTTTGCTTCCTTAACGGGTACCATCAGCTAGTATATAATAAAGAGCGGTGTTTATCAATTATTACTCTCCTTTTTTCACCCAAATCAAAGTATTTAACTTTGAAAATGGGTTCAGTTTAATTAGTTTTATAAAAGAAATGATCAAAGCCATCTTAAATACTTTTTTGATATAGTAAAATCAAGCATATATTACAATATACTTACGACAATTGACTAACTATTCATCGAATATATTAGAATTATAGAAACAGTAAACTTTTCTAAATAATGATTACACAAAATGAAGTTATTAACAGCTGTATAATTCATATTATATATATATATATATATTAATTAGACTGAGGAATAAAAAGAATAGTGTTAAATTCCTGATGAGGAAAGCGAAGTTGTTTTAAGACATGTAAATATGAAACCTGTCTCAAAGTTTCTGTAAGATGATTTAGTTCTAATGAAAAACTATATCGCCTTGCATTTACAAGTGTACGCTTTTCTAAAATCTAAAAATCAAATTATTTAACAAAAAACTGGAAAATCAACATAAAGATATAAAAATATTTAAGTAAGCATATTAAAAATAAAATAGTGGTAGTGAATAATTTTATTGACTATTGATATTTACTGTGCATAAATTGGCAAATATTTTCTTAACAAATTTATAAGCCTAATATCAAAATATTCGATGAAAATAATTAAGGTTTGGATATTTCAACACCATTATAAACTTGTACAAATTAGTTTTATCTGTTTTGATTGTCTCTAAAATGAATATTGACTTTTGTGTTTTCATGATTGCGTGAAAATAACACCTGCGGTGTGACAACATTAGATTGTCATCATCACAGAAGTTTAAACAAATGAACACATATACAACGTATTTATGTGCGCTAGTAACTGCAGACAATAGCCGTTCATTTTATTATGAAAACACTATATGAATAAAGTTCTTATATTTGTAATTTATTCTATCGAAGTTATTATAAAGTAATATGACCCAGGTCTCTACTTCTTTGTTGTAAATAACAATTTTCAGATAGGAGATAAAAATCATGGAATGAGTCACAAAATCTGAAGTTAAAATGCTATGATCCTTCTTGATCTAAAAAAAAACAAATTACAATTAATAGATCTAATGAAAGTGAATAAGTGGTAAAATTAAAGGCGAAATTATACAGCAATCCGTGTCGAAGACATCATAACTTAAATCATAACGCTAGCCACGCCAACAAAAGAATACCATCTGACTAGTTAGAAGGCCGTGAGCCCCACTACCTAGGTCAGTGAACCTGTAAACGAGTACAACTACAGTTCACAAAACAAGAAAAAACGTATAATTATGATACCAGTAACCAAAGGCAAAATATGTTTCAATATAATATTTTTACCTGGATCTTGAGTGGTCATCTTCACTATTCGTCTGGGAAATGGTGAAGATTTTCAAGATTAAATATCTTTTATCTTTTTCTTCAGCAACAGCAACACTCACCAAACAACGCTACATTAACACGCCTAAACGTATGAAACTGTGTGATGAAGCTCCTTGTACATTATTACTAGAGCGCCATCTATAGGTCATCATGAGAGTAATAACCTGTGAGAAGCTGCTATATTATGAAGTGAAATCAGTTATAAAAAAATAATTTAACATTTATTTTAGCCCAAAACTGCACAGTGGGTTATCCGTGCTTAGTCTGTCTTGGATATTTTAATGTATGTCTATCTAATAAAGTAGCCTCAACTTTTACACATTAATATGGCCTTCTTTATGTTGTTGTTTTTGTTTTTTCAACAAAATCTTGAACAACATTTTGTAGAAAAATTGGTAAATAATATTATTCATAAAATATTTTATATAACTTAGAATTAGCAATCATGGTTTGTACACGTTATAGGAATACAATGTAAGCAGTTAAAATAATATTGTTTTGAAATTATTAACTTGTGAGTTACGTCAACCTTATATATATACATATTTAATATAATTCGCGCCTTTTGTAACTCATGAAAAGAACAAGGGTCTATAAGATGAGAATTTTTTTACAAGTAACAACCACAAATAAGTATTTGCTATGGAAGTTGTTTCACTATAGGGTATATTTACAAAAATAAACTTGTCTATTGTCACATCATCGTCATCTACTCCTTGCATGGCCTAGTGGTTAGGGTGTTTACTCTGAATCATTGAATCGCGGGTTTAAATACTGTCACCGAACATTTTAGCCTTTTCAATCGTGGGGGCGTTCTAATGTGTCTATCGATATCACTTTTCTTTGTAAAGAGCAGCCCAAGAGTTGAAGGTGTTGACCAGCTGCTTTCACTTTGGTCTATTACTTCAAAATTAGGGAATCTGGCTAACGTAAATAACCCTAGAATATTTTTTTCCCATGTGTATCGGATCCTATGTAAAACAACTTGCGTAATTTCACTCAGTTTCTCGTCATTTTACCTAATTTGTACCCAGTTTTAATGTGAGCGCCATCTTTAATTAACTTCAGTCTTCGGTGTGTTGGTAATCGTTATTAGAAGTTATAAGGTGATATTGTTTTTGCATAACACTAGCTACTTTGTAATAAAACTATAAATTATATTATAGTGCCAAGACCTGCCTTTTGTCACATTTGGAAGTGTTTATTTTATTTTGTGATGCAAAAGTACATCGTCCAAAGGTTACCACTGAAACAAATATACTCATCTTTGGTGCACCCTTTGTATGAACTAATGGATGTGCAACTTGCTCTGCAGATCCATTGTCGTAATTACACTTTAAAGGTTACAATGGAATTGAGACATTTTTATAATTATGGAACCAATAATATTTGCCACTTTGCTTGCAGGGTGGTTTATAAGGCTCACGCTGAAGTATTGTTAGCGAGACACCATTCAGTTATGCCGAAAGAGTACAAATATGTTGTAATTCACATGAAGTGTAGAGCAAAGAAAAGAGGTACATATCATGGTTGGTGAAAGGCAGAAGACATTTTGCTGAATATGATGGTATTTGGTATAGATGCCATCAACAGTATTATTATTTCAAATACTCTACGACTGATGATCTCCCTTCAGATGACATTGAAACTGGTAAAAGTGATCCAAACTACGCTCTTCCTCCACACTCTACTCCTGATGCATCCACGAATAAGTCAAATTGTACAATCTCTAAGAATTTAGCGCAGATAGCCCTCGTGTAGCTTTGCACGAAATTCAAAAAACAAACAAACAAACTCTAAGAATTTAAGACTGAAGATTATGTCAACGAGCAACAGTCATGCCAAATGTTTAGTGTCCCCAAAATGTACTTAGCTGTCTACTGTACCACTTTAAGCTCGAACCCAAGTGTTTTTTGTTGTTTTTCATGTATGGTATTGTCGTCCCTGCTGTAGTCAGATGCTGCAAAAGTCACCTAAACAGAAAGCAATTTTTACGTGACATGTTCTAAGTGATAGATTCAAAGATGAAAGATCATATCAGTTGTAACAGAAGAGATGTGATCGATCTTTTGGAGAGAACACTTGCAACAGCAAAAAATAATCATGTGGAAAAACCTTTTATTTTAAGAATATGGCTGAATATTAACATGAGTTGAGAAACCAACTGATCAGGTAAATTAAAAATTTCTAAGTTTATGTTCTAGTCAGTAGTCAGTTTAGACTTGCAAAATTTAGAACACTGACTATATTTATGATAATTGTGTTAGATTGTTTCAGGTTACTTCCAAATAAATAACAAAAACTAGTTTAAGTTTTTAAAATTTAACAAACCTTTGTTATTTATTTATAACTAAACTGAAACAATGTGGCATCTCAAACAAATTCAGTAAGTACCCTAACTTTCTCAAGTCTAAATTGTCTAATTGACTAGTGACTAGAACATGTATCATAAAAATTTGAAAAATTTTAAACTAATGAGAATAGTGAACAAATTTATATTTTAAGTGTTTAATTTTGAATTAACTAGAAATGAGAACACAAAACAGCAGTTGTTAACCTTTGAAGTTCACAGAAAAAATATATCATTTTCTGCATCGACGTCTGTCATTGCTACTGTTATATCAACCATATACATATTTTATATAAACCTTGCACCTTTCGTAACTCATGAAAAATCAAAGGTCTATAAGTTTGTTCGTTTGTTTTGAATTTCGTGCAAAGCTACACGAGGGCTATCTGCGCTAGCCGTCCCTAATTTAGCAGTATAAGACTAGAGGGAAGGCAGCTAGTCATCACCACCCACCGCCAACTCTTGGGCTACTCTTTTACCAACGAATAGTGGGATTGACCGTCACATTATAACGCCCCTACGGCTGAAAGGCCGAGCATGTTTGGTGTGACGGGGATTCGAACCCGCGACCAGCAGATTGCGAGTCGAGCGCCCTAATCACCTGGCCATGCCGGGCCGTTGCGCGAAATTCAAAACAAACAAACAATCTCTTGAGTAACTGATGATTATCAAAATTGTTAAATTACTGTATGTATCTCGAAGTGATGCGAATAACACCATATTCTATTATTTATGGTCAAATAATTATTTAAAATCTTTGGAATTTATTTAGGAAATCATGCTAATTCACTTGTTAACTTGGGAAGAATTGAAAATTAACCTTTTTAGTGTGTTTGACCGAGGGTAATTCTTTCGTAACAGATGTCTACAAGCGGTCAAATGAAGTGCTATAAGTCCCCTATATTTACCGCTGAGGCATCAGGGTTGGGCAACAAGTGAAGTGTTCAGTAACCTAGAAACTTCTCGATATTGTATTCACATAATTTTATAAAGCACAAGTCTTGAGATTTCGTTGAAGCTCCATCTTAAGATGAACAAACGTTATATACAAGTATTTTCTGTTTGTTAAGATATTTCAAAAGATGTAACAACTTGCAAAGTATGTGTCATACATAAGCTTACAATGAAGAAAACACAGCATAGGTCTCTCATAATGCACAAAATACTTTTTGTGAGAAATATAGTGAAAATAAAGGATAATACTGAACTTGAAAAATATATTCTTTGTAAAAATCGATATCAATACTAACAATTATATTTAGCTTAACCTCTGAGAGCAAATGACTTAGTATTGATTGGTTTAGAATGCAGGCTTATAGGTTTACTTTAGACTGTTGCTATGGTTACACAGCTACTAGGCTATTTCTGACAGATATATGAAGCTGAGATAAGATGTGGTGTTTCATCACTTGATGTGGACATCTATTGGATTATTATCCTCAGAATAAGAAAAGGAGAGACTTCACTCCTTATGATTAGGAAGATTTCTATAGAACCTTGATCACTCGTAGCTCTCTTTCATATTTATAACCTTACTGAATGATCATCGTATAGAAATTTTATGATTTATTTATATACCACTTTTTTAAGGCATATTGAAGGCGAAAACCTTCTTGCTAGAAATAATTGTATGCTTATGACGGGTGCTAAGCAAAATGGAAAGAAAGGAAACATTCTTAAATTGTTCTAAATAAAACGCTTTAGAACCCTAAGCAAAACGTTTTGGTAACTGTGCAAAATTTTATATGAAAAAAGTAAACAAATCATTTAAGTGTTAGTTGTAATAAGTTGGGCAGCAATATGCACAACAATAAATAAAACCTTAGATAGTATTTATTAACCAAAAGTGTGAACGTGAGGAGTCTCATCTTGCTTAGATTCATACATAAACACGATTCTAAATTGCAGTCTACCATAGCTTTTCCTAGAAAATAGTAAATGAAGTATATGAAAAAGAAACCAATACCTTTAGCCATGGGAGTTATCATAAGGATATTTGCACAGGCGGCTCCGTGGCCATGACCGAATATCGTTACATTATGAGAATCTCCACCAAATTCATGTATGTTCTCTTGTATCCAATGTAGAGCTGCTACTTGGTCCATGAGGCCGTAGTTTCCTCTGGCGGAGCCTTCCGTCGCCGGGAAGAAACCTAACGACAAATTAATATATGTCTGTAATCCCCACTCCATATATGTATACTGAGACAATTAAACGAGGAAGTGGATCATTCTGCGCCTAATTATCCTGTCATATATAATTAAGAGATGTTGTTGTTATTATTCACAGCGGAAAGCCATTCAATGATCTATCAGCGTTCTGCTTACAGCGGGGAGCCGAACTCGAGATTTTAGCATTGTAAGTCCGTAAACTTACCCCTGACTCATCGGGGGAACAAGAAGAGGAGAGTTACAATAAACACAGTACATTTTTAGCAGTCAATATTTAGCTTTGAATAAGTTCGTAGTTTAAACGTTGCTACTCAAAATATCACGTGATACTGCTAAAACATGCGAAGAAAAAAAGGAGGTGCAAACGAAAAAATTTCACAAAGAAAAGACAAAGGAAAACATAATTTGAACAGGGTTTTTATTGTCAGAAAGTTATGTAACGATACTTAAAGTAAATAGTTTCAAAAAATCTGTGATTTGAACACAGACACTAGAAAAGTATGTTTAAAAGCATAAGTAGAAATGAATAAGTGTTCGGAAATATATTGTGGAAAAACGTACGTGACAGATAAATTATTGAAAAGCCTTGAATATGGTATACATCTAACTATTTCAAAATGAATAAATGTGAAAAACAGCACGTTAGTTTTATACCACTGTAAATATATAGCTACATATTTTGGTAGAACATTTTAATGGTATATTTTGGAATTCACAAATTGAAAGTGTGATATTTAGAGTTTATGTATGCATCATTTCTTGTGATGATTTATTGTATGTGTCTATGTATCCATAGGATTACTACTGTGCTGTATTTATTTCTACTTCAAATGATTTTATGGAGTTTTGGTGTTAATTAATAACGTTTGTTTAAAAAAAATGTGCCATTTTTTTGTATATACTTTATGGTATAATTCACAATTTACATATCGATTATATCAAACAGTTTGTATCTCGGTATTGACATAACAACAGCTGTAACTATTACTATAAGCTATTTGATGTAAAAAAAATTACTATTATGAAATTCGTGTTATTTAATTTCACATTAATTGGATTTTATAATTTGAACTTATATAGTTAATTTTCGTAGTTAGTTGTATCCAGTAAAATATATTAGCGACATTATTCTGCATTATTTGTTAGTAAAGTGTTATTTGGTAGAGGTAGGGGGATAAGTCCTATAAAACAAATATCATATATTTCAAACCTCAGACCATTAACCCTTTATTCCTTCCATCTACAAATATTTTCCAATTCTACTCAAAAGTTAAAGGACGCGAAAAGTTTACATTTATAAAATAGTCATCAAGGATGTTATAATGTGTCTTTAAAACTCATTACCTCAGGAATGTTGAATTTCGCAGGATATAATAAGTCAAAATTACTGTTTCGAATAGATTCTTTTAGAGCAATTGGGATTTCTCAATTAGATTTTCGTAAAGTGAACGTTTTGTTAATTAATAAAGCTTCTATGTTTTCGAGGCCTGGTGTTACTCGAAACAGCAATTATTTGAGTCCAGCATAAATTACGTTGGCATAATTTCGTTTAAGTTGACATCGTTACATAGAAGATTAGAAGTGGTTAAGAATAGTACATCTCTTCATACTTGTAAATAGTTAGAATAGAAACATCATTATTTTTCATTCATACCAATTTCACTGCTTCAACTGAATTAAATATGCGATCACATTCAAATTTCATATCGAGTACAAAATTCTAAATTAAAATTTGCCTCGTAAAGAAAATACATATAAAATATTTAGTTATATTGATTATGAAGGTAATGTACCGACAAACTAGTAAGCTTTATTATAGTTGGGCCAGACATGGCTTAGTGATTAATGTGTAGGGATGCGGATTGAAAGGTTCAAAGTTCGACATATGATACAGCTGAACATGTTCCGCGCATTAAGCTATGGGCTTTTTATAATGTGACCCAATCTCTTTATTCGGTTCGAAGAGCCGAACAAAGCTCTGTTGTTGGCTATCTGTCTTCCTTTTGGTCAGTTGTTTAAAATTAGTGACTGCTAAAGTTGAACCCTAGAGGTCTTTGGTCCGACCATTTAGCCCATTTTCCGTTCAGAATGAAATTTCTATTCTATTTTGTTAAAACTATTATTTGTGAACTATGTTAAGTATGAAGTTTTATAGCCATAAATAAGTTTAAATCGTGAATTTTGGATCTGTTGAATGGCATATGAACCGAAGTGTATTGATATGTTGTTAAGTAAATACAATAAATATAAATTTGTTGTAAAAAATTATTAAGGGTGAAAGTAAATAAGCCTTGTGATGAGATTTTTCATAATATATCTGTATTCATTAACAAAAAATTACTGACAATGTTTTTAACATTACGTAATCTGATGTTTAATTTAGACCTACTTAAGTAAAATACTTCAATTACTGTAGTCATAAATCTTTATTTTTCTGTTTTATCACCGATATTGTATGTATTAGTGCCGAATCTCTCATTTTTATAACTTGATAGTATCTACTTAAGCATTCTTTTTGAAATATTTGAGATCTTTTGCGATTAGAACATACAAATAATTACTACTGATTGTTCTGGCAGTGATAATGAATCTGTAATTGTGAAGGGATTTTTCTTGTTTAGAAGTCTAAATAACTTAAATAAGTATCAAAATCACGGCCTACAAGCTCATTTGTGTTAACGCATTAATAAAAAAAACGTAGTTCGAAAGAACTTGGGTTTCAAGATTTAATCCTAAATCTATTGTGTTTTTGTAAAGTTCATTTTGTTAGTTATCACTGATGATATTAAGCAGATGAACAATGAATACGTAAAGTAGAATATTTTACACTTACGATTCAGAAATTTAATTTTATGTAGTAAAATATTTCATCAACAACTGTATTTTTCAAAGACACTGATTTTGTTACAAAAATAGTTTTGTGATGGATAGTTAATGTTATGCAAGAATTGCGCTACTTGCTCCAAATAATGTTTCTTAACTGTGCAACCTGAATGAATGAATTTCATAGATAAACAACAAGGAACACGTTTTTCCCATTCACTGCTCGTGGGTTTGTATGAAGGATTCTGACAAACAATAGCTTATTTTAAAAGCTACTTTATGAAATCAAAATGTAACAAGCTGGATAAACTTTTATATAAATACCTCTGAGATACTTATTTTGATGGGTATCAGATGTTGCATCAAGCTTAAGATGCCTTGGTATTTTTTATTTTCTGCTCAATAAAAATAAGGATTATTTAAAAGTTGACTGTTTTGAGAAACTCTTATTTGATTTTTAAGTCGATTGATAACCCTACAGTGGTACATTGTAACAATTATAAAACAATACTAAATACGCCAAAACAAAAACAAAATAAATTAATTAAAGTATAATTGTAAATAAAAATAATCTGTTTCTGATAAGTTATCTTCAGAATGTTTGATGTCTTAAGCATGAGACTGATTTTATCAGTTGTTTCTTCATCAGAATTCCAATATCAGTGATAATTATCTTCATGATGTCAGAAAAACTTGGAGGTTATAGAAATCTTGATACAAGATAATAAAAGCTCTATAACACGAGCGCTTTCGAAAGATGGACCTTTCTTCTTCAGGGGCAAACTTGGAATGGTGGTGTAACCCTTTCGAGACGGGTCATGGGTGAAAGGTCATGCGATCTCGTTTGTTGACTTGCACTCAAAACTTTATTGAACAGCTATTTCATGAATTTATGTCAATAACTTTGGTATCAAACTGTAGATTATTATTCAAATTTTAGTATTATATATCAGTGGAATTCTATGGTATTAATGTAGTAATTTATGATGTTTTAGTTATACAAATGTGTATATAGAAACCTAAAAAATAATATTTTGTTTCATATCCTTCACGTTTTGAAATTTAAATTAGTTTTTGTAAAATTTGTAATGTTCGAAAGCCACATCTAACACACAAAGTCTGAAGTTGTTGGTAACAGCAACAAAGCTGTCATACTCACGTAACACATCTAGTCTGAAGTTGTCAGCAACAACAACAATGTTTCAATACTCACCTAACCAAACTAGTCTGAAGTTGACGGTAACAAACGTTGAAAACAACAACAATGTTTCCATACTCACCTAACACATCTAGTCTGATATTTTCGGTAATAGAAAGCTATCGGTAACAGCAACAACGTTTCTACTCACCTAATACACCCAGTCTGAAGTTGATGGTAACAACAACAACGTTGCCATAACTAGCGAGGACACTTCCATCGTAAGGATTCCCGGAGTTCCAGAAGTAAGATTCACCATGAATGTAAACCATCACAGGCAGTTTCACAGGTTCCCTAGCAACTAAACATAGAAATCAAGTAATTACTGTTTGAACATTACCCTTTGATGAAGGGGAAAGAAAGAAGTAGAAACATTCAGTAACTAGAAGAAGCCTAGTAAATTAATAAAACTATATAATATAAATTCAAACAGATTATTAAAGTACATATTCAGACCACTTAGGTAAGTGATACAAGGTAATAACTGTTTTATTTTCAGTCATTCAGTAACAAGGTGCAAATGGGTAATAATATTTCAGTCATTCAATGACATAGCCCAAATGGGTAATAACATTTCAGTTATTCAATAATATGGCAAATGTGGGTGATAATATTCCAGTTATTCAATAATATGGCACAAATTGGTAATAATATTTCAGTCATTCTGTAACAAGACACAAATTGGCCATGCTATTTCAGCCATTAAATTTAGATAATATGACACTAAGAATAATATAACATTCATAAAACTATAAGTAACATTAATTCGGTTGTTCAGTAACAATCAGTAGTGAGAAATCAGTGTTTTAGTAACACGACACTCAGCAGTCAGTAGTATAAATACATAAATCATTTACTTGTCTTGGTTTATGAAGTTCGTGTTGATGTACATGAAGGTAAAATCTAATCCCATTACGTACGTGTTCCATGGCGTCAGTTTTAATGTTCTAAACTTCGAAGATCACAAAGAGAAAAACCTAAATTTTGTTTCAAAAGTAAAGAAATCGATTGTGTTTTTCCCGTTCATAAAATTGTGTTACTAAATAAACGAATCATAAAAACAATGAATATTTCCTGTCTATTTTAATGCAACGAAACAACATAGACTAAAAAGTTTTCTTCCTGAATTCTAAAAACTAAAATGTTTAACGTGAGAAACAAAATATATGATTATTTGCTCTAAAATTTATGAAATCGTTGTAAACAATTTTGTAGAAAAGCTTGCATCAATTATTTTTTTATGTAATGTCATTTTAAATATATAACAGACGAAGTTAATTACTTAGTCTTGGCCATAAATACAAAAAGAACATGGCGGATGTTGCAAGATGTTTATGATTATTATGAGATGACGTAAATACATTTAAAAATATTTTAATGAATTATAAAGATAATTAAGATGCCATATTTTAACAAATGAGCATGCTGACTAATCTACACATGATTTTCTGGTCATCGTTAGGATTTTAATTAGAACAGCACATTTTAAGATTAAAAAGTTACGACGCAGTAATTAATATTGTAGCTTTACAGCAATGACAAGATGTAAATGTAAAATTAATTCAACATTTCAATAATTATTGTGATTTTCTTACAGAATTATTTTGGAGGTATTTTTTCATATCTAGAATTATAATAATAATAATGTGTTTTGACAATTCAAAGTATGTAGTCGACCATAAAGATTTAAATTCAGTTTGTCACGAATCATTCGTTTTATTCGAAAAGACTATTTGTTTGTTTAATTTCGCGCAAAGGTACTCGAAGTTTATCTGGGTTAGCTGTCACTAAATTTGAAGTGATAAAATAGAGGGAAGGCATCTAGTCAATACCATCCACCGCCAATCCTTAGTCTACTCTTTTGCTAACGAATAGTGCGATTGACTGTCACATTATAACTCTCCCACGGCTGAACGAGCGAGCATGTTTGGTGATAGGTCATTCAAAAAGAACTATTTAATCTGAGAGTGTTGGCAAAAGAACTATCAGTTTGATCAGAGTACAAAATATAACGTGTTTTGTCTGATACCGTGGTGGGTGCAGCACAGACAGCCCTTTGTGTAGCTTTGTGCTTAACTACAAAAAAAGAAATAAAGCTATTTTAAATTAAACTTGTAATTTAGGCTGAATTGCACTGTAATGAAAGACCTCTACCATTGTTTAAGTTATCATTACTTTTGCGTCTATGCATACGATATATTAATGTATCTAAAATGTATAACTGTGTTTTCTTATTATAAATCTTAAAATTGATTTATATTCTGAAATTCATAGAGATGGTTGAACTCATTAAATTGCAGCATTAGACTAAGGTACACACTGTTGTTTACATGTAAAAAGGATACAGTCAGAAAATCTGAAGCTGGCTGTAAACATGTAAACCTTAAGTGCTTTCATAACTCTTTGATATCTACTAGTAAAATATTTGTTTTCTTATTTCATAAAACTTTTTTCACTGGAGCATTGAAACTATACTTTTTCATGATTACATGAAAGGAAGCTTACGTGTAAGAAAGCTCTCATACTGAGGCTAAGTATGTTATATCAAAACGATTTTGGAGCCCCATCTCGTCGTTACGGTCCATGTCGTCACGTCCGATCATGCTTTTTCTGTTGATCGTACATCTTGACAATTAGCCCTGCAGTGTAGTTTCCACTGCTAAAAGACTTTCATGTCCAAACCTCCACTCTTTCCTGCATGCTTTTCATAATTTATCTATTTTATGAGGATGATGATTTACTAGCACCCATTTCAATAGCTCGATCGCACTGATATCTATAGGCGCTTCGTCCGGCTGTCCGGCGAGTTGATTGGAATGTTTTCATATTCACTAGCATGAATATCCGTTTCATTCTCCAGGTAATACTTTAATGGGAGGTATTAGTGTAAGCATTATCTTTGCGAATTCATACCCTCTTTGTTTCGTTTCCAGAGGGAGATACGTCTAGACTATGTTACGTACCGTTGCCTAAGATACTTTTGGCTCTCATTTTTGTGTTTGTGGATTCTCATCTGATAGAAGATACCGCACTTTGATTACCACGACAACAGTCCAACTTGTTGCAGGTCTTATTCTGAATGGGCTTACTGTACCAAGTTGATACATATTTCCAATGTCATTAGGTACGAGGGATATTCCAGTCTTGAAAATTCTAAATCCCGATCTGAACACATCTGAGTTCACCGCAGCTTTATATCGATTGTGGGTGTCGTATGTTTTTCTGATTTGTATATTCAAAATCGTTTTACTGTAGCGCACTCAACTATCTGTATAGATAATGTTAAATTTGATTATTATGACATGGAAAGAAACTAGCCAGATCTTTGAAACTTGTCATAAAGAACAAGTTTCTTTTTTCTATTACTAAAAGTATCTAGTTCTATCATATAAATAGAATTCATTGTTTCATTCTCTTCGTGCATAAACGATTTTACCGATTTCCTTAATACTTCCTGCTCTTAAAAATAAAACAATCTATATTTGATTTAGTTTAAATATTATGAAACCAGTCTGTTGAACATTATTTATGAACGATATTTATTTAGTAAAATAACGAATAAAATGTATTAGTTGAAACATTATATAAACTTCACGTTGAGTATAAGACAGGATGCTCAAATTTTCAAAGTTTTTGTTCAAGAATATCTAAAAAAAATCAAAAGCATTTTAATAACATGGAACATTTTTCGTTTCAACAGTCTATACACTTGTCCATCAAAAACAGTGAACTTCAAACGCAGTAAAAGGAATATGGGGATAGCAGTATTTATGTATAAGATTCAAAAGAGAAAGCGTTTACAAATACTTAAAAAATACAGTAGGGAAGTCTACTGACTTAATTTAAGACTATCTATCCATTAAACCTACTAAAAAACTAAAGTAAAGTAATGTATGGACAAATATTCGTCAAAGGTTCTCATATCATTTTACTCATAGGTCTATCAGGTTCTCAGTTATACTGCATTATTATGATTTTAGTAGAGATAAGATAGTTACTCTTAAAATAATATGAAATACAATGTTATGTATTTTATGATCTTGGTAATAGAGAGAGGATCAAAGAGAACAAACTACACATATAAGGCTTCAATATCTGACCATGCAGTGGAATAGATTCAATAAGTGGGTTGAAACGACCCAGTCAGTTGCTTTTCATTTATGAGATTACCTTAACGTGTATAGAATAGGATGCACTTCAAAGTGATCAGTAGATTCAGTTGAGGTAATCAAAAGACTCCAGAAGGATATGACAAATTGAAGGGCATGAATCATAAGGATCGTTTCTCATTGGCGCGGATATATCACAAAGTTTAGTTGTTAATTAGTTACCATCCCAGACGAGCGGATTACACTCCAACTTTACAACCATCATCAAAGAAATATTTCATAACAGGACTTCTCTGAAGGCGGCAGCAGAGTAGCAGTCGAAACGTAGAAACTTAGTAAATAGTATATAGCTATTAATGAATAAGAGGAAAAAATATTAGTGGCTAATTACTAATTAGACTTAGGTGATCGTATAGGCTAACCATGGCAGTGCTTGAAATTCGATCACTACCATCTTACCGTAAATACCTACGATCACTTTGTAAACAAGAATAACAGCAAAAGAACAAGAAGAGATATTTTCAAAATCATTATAATTCTCTCTTCTATATGCATGTATAGGTTTTACATTTTGAAAGGTAAAATTCATTTCCAAAATTTGGTTTATGCATGATAACATTCAACCTTTCAACGTACTAGGTATTTTGTCTTATTTGTTTGATAATATCTGTTCTTTATAAATTCACAGACTGGAACTAAAACTCATCGACTCTCTATGATATAAGTTCAATAAAAAGATGTTTTTGGTTTTTAGATAACCGTTAAGGTTTGATTGGACTGGTTTCAGTGTTTTCTCATCTTGGATGAAATATTTGAACTGAAATAACGGATGTATCACATTACTCAGTGTTATCAATTTTATACCAAACATTAAAAATAACTTATAAGTAGATAAATATATAAATTATATTACTTTTTACAAATATCTGTTAATAGTAGTTTTACTACATATATAAAACCTTCCGTTTCTTATGTTCAGATGTAGAGCATTATTTAAGGTGTTTCGTATTTTCATGTAAATGTTTGGTATTTTAAGCGACCAGGGATTTGTTCTAGGTAGCTCAGCGGAAGGTCTGAGGGCTAATAACACTAAAAATCGGGTTTCAATACCAGTGGTTGGCATGATATATATACCATTTCTGATTAACAAAGACATGTCACTTTAACCGAAATATAACCATCGCTACATCTAATCTTTTTCAGTTTAATTCGGAAATTCATTGTAATTTCGCCCATTGGAAGGTTTTTAATAAAAAATAAGAAGCGCAGTCAATAACATCATCTCCAATTGGCGGGACAGTGAGGAAAGATTGGAAAAGGCGTAGCGGCGTCTTCTATCGATCACGAATAGTCCTGTTTACTCTTCACGTGCATGTGGAATACAAGATGCCTGGAATTAAAGGAACTGTAATAAATGTTTGCAGTAACAGATCCTTTCGCTCGAGCAAGCGTAAGAGGAATACAAAGACAACATTGTTAATATAGTAAGTGGATGAAATAACAATTATTTCTTGGCTAAACAATGAACGTCGAAACAGAAATTAATCGAAGCAAATACCTAAATATTTGCAAGCTTTGCGTGTCTATTAACTTGGGAAGACTAAGTCTCCTGTAATCACCTGAATTCAATCTCGCTATTATGAAGCAAAATCCTCGGGTTATTCTGTTAAATATATTGTTTGTTTATCCGCATAATCTTCACTTTTCTTCGCTACTTTGTTGGTAGTAAAATTAAAATCCTCGTCCCACCAAACATGCTCGCCCTTTCAGCTGTGGGGGCGTTATATTGTGACGGTGAATCCCACTATTCGTTGGTAAAAGAATAACCCAAGAGTTGGCGGTGGGTGGTGATGACTAGCTGCCTTCCCTCTAGTCTTACACTGCTAAATTAGGGACGGCTAGCGCAGATAGCCCTCGTGTAGCTTTGCGCGAAATTCAAAACAAACAAGCAAACATATGATCTATAAAAGAAAAAAATATAAAAGCAGATGACATTTTACACATTTTATTGCGGAAGAAAAAAATTCCCAACTAATCATAAAAGATACAATACAGATATTCGAATATTTCATTATGTCTATATAATTAGTGTGACTTAGAAACTTCTTTACTTCTAGAAGACCTTCTTCATATTATTTGAAAAAAAAAACAATTAAATTTGTCACAAATATTACTGCGTGTTTACTGAAATACACTATTAAATGCAAACATAGGTGTATAACTTATGACGGTAATATCAATACCAAATGGAAGTGTTATCATTAGAATTTTATTGATATATTACACGTTTTAATTGTATTTGGAACCAAAAGTGGTTTCGAAAACCGATTGGTGTTGAATTTCCCGTTCTCTTGTTGTGAAATGCCCAAGAAAACAACTTCATTTTACCTAAACTAACTGAATTCAGTTTAAAGTCTCTTTGTAGCTCTGAGTAAAATTAAATTCGATATTCTATTCCATTTCACTGTAGGTTATTAGTAGTAGTACCTAACAATAACATTATATAATTAACTGTGTCAAATTAAGTCTTAGTTCATAATTTGCAAATGCGTTATATAATACGCATAATGCAATTATTGAATATGAAGTTTAATTATGAAAGATATAAATATTAATAAATTTTTGTAATAGCAGTGCAAAACTCATTGTTTAATTATAACTCTAAATAAGTGGTAAAGTTTAAACTAATTTAAAATTGTGGTTTGCAATGTTAATTTCAGAGTATATCTATTGATAATACAAACTCACAATTAATCTGTTGGAGTATACATACATATATGTATATTAGAATCTGTTGGAGTATGTATATACAAAATCAGGCAAAGGAATATTGACATTCCTTGAAATACACCACAAAACATACATTGCTTCATTTGTCTTTCCTTTCTATACAACTATCAATGAAACTATTTTATTTTACTGTGGAGTGGGAAATACATGTGTTATACGAACACGTTTCTGAATGGAAATCTGAAATAAATGAGTGTGATAAAGTAAATATCTCAAAAGTAGTTGTTGTTTTATTTTATGTATAAAATGTTCTGTATCGTTTTTTTAACAATAACACTTGAAGGTTGAGTAAAGTTTTAGCAAGCTAATGTAAGATTCAAAAAATTCACAGTTACATAATCAAAAATATTATTATTAAATCTTAATTGATTAATAATAACTGAAAAAAGTGAGATTTAGACTATTTGTTAAGTATTTTTTTCCATGATTAAACTCCAAGTTTTCTGAAATTCCAGTTATTGGGATACTTACGTCATTTGTTTTACATCATACAGTATTAAGCTAGCGTTTCAAAATAAAGGAACATTATTATATTCAGCAGTGGACTACAGAGGGTTGAGTATGTTTTATTTAAACTGTTTTGAATATGCAAATAAGCAAAGCCATATGACATCCTCAGCCAATGTAAAGTCGCGGTGAAACGGCATATATCAGAACTAGATTTTGACATTGTTTGGCGTTATGTAGGTAACGTGATGCCATCGAAAATTGATCGATTTTAAGAAGGGTGTGTAACAACCCTTTCCAAAGCAAAATATTCATACACTCAGGTAAGAAAGATAAGTTCAGTTTGGGAGAATTTGGAATTTCCAAGACACGGACATCCTTTATAATCAATAGCACTGGAAAACAAAAGAATATGGATCAACTTCGAGAACCAGAACTATCTATAAAGAGACATATAACAAGACGTACGGCAGCCGTGGTAAGCAAAGTACAGGTGAGAATCCATGAACACAAAGGTTAGTGGCAAAAGCCGTCTACGTGTCCCAAGAAACAGTACACAACATAAACAAAACGGATCTCTGTCTGGAAATGTTACACAAGTCGCATGCAGATAAGTTTCTTCTATGACATATTCGTTCAGATGGAGAATGAAACTGGTATTTCTGTTATTATATGTAAAAACATATCGGCTAAGTTGTCAGATGCAACGCCTACAGATTTTTACACAGCACGATTATTTAAAAGGGTACAGGGAAACTGTCGTCTTTGTACATTCGATGGATTATGGAAAGCATGTAGAAAGGAGTAATGTGATTTGAATATAATAGCCTTACGCCGGAGCCTTTGGCTATGGAAACTACTCTGTAGGGTTATTGTAAAGATGCATGGTTATCAAATAGAATATGATCGGATATGTCGACATCCCATGATGAGTCTCCAAAATCGTTTTAATATAACTTAATCTTTTAATAATGAGATTGCTCATCTGAAGCACTGTTTGATTGATTTAACCAAAACTTACATTTCTATCTTATCAAATGCTTAGCTCCGCTGAACGTTAGGTTATACAATTGAACCCTTCCTTTACGCCTTATTACAGCATTAAATTGTTAGTTGATATCAAGTGATTCAACATTTGCTTGATAGTAAGTCTTAGTTATACATACACGAAAAGAGATAAAGTAACTGGGAATAACATTCTAAACATAGTGATTCAATACTCTTAATGTACTATAAGAACAAAGCCTCTATAAAACAATTACAAAAATAAAGCATATTATACGTGGTTCTCAGAGGAAAGCGAACAATGTTTTTTAAATATTGTATTATAAAAAGTATAGCGAGATTCATTTTCCATTATAAAAATTAACAATTACCCAAAGTAGAAAAAAAAAAAAATACAACTGTTATTTATTGTTCCCATCCACAAAATTCTATTTTCCTTATGTGTGAGAACAATTTTTGTAAACGGTTGTACGAATTTATATCAATGTATTGGAGCTTCTTTGAAATTTGCAGTAAAATAACACTGAGTTTGCTGCTTTCATTATTTTACTTTTTACTAGTTCTGAATGCACGCTAACGCCTTAAGAAGCTATCTGTTTCTCTCACCACAGAGGTTTGATTAGGTTGATAATTTTTCTCCACTTCTTTCTGAATATTTCTGAAGCTTATAAACGAAATGACGGGAATACAACAGCAGGAGGAGTATAGTAAACCTTATTTTTACTGCTACGAGCAGTATGGATACTGAATCCTGTAATTTCCCACATCTAAAAATACTATTTATTCACTGTGTGCAGACAGTTGTGAGATGGTTGTTGCTCTTATTGAATCAGAGTTATAAATATAATAAACCTATTTATTGCAACAATACCACTAGGGTGATAAGTAAAACTTATCATCTGAAGTTTGTACTCTAGCCTCAACAATGGTCATACCTACGTGAACAGTATAATGAAAACTAAGATGCCCAAATCTATTCTATTCATACGATAAAAAAATATTTTCTTTCTAATTCTGAAAAAAAATATCAGTAAACTCACCCAAATTTCCTCATAAACACTGTACTGTTAAAATGCGTGCTCAGTTTGTTAAATGACCTGAACTACTCCCGTATTTTAACTAACACTGATGTGCAAATTACAAAATATATAGATTTGTGACATGATCGCACCAACATAGGCATAGTGTAGTTGAAATATCCTTTAATAAAAAAAAGAAACGACTTATGTTTCGCTACACTAACGTTTGTCAGCTTAAATAAAACTTTTCTTATGTTATATTAAATAATTTAGAAAACCATATTGTTGAAACTTATAAGCTTAATTTTTGTAACTACAAGATCTACATTAGTGAGGGGACTAGTTTATTAGAAGTTCTGCAAAGTCTAAGTAACTAAATAATCATCACTTTTGCCTAAAGATGAGGGAATGTTACTATTAGATAAAGAACGTCCACAAAATTTGAGAGAAAATTATTGATGTTTATTAAAGATAAGCATTGGGTAATTTATTTATATAGATATGGCGTTTTATTTGATTTATGCAACATGTAACACTCGTGCTTCAATTGGTTTAAGCTCTAGTTGCATGACGTGTTTATTTTTTAAGTTAAATAATAATTTTTTTTAAATTAAATTTCAAGCTCATAAGGCATTTTGCAACTTATAACGTGTTTTGGTGGCTCTTTTCTCTGATTTAATTGAACGGAAGTTGTTAGAGCTCAAAATTAATAGATTTTTCATGCGTTAAATTCCGTCGTAAACTTTCTTGGATATATCTCTGACCAAAGAGAACAGAGATAAAAGCAAGCTGAGGAGCAGACAAGAGGTGTTTAGATTCCTCTTCAGACAAGTGGTGTTTAGATTCCTCTTCAGTCAACGCATCAGCTGCATGACTAGTTGCAAAAAAAAAAAAAGAAGAAGAACATTTTATAGCCAAAGTACCAGCAGACTTAAATTATCATGTAGGAGTATATCTTTTACGTGTATACTGTACGTTTTTCGCTACTTAATCATGGTTTTGCTTTCAAACTTTAAAAATCATCGCACAATTATAACATTGAGGTCGAATAAAAATGTGCATTAAATTTATTCCAAATATGGCACTTTTATGAACGACTTTTTCCGTTAGGTATTTGACATAAACACAATGTTTTTTTTTATAGTAAGTTTACTAAGGCGATTTCCTTCTGTCCTTAATATTGAACCGCCAACGACAAAGAAGATAATCGACAAGCAGTACCCGCCGCCAACTCTTGGTATTCTCTTTGCCAACGAATAGGTGGATTGAAAGTCACACGATAACGCTGAAAGGGGAGAATGTTCGGCGATAGATTTCGATCCCACGATCCGCAGATTTGTGAGTCGATCGCCCTAACCACCAAACCCAGCCAGGCCTAAAATAGTGACCTTACACGTTCGTCACAACTCATATTCATAAACATGCTCAGATTTTGTGTTCTTAATAAACCCTTGTAAATACAATGTTGTAGAAAGTACATTCAAGATAACATTCGTGAGAGATATATCATTTATTTTGTTGTCATGAGAAGCTCCTGAAACTAAATGAACACGTACGGTATTTATGTTTGTAGTCATGAATATAAAATACTGTTCTAAGCAGGCTAAAAAAAAATGTTGCACCGAAGAAGAAACAAACAAATTAGCACATAAGATTTAAGGCTGTATTACAATCGTTAACCAGTTAAATAATGAAAATGATTAAATTAAAGAGACGTCAGGCAAATAATAACACTCCTAATGACTTAATTTAAGAATTAGACAGTAAATATATATTTGAGCTGATATTATTTTAATCTAGTTAGTTAAAACCATATTATCACTGCGGCATAGACAAACTTTATTATATCTTAGCGGTGGCTCTGCGGTAAGTCTAAAGACATGCAACTTTAAACATTAGGCTTCTTTCCCCCTAGTGGGCAGAGCACACAGGTAACCCGTTGTTTAGCTTTGTACTTAATAAGGAACAAAAAAAATTACTTTAACGTATCGCGGAGAGTGAAATTTTGGTCATTAAAACGATGTGCTGCTAGCCAATGAACTTTCACAGTAAAACTAAATCCACATTTTGTTAAAGATAATATTTTTCTGAAAATATATGAATGAAACAGTTTTTATGTTCTCTGAAGGAAGTGTTCAAAATACTTTACCACTTTAAAGAAAACTAATTTACTCCTTACGCTTTTTTTCTTTCTTAAAACGAATTTTAAAGAATCGTACGAATTTTTCTTTTTCAAATGGGTAAAAGTGATTTTTAATGATACATAAAACGTTCATCTAGTAAATTGATCTGAAGAGTAGACTTTCAATGAAAGGAAAAAAAAAACACCTTCTAATTTTCTCAAATGATCCGAAAACGTTTCCTTATTATTATTTCAAAATGGATGATGATTTGCTGTAGAAATGTTGAAATGTTTTTTTTACATTGCTGAAAATGTTCTTTCTATAAAGAAGTGAACAACAAGTCGATTCTTAGCAATATACTAGTCGGTATGTAAGTTTTCTATTAGGTTTATGTGAATGAAGCATCTGTATATATAAATGTATATACACACACACATAAGATAAAAGATAACGTTGTTTTAGCTTTACTGTGAAGGGTTTTAGAATTAAGCTGAGAGAGACGAAATCTGATGACTATATAGAGGTGGTGAATAATTTATTTACTATTCTCTTTACACAATTGTGCTTATTTAAGCATTTAGAATATTTCTCTTAATATAGTTTGAATTCCCGCTCCACTGACTATTTTTTTAGTGTTTTAGAATTCAAAGCACTTTTGTTGTATTTACGTCTCACATTGCTTCGCATTTCTATGACGCAGTTATTATTTTACTTTGGTTTTGATATCTTACCTGCAATTACTTCATTAAAAACTATATAATTATAAAAGTTAGATTTGAGAAACTGTACAGACAAAATAAACTCTTTATTTGCCATCAAATTGAATTAGATTTATAATTTCAGTTTCTTTTTAGCTTGTACTTAGCTTATTTATCACTTCAAAGAAATCAACTTTTTAAACAAAATGTTAATTCTATTCATAAAAGTTTTTCGATTTGCTAAGAAAACAAATAAAATCACGCTTTAATATAACTGATTGTTTTAATTTTAAAAGCGAAAACCGTTACAAATATGTTAACTTGCAAATGAGGGTTTTAACTATCAAAGGATTTAGGTTTCCATCTCTTATAATATTTATGGTGTATTTGAGTCTTTTTTTTATAATTCACCATGTATTAACCGAAATTATTTTAGGTGTGTGAATTTTAGGTGCTATAACATTATACCGAACTCATTCTTTGATATTATACAGAGTACCAACTGCTTAATGAATATACATATAACTGTTACAACATTTTTTTTTTCACCAAACGTAAAATCGAAAAGAGAATCTGTGACGTATAGATCTAATACATTCTTTGATTGGCCGTACCCTCTGCTGTGGATTGAAATTTCTCCTATTCATCAGTACAGTTTGGGTCAGCAAACTAAAGAAATACAGTTAAGTCTCTTATAATGGCGATGTTTTTATAACACTTTAGGATTATTTTAGTCCTTTTAAATTCCCCATACAGTAACCTAAATTAATTTAGGTGTCTGAATAATGTTACGAATTTCTTAATACAACCTAATTCATTACTCGATATTCTACAGCGGACTAACTGTGTAATGGTTATATATATGTGTTACAGCTTCTCCTTTCAATTTTACCTTTATTGAAAAAGAAAAGAAATATGTAACATATATATACATAACTGTTTTAAGCTCTTGTATTATTAAAAATGTGAAACTTTTCCTTTACACTACGACGTTAAGTGCCGAAAATAGCAAAGCATAAAACCTATATAAACTTAAAAATGTTTTGAAATGTGTGTACTTTAATGTGATGTTTCATCACATTTCTACGTTTGTGTAATATTCCTTTGTTTATAATGATATTTAATTTGATGTTTGTTTGTTTTACTAATAGCACCACCCGTAGTGGCTCAACTATAAACTTGAGAGCTTATAATGCTAAAACTCTGGTATGTTGTATATTTGCAACATAATATCATATTCATTAAGGAATTTTAGTCTTTCAAATCTAATTCTCGCATCTCTTTAACACATGATCAAATGTACTGATCAGTTTATTCTCCTTTAGTTCCAGTTGTCCAACAAAGCAAAACAACAATAAAAAATAACAGCCAAAAAGTATGAGATCATTTCAAGTGTCGATTTTCTCTTCGGGTCGATAAATATTCTGTGAGTTAAGGTCGCAGATATTAAGTAAGGGGAAACCTCAGCTGCCGGTTTTTCCTTTGGGCAAATTCAGCCTCTCTGGTTAAATATCGCAGACACAAAGTAAGAGACAACCACAGTTGCCGATTTTCTATTCGGTCGATTCAGACTCTCTGGGTGAAAAGGGCAGACACAAAAGTAAGGGATAACCTTAGCTACTGAACGTAGGATGGATTCAACTACTCTGAGTAAAAATCGCAGACTTAAAGAATTGTCACAGCTACTGATTTCCTCTTAGGGCAGAGTCATTTACTCTGGATGAAAACAGCAGACATGAAGTAAATTTAGGATACTTCTAACTGCTTATTTTCTCGTCGTGTAAATACAGGATCCTGGGTAAAGAGTATAACAATAATTGTAGTCTGTTAGATATACACGAATGCTTAAGTTTAATGCGTGTGTTATGATTTAGATAGTTTAAGTACAGCATAAGTGTTAAATTTAGTTATTTTTAGAAGCGATAGTTTATCGCAGGTTTGTTTATGTAACTGTTCGAATCATACGTTGTGTAATTCAACTGCTGTAAATTGGCGTTTATTGTATTATTGCGTCATGTTATTAAAACCTTCTAAATTTTTCTCGTTGTTTTAATTGAGTGTTATTGCATCATAATATCTTGTAATGTGTGGAACGTTCTAGACCTATGTCAGGCTGAAATACGCGTCCACAATGTAGTTCGAGTTAGTTAGATCTATAGTTAGATAGATCTAGACTGAGTGATTGTGAATTCAGTAATAAGAAGCGTATAGGGGCGATTTCTTAAATGTAATTTTATCACAGACTGTACTGTAATAACAGACCTGGAAGAATAATTTGTTTTGTCAAATTGTGTTCTAAAAGTAACTGAACCAGCCTCTGTGGACTTTGACGAAAAAGAGATACAACTGGATAACCAACAGTGTAACGAGCATTTGTATATACGCTTGACTTGTTTTCATATATATATTATTTTAAATAAGTTTATTGTTGAAATTTATCGCCAGCAAGCCACATACATCCGACCCATACATACATAAAAACCTGACATAGTCAGTTCTCAGACTGTTTCATTTGTTCTAATATAAAAGTTTTGTAATGTAGAAAGTAGAAGTTCTCCAGTCACGTGACAATGAAAAAAATTCTCTTTATGAAAGTATCCTGGAATTTTGTCACATCTTTTGCAATATATAAGTTTTAGAAAGATAGTATAAAATATTAAGATTTAAATTAACAATAAGGACGCAAAGTGAATATATGATAAACTTCATATAGTAAGAACGAAGTTTGAGTATTTGTATTTTGCATTTATGGAACGCTACTGAAGCTATCTGCCACCGTTCCTAATATTGAACTGCTGACCATGAGGAAGGCAGCCAGTCAGCAGCACCTTACTAACATCCACCATTCCCGCTAAAGGGTTGACTGTCACTTTTTTAAGTTACTCACAACTTAATATTTTATATAATATATAATATTTTTTGGTATTACACAGATTCGAACCCGGCTCGTCAGCTCGGAAATCCAAAGCTCTAACACAGGGTCGATCCATTTCCTGAAGAGTGAGAAACTGAATTTATTCTTTTTAATATTCGTCAAGAAAAATACTATTATGTTTTCGTCCGTTTGTTTCGTATGTTCGTGGAAAGTTAATTTTGAATTGATAGACTAGAAGGACAGTATATAGTCAACAGCGCCCTCTGCTAACTCTGGAACTACACTAATCAAACAGTTATATTTATTTCACTGGCATTATTTTAACGTATCCACAGCTCCAAAGTGCGGAGCGCGATTTTATTTTGCTGTAACGAGACAAGGACCATGGACCCTCGGATCCACAGTTTGGCGCAATTGCCGTTATTTCACGCCGAGTCCACTCTTTTTTCTAAATTATGGGAGAATTATTATATTTTAAGGCTTTAAAAACCAATTAAGAATCAAATAAAGAATAAAACTAAAGAACCAGAAATCAGAGCAACAGTGCGCACGATAAGGTATATTTATATCCACTTTTTGTTTACATCGGTTGAAATGAAGTGCTAGGGCATGCGCATTTAGATTGTAAGGTGCGCACTCATTTTCAGGACAGACAAAAAGTAAGTATTGTATATATGTGTTAAAGGTTTCTTTTCTTTTTCACCAGAGGTAAAATTTAAAAGAGAATGTTAATGCATTCCTTGACTGGCTGTACCCTCTGCCGTGGAGTGGAGTTTTGCCTATTCAAGGTTCATCAGTACAGTTTGGGTCAGCTAATCAAAGAAATGCCATTAGGCCTCTTATAATGGTGAAGTGTATATAATATTTTTGGGGTTTTGAGTCCGTTTTACTTCCCCATATAGTAATCTAGGTAATTTAGGTTATTATTATAACAGATAACAAATAACAATTTATTATAATACAAGAAGAAAAGAAGTCATAGCTGAACTTCAAGACATTGTTTAAATAATGAAGAATAAACTGTTAATTTTTTTTGCTAGTAGAAGCGTTTAAAGTTGTATAAATTTAATCAGGCTGAAAGAATTATAATGCACCAAGTGATTTTAAAGATTTAAACCATCTTCTGTGAAAAATATACGAAACATAATAAAATATTATAAATGATAAGAGGATAACCTAGAAACATTTTACAGTATAAATTACCAAAAAAGGTTTTTAATTGGTCCAATCCTTCTTCTATGTTTGGAATTTTCTAACCTATAAGGTTCAATGATAGAAATTTTAGAGAAACTACAGTTATTTCCCAGGAGTTTTCATTAGAATTATATCCAACGATTGTCCAAGCATTTTCTTTATGCTTTTCTTTTCGGTTCTTAAATGTTGGGACTCAACGCACGACTCCTGTGTGGAGTAAAGGTTTACAAAAGGAAATATGTAAACATCAATGTATTTATTTTTCTTGAATTTGAAGATATCCCTGAAAAATGGCTCTACATAATAGCTTCTGATAGACCGTCGTAGAAGTTTGATAGTTTCCGTACATAATACAGTATTAAAAATAAGATAATGTGATAAGATTTTATGAGGTTATATGAGAAATAAAAGGAAGAAAAACTTTTTATAAATGCTCATATACAGTCATATATTTAAATGTTTCATGACATTTTAGAATCATAACTCAGTATCCTGAGATTTGCCCCCCCAGTGGCACAGCGGTATGTCTGCGGACTTACAACGCTAGAATCCGGGTTTCGATACCCGTGGTGTAACTTTGTGCTTAATTACAAACAAACAAACAATACAAACAGATTTGAAATGTCTAGTCTTATCGAATATGGTTATCTACACAACATTAAAAACTTTTAACTTATAACATTAATAAGCAAAGTAAGAAATCAAAAACGAATATTTATTGCGAAAACCTATTCTTTATTTAAACATGGAAATAGTTCGGATTAATTACTTAGAATTTCTCAGATTTTATATATTCTAACTTATTTTTGTTGTTATGGTTACCGAAGTCTAACAATTTTCATCCGTTTTAAAGTGTTAGACTTAAAATATTTTCCTAGCAACAATTCGTTCCACTAAAATTGATCTAATGATTTTGTTTGTAATGTGGAAGAAAAAGAAAAAAATAGTTATTGCATTTGTAACAGATAAACAAAAACGTCATTGAACTCCTTGGTAACGTTTATAGGTTTTGCTGATAATCTTAGTGAAAATTTTGCCGTATTTCGAACAATATTGAAAAATCGTCCCTGAGTTATAACATAAACATTTTCATTTCAGTGAAAACCAACAGGAATTTTTAAGCACCCTTATGGATAGAATATAAATTGGAGGTTTCTCCAAACATGACTAACTCTACTCTATAGATGTATATTCTTTACACACTTTATCTTGCAGGAGTTTTGCTATTAACTGCTTTACAAAACGATCAGATCGTTTTCTCAACATTTGACTTGGAGTATCTAGTAGATAAAGTTTTGAAACACCCTCTAATTTTAAAGATTTTTGAAAGGTGGACCTTTCTTCTTCATAGGCAAACTGAAGAAGGAAGGTCCACCTTTCAAAAGCGCTCGGGTTATATGGTTTTATTCATTTCTATCAAGAATTCTTGAACCAACGTGTTTTTCTAACATTATAATTTTAAGGGTTAATGTTAGTCTTTTTATTCTTATTCTAGAAGCATAATAATTATGGCTTGTGCAAATAATAGTGTATGTGTGTTTGGTGTGCACCATAATATTATAGCATGTAAAAATAATGGTGTATATGAGTGTGGTGTGCATTCTCTTCACTTATTGTATGTGTACACATTGTGAGTGTGCACGTGTTCTGTACGCATGATGGCACACACTCTATAGTGTGCAATGTCATTTGGATGATGTAGTGTGAGTTGTGGTTATGTGCTTATATTAAGGGTTGATAAATCAGCTAGCACTAGCACGTGATCCTTGTGATATTGTTCTATTGGATGCACTTATAACTGTGGTAAGTCTGTTTGTTACACAGCTAGAAGCGTTCAAAAATGTCAGTCAGTCAGCGAGATTGAGAAATTCATGGTTTTGTGATTTTTCTGTTATCGGCTATGCTGACTTTCTCAAGTGGTTCTATGACTTGTAATTTTGTATGTGGTTTGTTTATCACCTAAAGGTGTCTCTTAAATACTTTTTAAGATTTATTGTTTGGTTGTTAAAGGTGTATATAAGTAAATATTTTGTACTGCATGTATTGTGTATCCACCCTATTCCTACTTGTAAGTACTACCACACTTATGATACTTCAATTGTAAGTATATAAGAAAGAACAACAAAAATTAAGTTGACACTCATTTACACGTCTAACACAGTTTGGAGCGTAAAATCCTCTAACTACTGATTGATAAGATTCATTATCAGCTCAGCAGATTATAAGATATATCAACAACACTCTCATTGATTCTGTTCCGAACATGATTATCCTTGGAATCAGTAAAATTACTGTTGCAACTAGTATATACAGTTTTATAAGTATGCAATTGGTTGGGAAGATTTAAAGATGTAACTAGAGTACAGTAAAATGCACTTGTAAAAAGCAATTTTATTAATTTTAATAAATATGTTGCTATTTCGTAACATTTTCTTTAGTTTTGAAAACCACAAAGTTACAAAGAGAATATTTGATTGGAACGCAAGTACAGCTAAATTGTTTTATGAAGACTGTTTGAAAATATTTTTTGTAAAGAAGCCATGAACTATTTAAATAGAAAAATTGTACAAATACGTCGCAGCAGCTCCAAATCTTACAGACACTGTGTTAATGCTATATTTCATGGAAAGGCAACAGCACAATATTATACAGGCAATATTTTAGCTTCAATCTAGAGTAGTAAACAGAGTATTTGCAACAGATCTTCTAGTCACTCTGCTAACACTAGACGTCATAAACACAACAGCAGCAACAGCTTTTATAGATATTATGCTAACGTTAGAATTCATGTACACGGTAGTTTTACCATATTAAAGACATTGTGCTAATTTACCACTTAACTCATAAATAAAATCGCTGTACCAGATCTTTCAGTTATTGTGTTAAGTTAATTGTTTGTGTTTTTAATTTCGTGCAAAATTATTCGAGGGTTATTTACGCAAGCCGTCCCTAATTTAGAGGTGATAGAAAGGAAAGGCAGCTGGTCTATACCACCCAATGCCAAACCGTGGGCTACTTTTTTTACCAACGAATAATGCGATTGACCTTCCAATTATAATGTCCCTACGGCTAAAAGAGCGAACACGTTCGGTGACGGGAATTTGAACCCGCGACCCGCAGATTGCGAGTCGAGCGCCCTAACCACCAGGTCATGTCAGGCCCATTAAGTCAATACTAGAACTGATAAAAAGAAATAGCGGCACCTGATCTTACAGACATTGTGTTAATACTAGATCACATAAACAAAGTAGTATCGTCAAATGTTGTAGACATTGTGCGAAGTTAACATTAGGTCTTGTGAACAAAGTAGCAGCAATATATCTTACAAATATTGTGCCATTGTGTACACTATATACAATGAAAAAGTATCATCACAAGTTTTTACTGACATTGTGTTAACATCAGATCATATAAATAGAATAATAGCACTAGCAAGACCTCACGGACACTGTGCTACCTTAATACTAGATGTCACGAACAAAGTGGCAGTACCAAACCTTACAGGTATTATGTTAACTTAACACTAGGCTCACGAACAAAGTAGCAGCAGAAGCTTTTAAAGACAGTGCGATGTCACTGTCTTTAATATAGCAGATCTTATAAACAATGTAGTAACACTAAGTCACATGAGAGAAGTAGCAGACCACACAAATCTTACTAGCTTAACACTGTACCTCATATAGAAAATGTCAACATCATATCCATCGGATGCCATCCTTAACTAACACCAAGTGATTTTCGGAATAAAATATTAAACTCAGATAACGTAACCACTGTCGTGTCTTAACATATAACATGGTAGATAGAAAAAACCAGTTACGTACTGAACTGCAAAACTAAAAATGCAGAACACTTTCCGTCATTTTGCCTCCATACTTGGTACAAAAGTATAAGCGATGCCACAGAACTCCAAAGGAGCCCAATCCGTTCTTAGTTTAGTGAGAGGTTCTTCTCAAAGAGTGTAATCTACAGTTTTTGGATTCTTTATTGTAAAACCGATATTCTGGTGTCTTTCGTCGTGATCAAAGGATAAGCTATTATTTTCCAGCAAATGGTTTCCAAGAGGGCATTTTTGTGCCTGACTGCCTGTTGGCAAAATCTTTATGATCCAAGAGGAACATCGATGTTTTAAAGCGTCAGTATTGGAACTGCAGCAGCTTCCTACTGTCTGAACGATTTTCTTTCATTTTTGTTATGCAATCTTGATGTTTGATTCGGTTTCACGTACTTGAATTTCAGAAGCTAAACTTTTTTTTTTCCTTCTCAAACAGGAACGGTGTAAGTTAAATCGATCGGGTTTAAGTAAAATCAGAGCAGGGAAATCACAGTTGCATCTATAATTCTTTACCGCAGATACCACGTTAACAGAACTATAGAAAGAATCACTGATTATTTTGTTACTGAAATGCTAATATCTTGTTGTCTTTATTGATATATTTGTTGAATTTTGCGCAAAGCTACTCGAGGGCTATCTGCGCTAGCCGTCTTTAATTTTGAAGTAAAAGATTTGAGGAAAAGCAGCTATTCAAGACCACACACAGCCAACTCTTGTGCTATATCAACGAATGTGGGATTCACCGTCATATTATAACACCCTAACAGCTAAAAGGGCGGGCATGTACATAGATGGATTTGATCCAGCGACCTGGAGATTGTGAGTCTTTATTCAGCTATTATATCTATATAAATCACAAAGTTTAAGCCTTGCTATATGTTATAGTATTATCATATTATTTACATGTTGATCTTGAAGAAGTGATACATGAGCCATTAATATAATTTGTCAAGTTATTAAAGTAGCTTACAAAATCCTATGATAATATTTATACATTATAAGTAGCTTACAAAACCCTATGATAATATTTATACATTATAAGTAGCTTACAAAACCCTGCCTCCCAGTGGCACAGCGGTATGTCTGCGGACTTACAACGCTAGAAACCGGGTTTCGATACCCGTGGTGAGCAGAGCACAGATAGCCCTTGTGTAGCTTTGTGCATAATTAAAAAAAAACAAAACAAAACCCTATGATAATATTTATACATTCATAAGTAGCTTAAAAGACTCTATGATAATATTTATACATTATTCAGATGAATTTTCGACATCTTACATATTTTAGACAACGTTTCCTTTTCTTTCTATATTTTTTTAAAATAACGTAACTTTATTTGCCCTTCTTCTCCTCTTCTCAAACTTTAAGCATTGCGATGCCAGTTATTTGAACCTGTTACACTGTATTTTGTTTTTTTGATAAGTGTGTTTAAAACATCATTTCCCATATTTTCTAAGGATTTGTTTTATTATAATTATTAAATGTTACTTGTTTTTAAAACTACTTTTTGTTGTTGCTCTGTCCCTTAATTTTCTTCCTTTTCGGTGATTGTTTCGTATCTGTTTTATTAAACTTCTAAAGCATTCTGTGCAACTGTAGATGTCTTTTGAATTTATAAACCAATTATTCTGATTACACAATAGGATTTTAAATTTTATTTTGTTATTATTTACTCTTCTTGAGTTAATTCTGTCTTTTATTATGCGTTTTTCTTCTTTTTTATCAAACCAAGTTTCGTCTGTTTTTAGTCATTGATTTAGTTGTCTCTAATTAGTTTACTCTCTATTTCTGTTAGCTATATATTTTATTAAATTCGTTTACTCTCTATTTCTGTTAGCTGTATCTTTTCTTAAATTAGTTTACTCTCTATTTCTGTTAGCTGTATCTTTTCTTAAATTAGTTTACTCTCTATTTCTGTTAGCTATATCTTTTCTTAAATTAGTTTACTCTCTATTTCTGTTAGCTATATCTTTTCTTAAATTAGTTTACTCTCTATTTCTTTTAGCTATATCTTTTCTTAAATTAGTTTACTCTCTATTTCTGTTAGCTATATCTTTTTGCTAAATTAAGGACGGCTAGCGCTGATAGCCCTCGTGAAGCTTTGCGCAAAATTCATAATAAACCAAACCAGTATTGAAACCCCTTATAAGCTTTCAGACTTACCGCTATGTCACTGGGGGGAGAAAAGCATTAAAAATAGGCCCGAAGAAATTAGATTAAAGAAGTGATTTAGTCAAATGAAACAAATTAACAGAATCAAACGTTTAACTTTCTATAAACGTAAATAAAATTTAATAAAAAAGAAACTTTAATAGAAAGGAATAAGTAGTTGAGCCTACAGCTACACAATGGGCTATCTGTGCTGCGCCTACCACGAGTATTGAAACCAGGCCCGGCATGGCCAGGTGGTTAGGGCGCTCGACTCGCAAGCTGCGGGTCGCGGGTTCGAATCCCCGTCACATCAAACATGCTCGTCCTTTCAGTCGTGGGTACGTTATAATGTGACGGTGAATCCCACTATTCGTTGGCAAAAGAGTAGCCCAAGAGTTGGTGGTGGGTAGTGATGACTAGCTACCTTTTCTCTAGTCTTACACGAAACAAACAAGTTTATTTTTAATTTTTATTTTGTAACTTTGTAGATTTATAATTGTTCCCCTTTTCAGTCCTTCATAATAACATTTCATTATGATTTTTCTTCCATCTTTCTTAAGTTTTATCTCTATTCAATTAATTTGTTTCATTACAATATTTAACTTTCTATTATATTCATTGTATTCAACGTTGTATTTCATTATAATAAAATACTTGTTCAGCAATTAATGAAATAAAATCAGTTTGAAAGAAAACCTTTATACACTAAAACGCTAGATAATTTAATAGAATGAACTTTCTCTCACTCTTTAAACTTAGTTATCGCTTTTCTTTTATTCTTATCAAATATATGCAATTTATAGGTAAAATAGCTACACAGACTTGCACATTGAGATGTTTGTGTGTAACTTTTCTATCCAGTTGCACAAGTTTTGAAGCTTTAACATTATATTTCGTACTTTTATCTTTGTCTCCAGGTGGTTTAACGTAAGTATGAGGGATTATGAGGCTAAAAATCCTGTTTCGATACCTGCGATTGGTAGAACACAGATAGTTTATTGTGTAGCTTTTTGGGCCTAACAAAAACAAACAAACTTTTATCTCACTTTTTCCCCTAAAATTATTATTTTATTCTTTTGATTACTATTTCATTATATCCGTTCGACCCATCACAAATAATTTTTGCATTTGACCGTTATTCTTTCTATCCAAATGATTAGCATGCCGGATTATGAAATCGAAGGTCCACAGTTCGCAGCCAGTTTTTACGAAATTTGCTCCGCAATTCGGGGTTGTTGTTGTTGTGTTATAAAATTTACAGTCAAATCTCACTATTCCATAAAAGTAGCCCAACAGTTGGCGGTAAGTGTGGTTGACTAGCTGCTCTTCCTCTAGTCCATCATTTCAAGATTAAGGACATTTAATGTAGTTAGCTTTTATGTAACTTTGCACAAAAATTCTGAAACAAGCAAACAATTCAATAATCATCTTTTATCAGCTTCTCTTCATAATTGTCTTTTTTTTTCCTTTTCTTCTGTTCCATTTTATTTAACGCATAGTATTCAGCAACATAAAAATGCTATTTGTGTTAGATAATTTCATCGCCAAGAACACGAAATATTGTATGGTTCCCTTAACTATATGTGTATACACACATATATTTATATCATGTGAAGCATATAAGATAAATGTTTAGAATTATGAGAACATGTATTTGTGACTGTTAAAGATCGATATCGTAACTCACAAGAGTGAAGCGAATGTAAAATTTTCCTTAAAATATGTGATATAATATTGAAAACTATTATAAAATCGTTAAGCATTTGGTGAGAGAATTGTAAAAAATGTAGCTACCTTTACCTACTTATGAAATAAATAAGGTCTTTTCAGAAATCATACTTACATCCTGCTCTGCTATACAAAACGCTAAATCCATTTGAAAGTTGACTCAAAAATTATCAAACCTATCAAATTTGTTGATACTTTCTATCAACCAATCAAGCTATATTGTACAGTTCTTAGTCCAAGATTGACAGAAAAGCCAGTGCAAACATGCGAATAGCGCCTGGAGGGCAATTCCATTGATGTGTCACCATACCTCAATCTGCCAAAACCAGTGGCGCCAAAAATCAATAATGAGCTTTGAAAATGAATGGTAAGATTTCTAAAAGCTGTATTTCCATCGATCATTCTGACTTTTTCTCGAAGTCCTTTTTGATTTAACTTCTGCTGCCTTACGTGGTATAATGTATTTCTTTCTTTAATACTACCATATAGGTCGGGATTTGTTTTCCAAACTCCTCCATAGCCTATTGTAAGACAACCTGATTCTATAGAGTGAAACGAGCAGCAATTCTCATGCAGATTGGAGGCCTTTTACATTATTATTCTTATTCGGAGTAACCAAGACGGACTTGGGGCTTTAAAAGGTTCTATGAAATTAGATTTAGTTTTTCTTGTGCACGGTATTCTGTCATACGTCATAAATAATTTACTTTTTCATTTAAGGTGTGAAAACATCTTCTATTTGTAACTTTTTAATTTGTATGTTTTGACAAGGATCAACGAATTATTTATAAATGAAAGTGTTGTTGTTTTCAATTGGTTTGATTGTATAAAGTAAAAACTAGTTTTCTCTTGGTGCATTTTAATAAGATGCAAAAATGCCATGTAAAAAAAAATATAAAAACATGTTCGAATCAATTCTAAAATTAATAATATTTTGTGATGTCTGCAGTGAAAGCATTTTAAGTCTGGTTCATGTTCATTATAATCCAGAAATTATAAAAAAAGGCTGTTTTGTTATAAGATAAATTTTTCTTAAGCTCCTATCGACCACGTTACTGTTATAAATGTTAAATTACTTGTGGGACGATTGTGTTACCTGATTTCACGAGTTCAACTTAACTTATTAAAAATAGCATGCTCTCTGAATCGAAAGTTATTAACACATTTTGTTATCTGTATGCTCCAAAACATTGACTATATGATGTAGGCCTAATCCCGTATCCCTGAAGGCTTAACGTTTGTGGCCCTCTATAAAAACAAAAACAAAACCTTTTAAACAATATAATAAATAGAAATTACAACTCAATATGATAAGAGTAATAATAAGTGAAATAGAATGACATGTAATTAGTATTAATTACTGTCTTTGCAAATGAAGATACTTTTACAATAGAAAGCTAGCTAGCTTGTTATTCCAAAATAGTTTTTTTGTTATTTCATTTTGAAACTTTATTATATGAAATGTAATTGGCAGGCAAGATGATAACTTGCAAGAAACAAGGAAATTCAGTGACTTGCTACAATTGAGCTTCTCGTTACTTTTTCGAGGGCACGTATCAGTGGTAGGTACATGAAAATAAGCTTGATTTTCATTTTAAAACTTACAAATAATTATCGCAACATAACGTGTTCTGAAACAAAGCATCAGAACATATAGAGTTTGACAATACCTTGTTAATGTTAGAAAAATGCAAAGGACAGAGAAAAAGAATAGCAAATTTTACATCAGAGAGTACCCAATAACACGTATTAGAAAATGATAAAATATTTTCACTGATATGAAGTTAAGTATATATTGATGACCTTAGTAAAATGACTCGTCTTTTATTTAATTCACTATTTTCCAAACAAAGAAAGTGTGTTTTGTTGGGGAATTTCACGCAAAGCTACACGAGGACTGTCTGCACTAGCCGTCCCTAATTTAGCAGTGGTAGAGTAGAGGGAAGGCTACACAGCATCACCCAATGCCAATTCTTAGGATACCAACGTATAGGTGGATTGACTGTCACATTATAATACCCTCACGGCTGAAAGGTTGAGCATGTTCGGCGACAGGGATTCGAACCCGCGATTTGCAGATTTCGAGTCGAGTGCCTTAACCACTAAGCCATGCTAGGTCCACAAAGAAAGCATGCGTTTAGGGATGATTTTTAAATCATAACAAGCGGAAAATCATTAATTAATAATAATAATAAAATAGAGATGGAAGTAAAAATTGCTAAAACAATGGATGTTGGTTAAAACACAACAACTTGGTTCAGCCTCCATTTTCATCTCATGTAATTAAACCTTCAGACATAAAATAGCATTAATCGGAGATAGTCAGTTCTATGAGAGCTGTTTAGTTTGTTTTTGTTGAATTTTGTGGACCATATGCGTTACTCGTCCCTAATTTAGAAGTGATAGACTAGAGGGAATGCTGCTAGTCAACATCACCCACAGGCCAGTTCTTGGACTACTCTTTACAAACAAAAAAGTAGAATTGGCCGTCACGTTATAATGCGGCTGAAAGAGTGAGTATGTTTGATGAAGGGATTTGAGTCCGCTACCAAAACATTGCAAGGCGAGCGCCCTAACAATCAGACCATGCCGCGCCCATTGAGATGCAAATCTTTGAAAAATACATCAGCTATATATTTGGAAATGCTGTTGATTGCTTCCGAACACTGAACTAAATAGAACCTTGTCTAACTTTATGTAAATATTAATATCTGCAGTAATGAATATGAGCCTAAATAGAATGGTAGAAAGCGTAAATGTTTTAGCTTATTATAAGATGTCCTAGAAAGAGGTAATATCCTCTCAATCACGTGTCTGAAGATGATATAAGATGCAACTGGTCTGAAACATATCAATAATAAAAACCCTGTAGCAGTTATATATATTTAAATAACAGTAACTTGAAAATATTTATAAATCTAAAAAAAAAAAATCGAGTAGCCTGATTTTCAGGCTTATTGTTATTTCTCTAAAGAAGATGCGATTCTGATAGTACACTGGCAACTGGTTCAACAATTGTAACAGACCTGTTCATTAGTTTATATGTTTCTAATTCAAAATGTAAGGTTTCAACAGCTGCAACATATTTCTTTTCTAAACGTTTTACGAAATATACTAATAAGTATTAATGTAATACAAGTTAGTTTGAGTGTATTCATAAATTACTGTTAACCTAACACGAATATAATTATCCAAAAGTATGAGTCCTCCGGTGAGACAGTGGTAAGCCTACGTAGTGTTTAAGTAGAAGTTTTACAAATCGTACTTTTGCTTTGTTTGTTTTTTAGAGAAAGCCACATTAGTGAGCGTCGTAAGTTCATTGAAAGAGAAAAAAAAAGTGAATAAATACGGCATAAGGTAAATACGTTTCTACCATTTAATAATTGTGATTAAAGATTATTCCAAAATATTGTTTCTAATTAATATATAAATTATACATGCCGAAATTCTAATTGGGAATCTTTCAAATATATTACTACTAGATACAAACTATTAAAGGTTATGTTAATAAAATACAAAAGAGAAAGGAACAATGCTCAAATTACTAAATAAAATTAATGTTTAAAACACTAAACGTTTGAGAAATAGATAGTTTTCCATAAATATGTTTTTATTTTTCAACCATTTAAAATAATTTTGCTTTTCTCAAACGGACTTCGGTAAAATATAGACGGACTTAAACTAACATACCTTCTTTCAGTTAAAGTGAAACAAAACATGTACGAACAAGAAACAGGAAACTTTTCAGCACTTTTGAAGTGTTATTTATTTCAATTAATTCTATATCTAAAATTCTCATTTGTCAACATGACCAGAGGTTTTCAACCATCAGCTTGAGATTGCTTCAAGTCCTTAGACATCCTGGTGAGAACTCTCACTTAACGATTTAATAGACATTTTTATACCAACCACTTCTTGACCATAATACTGCCCCCATGACAAATTTACCACTTCTTATTTATTATTCTAAAAATGTGTTACTTCCAACTCTAACGTCTGACGACTACATTTAATATTCTCTGTACATTCGCCTCCTGCACTCACCTCCGTTTCTTACATCGACAAAAACTCATTTTTTCATCACTTGTTTCTCCTACTAATCCATTGTATATGCAGCTGTCCATTACTGATATTTTCTCACGTCTGAAGAGAGGGCGTAATCCTTTGATGGCCCGCCAGCCTTAGAGTTCAATAGAATGACGATTTAAAAAAAATAGTCAACCTGAGTTACTTTTCTTTTATCGCAATTTTTTGTTTGAAAATAAATCTCGAGCATAAAAAAATTGTGTAGCAATATTTATTGTAGTAAATAAAATGATCGATAAAAATATTGTTGTGTCCAGTGTCATGACAGTTCTAAAGAGAATATTTCAACATGTGATGAAGCCCTCTTGAAACTGTCTCGCAGATCTCTGTTTGGGAATCACTGCTGTAGACATTTCCCCATTTAAAATAAAAGTTCCACTCAAAGAGATTTAATCGAAAACAATACCAATTCAAAGCTTCAGTGACCAACAATGATAATAATCTAAAAATGTACTAGTTCAAGGCTTCAAAGATCAATAATGATAAGAAGTATAAAATTTTTTTTGACGGGGCGGATGAGTGGGATCTGAATTATGAACAAAAAATTCAAAGGTAAATGCTTTTATTAAAAAGGGTACTAAACATAGTAAATCTTTCTTCGGTCAATCCCTCGTTTTTATAATCAATAATATGACTAAACCTAAACTTCTTAGAGCTAGCTAAGGAGAAAAAAAAACATCGTAAGTCTAGTATAATGGCTGAAATTCGAATCATCACTCTCAAACAGAGATCCAACATAGTTTTGACTAAACCTAAACTTCTTAGAGCTAGCTAAGGAGAAAAAAAAACATCGTAAGTCTAGTATAATGGCTGAAATTCGAATCATCACTCTCAAACAGAGATCCAACATAGTTTTGACTAAACCTAAACTTCTTAGAGCTAGCTAAGGAGAAAAAAAACCATCGTAAGTCTAGTATAATGGCTGAAATTCGAATCATCACTCTCAAACAGAGATCCAACATAGTTTTGCAAGTGAGTTAGAAACATAATAAGCTGGTCGATGTACCGTAGCGAAATAGCCCAAATGTGTGTGTATAAACAAATCTATACCAAACATATAAAGCTCATTTGTAAAACATTATTTACTATTCAGTCTAGCTGATATAGTTCAAAACTACAGCACTCAGTTGTTCAGGGTATGAGATTTGTCATTGAATATAAATGATTTTTTCGTATTTAGAATGAATGACGAATAGCTACTACGAATTGGAGGATTGAACATGGTGTTGAATGATTTGCTTGTTTCTTTCTTTAAGTTAAGCACAAAGCTACACAATGAGCTATCTGTGCCCTGCCCACCATGGGTATCGAAACCTGGTTTCTAGTGTTGTAAGACACGCCGCTGCGCCACTGAGGGACAGAGTTGAATGAACTTTCGCTGCAATTTAAAGATGAACTTAAAGCTCAAAATCACAGAATAAATTCTGTAGATAGTCAACAATCTTTAAACAAATAAATAGTGAATTGATACTTCACCTTTTAGAAAAAGAACTTTTGAAAATTATAGATTGAGTATTGAAAGCTACATCTTATTTCTAGCATAAAGGTGTTTATGAAATAGGAACAACTTATTACGAATAAAAAAAGTAAAGCATACTAATATGTACAGACACAACTGAAAAACCAAGGCATTTTTCACTTTAATCAGATGTATTTACTTTTAAGCTTATTAATAGTTATTAAATGTGTTAAATACTTAAAAATGTTCTTTGGACCTTTTGCTCTGTTGGCTGAGAAATCTACAGTCGATATTGATGTTTGTCTGTTTATGATTTCCGTTTTTGTTGTGCTCTGTCAAGTTCTATTATCTTGGTAGAACAACTACAATTTGATTATGAAGAGAGTCGGACACATTGTCTAGTGGTTAGCGTGTCGGACTGTGAATACGAGGGTTTTTTGCTTCCTGTCCGTTGCATCGAAATTGCACCCTATATTTGGAATCATGGATGCGTTATACTTGGAATCATGGGTGCGTTATAATTGGAATCATGGGTACGTTGTACTAGGAATCATGGGTGCATTATAAGAGTGATAATCAAATCCAACGATTCAATCAGAGTAGTTCAAGAGTTGGCGGTGAGTGCTGCTGGCTAGCTGTCTTCCCTATGGTCTATCAGGTCAAAAATACGGATGGCTAGTGCTGACAACCTTTGTGCAGCTTTGAGTGAATATTTCAAACAAACAAACAAACTTGATGCGATAGATGATTTCATCATTCATTTGATAAGGTAAAGTTATACTGATGGTTAATCGCACTTTATAAGAGCGATGTTACAAAGTCTGTGGATCCCTTGGTACCATTTCTTTCTTCTCTGGTCGTAACCTATCTGATGGTCATGATTGTTACTAATACAATTTCGATGACGAGGAACCCACATTGAGACTAATAATGCTTGGAGACGGCTTGAATGGGTAATAAAGAAAAACTTTAATATACTGATGATTACAAAACCTTGTCGAAACACTGTACATTTGCTGTTATGTTAAACTTATATTAAAATTTTTCTTCATTACCCATTCAAGCCGTCTCCAAGCATTATTACGGCTATAATGGTGTGTAGCCGCAAGTATGAGTTGTAGCATCAGGAGTGATATGTTTAGCATCTCTGTACTAGGTTCACAGCAAATTTCAAACCATTCAACAACAATAGTGCACAGTCGTTGACAATTAGCAGATGGCTTGATGAATATATATATATATATATAGTCGTATAATAAGAGTAAGGATACTAGTAAAGTGAGATTGCTATTCGAAGAATGGAATCTTTAACATTTTCCATGGAAATGGAAACATTTGACAACAGAGCGTTTATAAAAGTAATGAACTTCAAGGCCATGTCCCAAGCTGATCAAAAGCAATGCATAATAAAACCACTGATGTGTAACAGAACCCTCTGCCTTTTAAAGTCATTTTGGTTACGTTTGGTATATATTCTTCATACTTTTAACAGGATGAGAAACAAAGATTTGAAGGTCTCGAAAGTTCAAAAGCACCCAGCTCGATTTCCCCGAAATAAATGTATATCTAAAAAAAATTGTCAAAGAAACTGAATTACAACAATTCCATTCGAGTACATATGTGTCATATCCATCGATGCGATTCCAATTGATTTGTTCGCCTTTGATCGTCTTAAACCTGATATTGACGGGCAGTCATGTACAATGAAGAGTTAGTGGAAAGTTTATCAAAATAGAGAAATGCAGATCGTTATATAAAGTGTGAATAATCCTCTGTATGACAAAAAAAGAAACCTTACCTCAAAAATCACCATCTGTTATGCCTACATTTAGGGAAAGGATTTTAGCATATCCGACGAGGTATCAGAAAATCAAAAACTACGGGAATTTAATTTTTGTGAAAAACCAGTGAAGGCCTGAAAACTGAGAAAACAAGAGCAATCATATAGATTGCATACCCTCGCCCCGCCTCTCCTTTTCGAGATTGCATGCACATATATTGGATAACGTCATATTTCGCCTTCGAAAACTCAGAAAATCCGTCGCAGATCCAGAATGACCAACGATCCGGATAATTTTTTGTAGTGCGGTGAGAAGTCTCAACCTTAATGTGCCCATGACATTTGATACAAATCCGATCACACTTTACAAAGTTATTAACCACAAACCACGACATGCCCTATTTCCCCATTATAAAAATGTTCAAAGTGATCCAAAATCCGGACTAAATTTGGGGAGGACTGTCTTATGCTGATTTCCCATCTTGTATAACATTTTTGTGTCCATCGATCTATTAGTTTTCGAGATATGTGGCGGAAACACAGAGAGATAGACACACACACACACAATAAATTTACGACCTTCAGAGAGTGTGCCTTTAGGGACTAATACTGAAAACTAAAGAAATTTAGAAAAACCTCAAAGCCTCAAAGACAGCAAGAACGTTTGTCTTGTTTTACTGTGCATTTCTGTTGGATTTATAAAGCCTTGATCTGAGCTTTAACGAACATATTATAGCTCGATGAAGATTTGAAAAGAATGATTAGGGGAACTTACTGTTGTTTTTCTATATTATGCTAAGTAGGTCAGTGGTAGTCAATAATTAGTATATTTCGTGTGTTGCAAAAGTAGTAATAATTTCTAATTCTTACCCTTAGGGTGTGTGTTGCCCCTGTGTTACAGCTTTGGGTCGAGTCCGTGCAATATCCCAAAATATTTCCCGAACTTTAAGCTATGTGTTCATTATAAGAATGACAGTCAATACCTTAGCGTGGACTGTGGGCGGTAGGGGTCTGCTGATTGGCTAGCTACCTTCCCTTTGTGCAAAAATTAGGGACGACGACGACAGATAGTCTCAGTGGCTTTGATATATACAATGTACAAATGCAAATTTTTATTACCTTAATCTAGCTTAATTAACTTTAATTAAATTCTTTACAGTTTGCTTTAAATAAGTGCTAAGTGATGATTAATTTAGTAGAGTGTATTGCACTTTGTCCAAAAAACACAAAAATCTTTCGCGGGAAAGATTCAATCAGGTTCTTATCTTTTTAAAATTGGGTTTTGGATCATGAAAAATTTATCTTAAGTGATAGATCTGTTGAAACTTTTTAACTTGTTTCATAAAATTGAAATGTCATATCTGGAAGAGCAGAAAAAGAATTTTATGGATATTTACTGGAATAATGTAAACATCTTCGCATTATTCCAAAGGTCAAGAACAATTACAGAAGTTACAATTAAGAGGAAATAGTAGTTCTATTTGACTCGTCCCCTGTTGGGGTAGCGGCAACTTTATGGACTTACATCGCTAAAATTCGGGGTTCGATTCCCGTAAAAGGACACAGTAGATAGTTCAATGTGGTTTGCTCTAAAATAAACAAACTGTTTAACTCCTTTCACCTATAATTTTGCTCTTACAAAACTTTGCAAAGCAACTATAAACTGGTTTTCATTTTACTTTTTTCAATATATCCCGCCTTATAACGCTAGAAACCGGGTTTCGATACCCATGGTGAGAAGAGCACATATAGCCCATTGTGTAGCTTTGTGCTTAACTTCAAATAAACAAAGACAGTACGTCCTCCGATGGGTCAGTGGTACGTTTTCAGATTTACAATGCTATAATCCGGGGTTTGATTTCTCTTGGTGGCCCAGTAAATAACCCAAAGTGGCCTTGCACTAAAACAAACAAGCAAACTCAATAAATATAATGATAAACGGAAATGCTACAACTTAAAAAAGTGTATGCTTTCTACAAATTAAATAGCAATAAAAGTCGAGTAAAAACTAAACTACATAAAAGTAAATTGTCACTCAAGATAGAAAAAAAAAGAGGGAAAAGTTTACAACATTTTGGGAGTTAGTAACAAGTTTACGAAATTTTGTACTTAAGGAAAAGTCACTGACATTATCTGTTCCTAATTACCACCTAGTGAGAAGTCAGCCATTAGCATCACTACCATTCATGTTTAGGAATTCACTGCCCTTATTATAACTCACGTATTAAAATGCGGTGAATATTTGGTGATATTGTACGAGTCATACGCTGATCGCCAGCTCCAAAATCCATAATTCAACAACAATGCCACCCACGTCCCCACTAGAACTTGGTAATTTAATTTCAAAATATAACTATATAATTTAAAACTTGATAAAATCTTGAAATAAAGTGACAACAAACAGAGTAAAAACACTGAATAACACACAGTTATTTTAAATGTATTAACAAAACTACATAAATACGGGTAAGCGGTAAGATAATATTCTCAATTATATAGGAACTTACGATGATGATTTCTCTTGAGCTAGTTACCTAAAACGACTGTAGGAAACAGCTCTGAGCTGTTGAAAAGGATTAAAACAAATTTGGTATATATATATATATTTACAGCTACTTTTGATAATGAGTCTTTATAAGCTAATTTACCATTGTAAAGAGAACTGTGTTGTGATTTATTTTCTGTTCTCTCCATAATTTGAACAATATCTTTGTTCCAAAATTAACTTATTTTGTAACGAAGAATCACGTTTTAACCTTAATGGGACATTTATGACAAAATTAATAGCGCCAGTATGACTCATTTATTATTATTGTGCTCTTATCCAAACTATGGCTGGGGGATTTCTCAGATACCTTCAAAGTGCTTTCCTAAAGAAGGTATCTTTATGATAGTTTTGCCATTGCAAATCAGATTTTTCAGTATACACAGATATTTAATCTAAGTTTTTTTTGAAATACAGATTTTTATAACAAAAACATAAGAGTTAAAATTAGAGTTTGTCATAAGTCTATATCAACAGAGTTGTACACTCATTAGAACATTTAGAAACTTTTATCTTGTCATTTGAGTTTTGAAGCTGGTTAATCAGATGTATAGAACCGCCAGTAGTTATGAGTTATTTCGCAAGAGAGATCAATAAAATCAAAGAGATTTGGCATATAAGTTATTTTGGTTTTGTTGCTGATAAATACATAAAAAAAAACTTAACAAAATTACTGCCTTTCTTATTTCACAAACTAGTTTTCCAAAAAGCCGATTAATATTGTACTAGATATACTGAAGAACGTGTTTTCAAATGGAAAAATAAATTAAGTAAGTAAATTCATTATATATATATATATATATGCATCCACAGATACTGTTAAAATGCATTTTCAGATCAGTTATTGGAATTAATCGTTTGTTTAAGCACAAAGATATAGTATTGTGAGGTAAAGCTTTCGCGGGTTTTTTTATTATTTTATATATCCAATTTGTGACCTAGATTGTATGGGGTCTATCCAAAGCGTCTCTCCATACAAACATTAGAAAATAATAAAAAAATAAACGTTTACCTTCAAAACACAAGGACATATCCAGTATTGCAATCACATATCCACATTTTGTAACATTGGTATGAACACCAGTCATTTCAGTACTTTAGGCTTTGCTTCAAAATACAATAAAACAGAATACTTGAAGGTCTTCTAGCAATTCACTAAAAGGCACGTCTGAACCAAGTAGGTTCGGCTATTCCATTATTTGTACAATTATAATGTGGTTACCTTAGTTACCAACTCAGGTCAAATTGATATTACTATTAATAATAGGTCTGAACTAAAACGTTATTTTAAATGTTTCAATGTTTTATTATACATCAACATTAATCATCTTGAGTTTAGAGTAAACATATAAAAATAGCTTACTGCATGTATATATGTACATTTGAATCTACTTATGTATTTGCGTATGTATATGTATGTTTAATCGCAATATTGGCAATAAGTAGTAGAAGAATTTCATTCACAGTATGAACCATTACTTAGCTTAATTGCGTTCAGAAGTTTGTATTTTGTGGAAAAAAAGAACGATCAGTTTTAACTACTAGCTTGTAGTAAAGAATGTTGTTTTGATATACTTAGCATCTTACAGCAAAGCAATGATAATTAATTAGTGTAGGTATAATAAACGCGAATTATCCAACGAATCTTAGCAGTATAATGCGTTAATGCTCGTTAATTCAAATATATTTTGTTGTTATTTCTTTTGTAAGAAGTGCTTTTTCGTCCTCTCGAGTCTTATGTTCTCGCTCTGGAAGATATTTTGAAATGCTCACAGCGGGCCATGGACCTACTACATAAATGTATCACACAACGCGTTTGATAGCCATTTTAGTTAACGAATAAAATACTAGATGTCTGACATTGAATTATGAAAACTGAGCCCTAGGGTAGTTGTTCAACTAGATGATTCGCATTTAGCTTTGCCAAATGACGCGATGCTTGTTTAAATAGGCTACTGGTATGCAGTACATTGATAGGTTAGATGTTATGATATTGCTTAGGGGTGTAGATAGCGTTATTACTGCATGACCGATTAAAGTAGTCTATACAGTACCTCTTCCTTAATTTATGGTATATTACCAATAACAAATCGTGTATCTGTTGTCTAGTTTGTGTCTCTATAATATATATATGTATATAAGAGTCCCGGGAATTGTTTGGAGCGATTAAAAAAAGTTATTTTAGAGAACTTTAACATGACGCATGTTTCCTTCATTCACATATATGTTGTAAGTAACAGCCTCAAAAGCTTTATAATCGGCTGGAGTTTTTCTTTAAAGTTCCATGTTAGCTCTCAAAAACATTACTGGATAATAAACCACACTTAGGGAGCAATATCAATTTTAATTGGAAATTATTTTAGACATTTCTTCTTTTGCAGCCATCATTTTATTGCTTTAAATGTGAATCTGATACTTAAGATAATGTTTTCTTATGAAGAAACAGAGATGCAGCATTGCACCAATAAATGTTTCTTTTTCTCGTATTGTGAAATCTATTGTGAACCATGATTAGTAAGTATAGGTACGGAGTGTTGCGTATTACAATTTCAAATAGCCTGTACTTTGGATTTAGCAGTTAAGTAAAAGCCGATATATAGTCAGTTATGTTATTTGCCAACAAAATTGATACACATAGTTTTCCTTTTTTAACACAAATACGTTTTAATATACACACAACAATATAATTTACAACAACAGTTATTACAAATAGTTATTACAAACAATGATTTATAAACAAAGGTTTCACAAACTTACAAGCAATATAAAGTCTTCTTTCTAGTCTGGAACTTCTTCGATATCTTATTGAGGGTTCACGATGAGCAAGTTAATTATGAGTTGATGTAGGTACAATTTGGTTAACAGGGAGCTAGCTAGATTTGTCCTTCATTATTCACCAGCCACACACGCCGATTTTTTCACGATGAAGTTATATACTGTTTTCGAGAAAATACTAATGTCCGATGAAAATCCACTGAAGTTAAATGATTTGTAATGTTCGAACTTTGTAAATGCATCTGGTCAACTATCTGAAGTTTTCCGATTGATAAGCGTTATAAAAATTACAGTTACAGCTTCCGAAATTTAACACACTGACTATAGCAAACTAATAATAAATACTCTCTTTTGGCGCTTTACATTGGTTCTATTTATAAGTGTGTGGACAATTCATGGGCAACTTTCAATATTCCAGAATGATATGCTTTGGGAACAACGATTTGATAAACTATAGCCCAGTCCTCTGAAGCTGGCACATCTGGTGGTCTCCATTTCCTCATAAGCACACCATTTTTGAAAAAATAACCATTTGGAACTTTCTCCAGTTCATCTTTTGGGAGTGCATATTTAAATAGTGAAGAGATCTGCAGATCCTTTTGTTGCTCAGCGATCAGTTTACTTTTAGTAAACAGAACTTCACCAGGTCAATCAGATTCCTCACGTCCATAATTGTCACTCACCGAGGTATTGTCAGTAGGACGATCATCCACAATATCTCCGTCGGATCCAAATAATGTCTGAGACAAATCTATAATATCGTCCTCTGAATCCATGTTTATCATTTGTTTTTG
>NW_013665669.1:792246-826725 GCF_000517525.1 Limulus polyphemus | reverse complement strand
TTTCTTAGCCTGAGCTCGAGTCACAGCACACGAGGGAAACACATCGTGATTCTCCTCAACGACAACATCATCCTTAGATGATCGGCTCGCTAACCATTTTAGATTCGGTAACAACTTTTCCCCCAGCCAAATCGTTTCCTAACAATAATGATACACCCTTAATTGGTAGAGTAGGTCTTACTCCAACCACAACTGGTCCGGAAACTAGGTGTGATGCTAAATAAATGTTATGAAGAGGAACATTAACAAAGCCATCCTCAATAACCTGAGCAATAACAGACTTACCAGTGACAGAAGTCGAATCTAAAGACAATATACCTTCTAACAACAATGATTAAGTTACCCCAGTATCACGTAGAATACGTAAAGGTATGGAATTGACAGTACCATTTCTTAAAGACACAGAGCCGACACAAAAGGTCTAAATTCCTCCCTGATTACATCAGCCTTTATATCAGTAGCCAAGTCAACAATATCGGGTGATCTGGTAAAACTACGTCACAAGAGATATTACATTGCGAATCAGGATTAAAAAGTATAGATACGGAGATACCCCATTGTGAATCAAGATTAAAAAGTATAGACACGCTGATATTACATTGTGAATTAAGATTAAAAAGTACGGATACGGGAATATTTTGTTTTTTGTTTGAAGTTAAGTACAAAGTTACACAATGAGCTATCTATGTTCTGCCCACCACGGGTATGGAAACCCGGTTTCTAGCGTCATAAGTCCGCAGATTAAAAAGTATAGATACGGAGATATCACATTGTGAATCAAGATTAAAAAGTATAGATACGAAGATATCACATTGTGAATCAAGATTAAATAATACGCTAAAAAGGTCGCTAACATTTTCAGTATAACAATTCAAAAATATCTAAAACAGCAACTTTTTCGTCCACTACCTACCAACCTGATCACGTCAGCGGGGCTAGCGCCCAGACTGCTTGGACTATCACTACAAGATTTCTCCAGCTTTCTTTACTAGTCTGTGGGTCTCTGCGTTTGATATTCTGATAAAAATCTATCTATCTATATATATATACAGGTATAATATAACTGGTAAACATATAATGCACGCACTTAAAAATCTTTTCAACCCAGCAGATGTCACTACATATCGATAGATAGACACGCAACAGTTTCTAAAGGTAAAGTATATACTTTATAAAAGTATAATATAAAACGCAAACAAACAAAAGTATTTAAAATTACGAATTTTAAAATGGAGTATGAATCCTGCTACAAAAATAATGAAACAAGAATTAAAATCACAATCAAAAACTTATAAAATTTAATCCCTTCTTTGGCAGCTTTACAACCTTATCTGTAGGCCAAAGTAAGGATTACATTTTATATATTTGTGATTGTGGTTTTAATTCTTGTAAAAGTTATATCCATCAGGGATATAGCTATACTGAAAGTTATAAATGTTGTGTTCATTCCATTGACGTATGAAAAAGTGAATAAATAAATAGGAAAAATAAATAATTTTTTAATAGAAAGCAGTGATCATTGGTTATTCATATAACTACTACAAGAAGTATCGAAAAAGTAAATATTGAAAATCATTTCAAAATCCACAAAGTATCACTTTACTTGTTTGTGAGCTTTTCATTTCATCATTTATTTTGTTTTGGATACTTCTTATAGCAATTATACGAATAACCAACAATCCCTACTTTCTGTTAAAATTTTATTTTATTTTATTCTATTTTTTTATAACTGGCTCTTGTAGCAGAAGAAATGAATCATGTTTTTATATTTATCATGTTTGATATATATTGAATCATGCTAATATCAGTAATAAACATTGCTAGAAAATGTGATAAAAGTAAAACGCTTATTTACCAAATAAAAATAAACAGAAATATAGAAATAATCAGCTATAATAATAAAAGAATCTGTTTGTGTGTGTGTGTGACCGCCATAGCTCCAAGAGGAAAGAACCTAGAGACCTGAAACTTAGCATGCATTACAAAGGAATTCTGAAGGTGTGCACTTGGGTATTATTTTTTAGATTTGCTCCGAAACTTTTGGCCAATTCTTTTGCCTTATATTCATGAAGCTCCACAATTCTGCTCCCTGAAGGTCTCTAGAAAAATACCATTTTTTCTAATTCTCACTAACTGAATGAACAATATTTGGAGAATTTCTGCTAAATACTTTTTTTTTCAACACAATTATGGGAAGAAAAATACATACATGAGAATTAAAAAAGTTGAATTGAACTAAGTTTGGGAAAAGGCAAAAAACAATGGAAAGAATAATATGAATCAGAGAATATTGTATAATGAAAATAATTCAAATAAAAACACAAGAAGAAAAAACGAATCTGAAAAGTCAAATTTAAATTATGTGCTTTTAAAAAGTGTTGAATTGAATTACGTTCGGAATGGCAACAAACAAATCAATTAAAGAATTGGCACATTGGGGTAGATATAGAAGTAACTAAGATAATGGAGACTCTTGATTGGTAGATTGAGGCCTCTGTAAATCACAAGGGGAACTTAGAATCCCGCAGCGATGCACGGGTATTTTATGTTAGTAATCAATATTTTCGCAAAATTATGGTCATGATAATTTCTAATTTTTCACTTTGTATAATCTAGTAAGTTTTTACAAGCTAAATCAGTCTAACTCACCCAAGTGAGTCAAATTCAAGATTAGACTGGACCTCTTTTTTTTCAACATTTACAATTTTGATTATGAAAAAATAATTCTACTTTTCTGTGGTCAAATCTTTTCCTCGTGTAGTTTATACACAATAAGACAGGGTGTGAGAAAGAATGGTAGCACAAGCTAGTTTTAAATCAATAATCACCAAACCATTCTTGTATATATATTTCACTCTAATTCTGTTGACAATAGTTTTTACTGGTTAACTTCATGTAACCATATTTATCTTGGTAACACTTAAGCCTACTCCACTGCAAGGTCATTCAAAACCTCTTCAGTCATATATATCAGACAAGGAACCATAATGTGTGTTGAGTTAATTATCGAATAAACAGGAAAAATTCACAAACATTGTTTATATTAAACAACGTTATGTTTCACTGTAACGAATTTGTTATTACATCAACGTTTGTTTAGATTAAATTTATATTTAGAAACATACGTAGCTTATACTGTTAAATATGTATTGCGAAACTCCCGACTATTCTTCAAAGTTGTAGAAGATTCTCGAGAGTAAGAATCAACAATATATATATGTATGTACGTAAAAGCTTAAATGTAGCTCAGTATTGTTACGTAAAATTTAAATTTCTAGAACTCCTCCACACGACTATAAATATAACCAACGCGCCGCGCCAAAAAGAGAGTATCTATTATTAGTTTGCAATAGTTAGTGTGCTATAAACTTCGGAAGCTATAAGTGATAAGATATTTGAACAGGAGCATTTACAAAGTTCGAGCATTACAACTCATTTAACTTCAGTGGATTCACATCGGACATTAATACTTTTACGAAAACATTACCTAACGTCATCGGTGGAAACTCAAGACCAGAAAGAAGAATTTATATTGTTTGTAAGTTTGTTAAACTTGTTTATAAATCATTGTTTGTGACAACTATTTGTAATAATTGTTATCGTAAATTGTACTGTTATTTGTATATTAAAACGTATTTGTGATAAAAAACAAAACTGTGTATCAATCTTGTTGGCAAACATCATTAACTGACTACATATCGGCTTTTAGTTAACTACTAAATCCAACGTATAATCTAACTTCTAAATTTAAATTTATCAGTTGATTCAATTTCAGGCCATTTGAAATTCTAATACATAACATGCACCTATATGATTTTTAAAAAGGCATGTTTTAATCTAAAGCGCTTTAAACACTAAAAAAGTGGTATTTACAAAACTAGTGAAATGTGTAAATTGGCATAACTATTAACTTTAAAGCTGATACTTTAATCATTAAATTGAATTAGTTCATTGCGAAATAAACTTTTTATAGTTATTTTTTAGTTTTAGTGAGATTATCAGTTTAGATATTCGTCGAAAAGAAACTGATATATCTGAAAATGTCGCTATTTGCCACATAGAACACCCATGAAAGATATCCTTTATATTCCCGCCGAGAATAGTTGTATAACGATCTTTTAGAGGATCCGAAGGAACGAGAGTCTCTTCACGTTGATGAACGTTTTCAAGTACATACACGACTCAAAGACAGCGAAAAGACACATTTCAGGCATAGAAATACGTTTGCTACCTCACATTACGTTCAAAAGCAACTATTAAATATCGGCTCAATCGTGCCAAAAATCACCAACAACATAAAATCCACCCATCCCTACAAAGTAACGAAGTTGAAAAGGAAAAGATCTTGAATTTAAGGAACTATCCAACTTTTTTTGAGTTTTTATCACCGTTCACACAGCCATTCGCATGTTCAATATTCAAAGAATCTTGCATCTGTCATGATTGAAAAGATTTTCAAACTCCGGTTCTGACAGTTCACTGAACAAATATCTCACCATGTGGTGCTACATTCAAGTGCCATTTGAGAAACATGTTCTAAATAACATGTAGTGTTAATTGAACAACAGTATGGTCTATGATTATTTGGACGTCATTAAAGCAACGTAATGATCCCGATCTTTAAGAAATCAGGAGCTTAGTTTTAACAGTAAGTGAATGAATAGAAGAAAATCTATTTCAGAAATACCAAGTCAAGTGATGGGTCGAATTATGTAATAAGTTTCAACATTTTTTTTTGCCGAAAATGATTATTTTAGTTATAAGAAATAATATTACTTTATGTTAAATAGTTTGTATGTTGAACAATTTAGAAAAATAAATATGTTAGTGTTACATGTTTTTCAGAAAATATGTAAATATAGATTCACTCTAGTGAATAAAGGACAACTCAAATACCATTTACATTAAAATAATCCTAGTATGACATTGTTACATTGAATGAAGATGTTTCACCAGCTATCAATGTAGGGTTCAAGGATTTGAAGATGATTCTGTATCTTTTCTCAGCCAACATATATTTAGTTACAAGTTAGGTGTATTGGTTTATTTTTCCTTCATCACATACCCTAATAACCCACAAGAAAAAAACGAAGAGATTTTTTTCTGGATTCAGTCTATAACCAGAATTATGTTAAAATATTTAGATAAAAAAACAAATCCAATGAAAGTATCCCCAAATTTCTCAGTTGTATGTCATATAATACCATATCATAGAGTATTTTATTTAGGTACAGTACAGTCATAAAGCTCCTCAGTGGCACAGCGGTATTTCTGTGGACTTACAACGATGAACTCCGAATTTCTATACCCGTGGTGGGCAGAGCACAGATAGCCCATTATGTATTTTGTGTTTAAGTTCAAACAAACCAAATACAGTCATAAAAGTGAAAATGTTTTACTATAACATCTTCTGACATTAAACTATCGCTTAGGGAACGCATATTCAAAGAATCAAAGATAATCTTTTAGTATTTTTGGTCGAAGCCTGTTCTACAGAGAGCACACACGAAAGTATAACGTAACTACTCTATTAACACTATATCACCTGAGGCAAGTAACGTTATGGGAGTTAAGTATCAAATTTAGTGATATATTGCTTTGAAAAAAAAACAACCCCAAAACGAATGGAAAATGTATAAAAACGTAAAGACAGATGTTCTGGATCTATAACCAGAGGTGATAGATAGAATCTAGAGCGTTGGATGTTTGAAACGTTAAAATCATCTCAATTCCCTTTTGGTATCCACACAAACGTTTAGTTATGTTTGATGTTTTAGCTATAAAAACTCTCCGAAATGATAAAGATAGTTTTCAGAGTAAAGTATTATTAACATAAAAATAGTTAAAATAAATTAAAAGATGCAGAGCTAAGATTGAAAAATGAAAAGTTTGTATTAATAAATTTGTAGGTTTTTCCTGGCAAAAATTTAGTATTCAAAGATTTGAAATTAAGCTTAATTTTAATAAGTTATTATACCTACCTATGGGGCTGGTTAGTCGTGGGAGAAGACTTAACTAAATCAATGAGAGGCTCATAAAAAAACAAAAAACTCCACAAAACACAAATCTCAGCTAATGACAGGATAGAGTCGAGTAAGGAAAGTTAATTTGGAAAGCAGCCATGTGCTTAGGTTAGTTTTGCTCTGTGTACTGTTTTGCCCAATAAGCAGCCCAATTCTATATGTAAATGCAAATCCGTTCACGAAAGCTGTACGATAACTCTTCCTGATGACAGGTAGCTTGTTCAAGGAGAGATTAGGTGATTTCCGTCTCAACAAACAAGTCTATCTTATTTCATTGTGAAGTTTATATATACCTGGTGAGATTAATTTCTCTCGTTCGTAAGCACTAGATCTAGACTTGGTTTAAGCTGCTTGCTCCTCATAATTTACTCTATATCCAATATTTGATTATGATTCGAAAATTAAACCCACCTTTGGATTATAAAGACAGGTTTTGCCTTCTAGAGTATATATACTGAATGGATGGTAAAGCAGATTTATAGCGGGAAAACGAGACGTAAATAAAAGTACAATAATTAATAGTAAAACAAATTCTCGAGTAAATCAGGATTAGAGTTCCTGGTTTCATCCGCCTAAGAAATAGTTAACTCTGATATTACATAACTCTTTATTGTTGTTAGTATTTTGATACTTTAAAAATTATATCCAGCCTTTATGGTATGAGATTATAAAGTACAAAAACATACAAATTCAAAAAAAAAGTTATGTCAACAATCATCTCAACTGTTTCTATGTGGAACTGATTGTTTAAAACGCACTGGAAAACTCAAACTACTGGGCACAACATAATACGCCATTTTATCTTAATATATTTGTGGTTCTTGTAGTTTCCTTAAGATAAACATGCTTAACTGCAGTTATATCAGATTATAATGTGTAATCATAACAATAGCGAACAGTTTAATCACATGCCACCACGACTCATAACAACGAAATAGCTACCCAAGTTTTAAATATTTCCCTCTTCCTGTCTTTTTTGTGTGTGAATATCCTGTGTAAATACACATGGCTTAAAACCAGTTATTTTGTAGTGGTTATACATCCTGTGTAAATACACATGGCTTAGAACCAGTTATTTTGTAGTGGTTATACATCCTGTGTAAATACACATGGCTTAGAACCAGTTATTTTGTGGTGGTTATACGAAATACGTTATGAAAAATATAAGGATGAAGTTCTTACTATTCAGGTCAATGATGAAATTTCAATGCGTAACTATAAATAATTTAACATAAAGTTTATCGAGTTAGTAAAATTAAGACTAATTTATCAAAAAATGGAGTTAAAATCCTGAGTACGGTTTAATAGGAAATATTCTAACTTATAAAGCAGTCTTTTCAACTTATCCATCTTTGATTAGTTTCTTACGAGTTTGACAGCCATCTTATTTTCCCCGTTACTACTGCTTTATTGTCAAGTTCATAATTCTGGTCGCCATAAGACTTTTATTTGTGAGTTTGTGGTTAAATACCAAGCTACAGAATGGGCTATCTGTACTGTGCCCACAGTGGGAATTGAAACTCGATTTTTAATGTTATAAATCCTCAGGCTTACAGCTGAGTCAGTGTGGTGGATTCAATCCGAAGGCTCCAAGTTCACGTTCAGTTTCTGCAAAAAACGCACTCTGTATTTTATCCACTTTCTCGTTTTTATGAATTTGGTGGATTTTTTTTCAATTTTCCTCTTGTTTCTGTTTTAGCGTCTATTTCTAAAAATTGACAATTGTTTTTTGTTTTTTCTGGAATTTGAAAACGTTCCAGATTAAAATAAAATATTGAAAAAATATAGGATGCAAAACGTTTAATATAATTCCAGGGAATTCTATTCAGTTAAAAGTGAAACCGATTTTCGCACAGCTTTCAAAACCAACAATATACATTCCGTGTGTGACAATATGAATATTAAGCCTTTTTGTCCTGAGATCATAAGAAACGAGGTTTCATTTCAGTTTCATTATATGTGAATTGAGATAACTATGCATGCATAAACACACACACAAAGACATATATAATCTTGCACAAATACACTGTTAATCATTTTTCACAGTTGTAACAACTAATAGACTAGTTGAATATAAACAGAGAATACTGGTGATGCATATTCTCCCGGGGTCTCGATATTCAGCCAATATCTCTTGCAGACCACCACGGACTTAGTAAATCTGTTAATTTGAATGCAGGCCGTAAGCAGTTTTGAATTAATGGTTGTTATGAGATTATACATAAAATCTGATTGAGCTTAATATCTAGTAATGTACGCTAACTCAGAGAAGATTTTAATATTCTATTAGTATTGAGGAATAAAAGTCCAGCGAAGAAAATGTGAGTCAAGTTAATCTCCGTTCAGGAAATATTAGACATCCGCTCGATCTATGTTGTTGGGTCATAGCTGGTCTCAGAAATGCACCAATCAGACCCACACAAATCCTTGACTATTGTTCGTCCTCACATCTAGTTCCAATACTAAAATTTTATGTTTCGATAGCGATATTAAATTTTGATAGCAAGTGTTGAGTTATGCTGGAAGCATTCCTAGGTTTTATCGGAGAGTGTTCCTTTATACGAATATAAAACCACTTGATGTTGTATATTACATATTATATTGCGTATCTGACAAATGACAGTTTTTATTCTCGGGAACTACATTCTTAAAATGAAATTATTTTCGAAAAATGGTTTTAAAACACAAAAATGTTTTGTTTGAGGTTATATACTCTGCTAAGGAAAGTCACGCACTTTTTAACTTATTGAGAGTATTACTCTCTAGAAGGTAAGACTTTCAACAGGCTTTTAGTAGTGGTTATTTGTTTCAGTGTATCACGAATAACACCCAACTTGTTTTAATATCGTTTAATACCAATGATACCAACATATTACGACATATTGATTAATCTAGCAATCGTATATTTTTGCCTGTGTAAAAACTGTTAAAATTGGGTGAAAACACTGATTTTGCGTGTACAATAAATTAGAAACCCAAACGCTAATTAGTAGGATTACAGTGGCTGTCAAAAGACAAGTACCATCAAATAGATTATACTTTTGTCTTGGTTTTGACATCTCACAGAAGTTATTGTTTGGGATAATATGATACATTATATAAATTTTGAAAGAACATTTTTGCTGAATTTATTAGCAAAAGTAGATTTTAATTATCTTTATGTTAAGTTGAGTTATGATTCAAAACATATAATGTCATGACAATTCAATAAAAATCATATATCGTGAAACGACATAAAACTGTAAGCTAGAACTTTATTAAATGTAAAAAACAAGTTACAGTACTGTGCGCATCATTTGTTTTTCAACATCATGGCACATTTTAAATTTTTGGTGTTAGCTCCACTTGTACCCAAGAATGCTACAACCATGCATGTAAACATTATAAACACTTTCTGATATAAGTGTATCTTAAAATTTAAACATTAGAACATGGAATAATTTGAAAATTTTATGTTTTGTTTTTGAAAAAATTAAGATATTTGTTTTATTGTAAGATTTTTTAATTTTACTTCTACAAGTATTTTAGCGATATTCTTTGATTTTACCATTTATCAACCCTTTAATATAAAGACATTGGAAAAGGAGGTTTAGAGGGAAGCTGGACATTTGGGCTTTCAATATAAAATTGTAGTATGATACTTTTTACCTTTATTTAAATCCTTACTGAGTAACTGTTCAGTTTCTCCTTCTAACGGTGAAACAACTCGAACATTTAGAACCTAAATCAGTGATATATAATTTTTAATTATTTATATTTATAATTTTATAAGTAAACTTCGTGAATTATTTTGTTAAGATTTTAATTTTCGTAAATATACTGATTTCGTTATAATAAACTAATATGTAATGAAAGAAATATTCTAAATAAGCATGACTAAATATGCAAGCCAAAACGCATATTAGAAGGCATATTAAAATTATTAAACGCATATTAGAATTTATTAGCAGTAAATCTGTTTAACTAAACACAAAAGAAACAAACCACAGTTGAAGAAATATCAAATATTGACACTAAAACTATCTTAGTTTAAGTAAAGTTCATGAACGTATTTACAAGTAACGAATTTTCGTTTCAGAGAAGTTGCAGAATTTAAAGTTCATAATGTGTTTATACTGAAAACTTTTATGCGTGATGCCCTCATACCAATACACCGTTCCAAAAATATTTAATTACTAACCTCTATAAATAATCTTTATCGACATGCTTTGTCAAAATAGAGATCATAAAGAACTAAGGAAACAAGGCCGGAGATACAAACCTTATTTTGGCTCCATGATGTTACCTAAAATTACATTTGGTGGAGTCAAAATAGAGATTTTTAGTTTGAGTAGATAATGTTCACAATATCTCCAGCCTTGTTTCATACTTTTTTGCGATCCCCATTTGTAGGTTTTAAAATTTTCAATTTTTTATTTATCTTGTATATTCTAAATCAAATCATTTTATGTAGTACCAGATAAATCCTTATGAAAAGCATATTTTCCCAGCCGAAGTCATTCTAACTTAAAATTACTAGACTCAAAACACTAATTTAGAAAACTCCACCAAATGTAATTTTAGGTAACATCATGGAGCCAAAATAAGGTTTGTATCTCCGGCCTTGTTTCCTTACTTCTTTATGATCCCTATTTGCAGGTTTTTTAAATTCCCAATTTTTTTATTTATCTTATTTGCTGGCTTTTTAATGCTCATCTATGGGCAAATGATTACTTAATACGGTAGTTAACTTTATATCTTGTAATGATAATAAACATAGTTAGTAGCTAGCCGATACATTGACTAGTTGATCGCATTAATTCGAGATGTAAATTGCTAAGTTGCAGCTGGAGATTGTCGTGGAGATTTGTTTGAGAATATAGTGAGCATTTATAGTTTCTGTGTAACTCAATTCTCTATATATAATGCATAGCATTGGGAAAATATATGCTTAGATTAAGACACAACCCCTACTAAGCGCGAAAAATAATTTGAAGAGTAGAAAAGAAGCCTTTTCAAATAAAACACATACATATACGTTTAAAATATCGCTTTAAATAGACCTTCGTGTCTTTTAAAGTAATTATTCTACGACTGTGTGTAATAAAATGTAATATTATGTGTATTTTTTTTGTAACTCCTTCACTTCATACGCAATATAGGGGTAAGCTCTCTAAAGACACTGATTGAATAGTGTAAAAAACATTGAGTATTTACATGTTACAGTCATCTAATGTTCATCTGTTATTGGCTGATAATTCCAGTTTCACCTTATACTTACGGTTTTTAAAGGAACACCAGGTATGTCCAAGAAAGCTAATTTAAAGGGGTAATGATAACATCGTTTAAACTAGAATTATGATGTTTTTCTAGATTATGTAAAATACAGAAGAAATAAATGGACTTTTTGCATGCAATATACCAAGCCGTTTTTGTTGTAGGCTGGTAAGAGAATAATAATACTAATAAGAATTACAAATGAACCGTTTTCAGCGAATTTTCATTTCCTTGTCAGTGTAACATGCCTGCTTTTTTGTGCATTTTTATATGTGTACAGCCTTAGCAGTCAATAGTAAAGGTTTTAGAATGATGTCTGAACTGAATCTTTACTGTTTAAAGTGTTTTATTCCCGAAATTCTATTAAGTTTTTGTGCAATTCCTTGCAATCCCTATTATTGACTACTATCGTGATTCATATTTGAAAACACGCCTCAGGCATATAACAGGATATCTTATGATGATAAAAACATTCTTTATAGTTAACGTTGCATAACTGTAAATTACAAATAACAGAAAGTTATATTCTGCGTAAAACAAAGTAACTTCAGTTGGTAAAATACAATGCAAAGTTTAACCACCAGTATAAAATATGATAATTTTATAAAAAAAAAAATTTTGAAGGTAGTCAATTCTAAATATCAGGAGATGTTCAGATTATAAATTAAAACGAAAAGATTATTCTTTATTATAAGGAATTACAACTCGGTTTATATAATATATCACATATTCACTAGCATAAATAAAGAACAATCACTACAATTTTTTAAAACATCATACAATATGACCACTAGTATAAGTAGCAAATTATTAATACAATATATGGTTTTTGATACTCGCCAGTTTAAAACTAGATAAATTCAATTGAAAAACTACTAAGAAACAAAATGTCAGCTATGTAAAACAGGATAATGTCAGTAGTACGTATATCTGCTGAATATGTTTTGTTAAGTAGGCTAGTTGCGCTGTGCCCATCGCAGGGGTCGAGATCGAACTTAGAATTTATAAGGTTTCGAACTTACGGTCCAGCCACCGTAGAAATTTCTGGAATGAATTAATATTAACTTCTTCATAAGAAGGTAATAATTATGTATCGCGGAATAATAAAACATGGCAATGCACACATATCCTTGAGAATAAATTAAAATAATTTCTTTCCATGATACACTTATTGAACCTACAATTATTAACGAGTCATACAAGATGATTTTACTCAGTTTCTTGTACACTTCGAAAAAAATGCTTATAAAAGTTTTGTTGTAAACTAAATTATTTTTCATGATTACGACTGGCTAAATGGAAGTTCCTGACAAGAAGCACGTAACTCTATTTTAAATAGATCCATTTTAAAAGGTTTGAAGCATGCATTTCTGTAAGTTCTGTTAATTATCACACTACTTTGCTTATAACATTTTACATTATAATAATGGTCCCATTAATTTGCAAGACCAATATAAAAAAGGCAGTAATATTTTGTGCATGCAATAGGTGGTCGAGTAGCCGATGGTGTGTAATCAACGTTTTCTGTTAAAGTGATGGCGGGTGCTGCTATTATTTATTTAAAATATAACTGGTGATCTACTTACTAAGTAAATCCCAAGATTTTCAGTTCATACAAGTTCTGCCGCCTGTGGCTTAGTGGTAAGCTTATGGGTTTATAATACTAAAATTCAGGGACCTATTCATGTAGTGGGCACACACAGATAGTTCGTTGTTTAATTTTACGATTAAACAAAATAATCCTACAAGCTGGCAAAAAATAAGCAAACGTGCCTCTAGAATATGAATTGTAGGGAAAGCTGGGGTTAAATTGTGGTTTTCAAGTTGTTTTTACATTAAATATTAATGGTTTCCGAAAATAATATTAAGAAAGCTGAATGGTATACTTTGTGCTTATATCTAATGATTTGATGCCAGAACGTGTAAGTTTAATATCCACCACACAAATAAGAAAAACTGTGAGAAAATTTCAGATCTTACCTCATGTTCTGTAGTTTTACCCAAAGAAAAAATACTTTATATGCACTACTTTCTTTAGCGGCAGTAACAAGTTCTATTGTATTATTTGGAACAAAATGTGCATTAAGGATTTAGAATATCAGAAGAATGTTATGTATGTTTTGTTTTTAATTTTATCTCTATTAAAAAAAATACCATCGTTGTAGTAATTCTGAAAATTGGATGTCTATTTGTTGCCCGAAATGGTTTTTATTCAAATATATTTATATGTGAAGGTAATAATTGCAATTCAGTCCGGTGCTTGATCGAGTGTGCACAATTTAGGACTTCTATCAACACTACTTCCAATAATTTGGTATGCAGTATTTTTATGATAACACTTATGAAATAATAGACGATATTTTTTTTAAACAATGATCCTTATCTTGCGCACGGTTGTAAATTTTGAAGTTGAAGAACTGGTTGGGTTTACAAAAAATTCAATCAGCACAATGCATTTCTCAAAGTTCAAGTTAATATATGTTTAGTTTTTAACTCAGTAATACAAAACTAGCCAAAGAAGACAAATAATTTTAACGTGGATCCACGAAAAGTTATTAGATTTTGCTTGTACATAATTAGATAATTTTATCCACCAGGAGGACATCAAACATTGTTAAACAATGAGTGGTGAGTAACATCAACTGCGTATAAATAGTTTTTCTAAAAACTGTGGGCCGGACATAACTCTGTAAGTTCATGGTTCGCGTCTCGTTTCCGTGAACAGTCTCCATCACCAATTACTGGGCTACTATTATATGACCGAATAGTAATATTTTACTGGCATTCTTATAGCGCATCTGCAACACCAAAGAGCAAATAGCGATTTGTGAACAGTCTCCATCACCAATTACTGGGCTACTATTATATGACCGAATAGTAATATTTTACTGGCATTCTTATAGCGCATCTGCAACACCAAAGAGCAAATAGCGATTTGCTCGCTGCTTTCTCTTCAGATATTTCAACATCAGAGACGAGTGTTCAGAAGTAGCCTTCGTTTAGCTATCCACGAATTTCTAAATTGAATAAGCACATCAGAAAAGTTCCATGTTTATTGAGAACTATACTTTTAAAATAATACAAAAATAAGTAGTTGGAGTTTAAATAAGTCGTATTTGATATCGCATACATCTAAAAGAAACAAAAAAAAGTTTATATTTTTGAAAAAGAAGATAAGCCACATCCTGTTGGATTAACAAACACCAGACTAACAAATCTTAGTTATAGCTCATGTTGAGCTTCATTGCCTATGAATGAATAGGACGAATTGAGCAGTAAATGACACATGTCCAGGTTTCATTGTAGTTTATTCTTTTATACGAGACCTGGTGGTAGGTCCAAAATATTTCTTGTAGCAAATACATATATGTATTTAAAAAGAAATGTTTGTTTTTAAGAATCTTATCCTTGAAACAAAATAAATTTCTCACTCTAGAAGAAATTGGTTCAGTACACATCTGATTTGAATTTTTGGTTAAGCTATACCTTCGAGCTTGTTTTGAACTGATATCGAGACAATGGGGTTTTGAGTTATTTTCAATTCACTATAAAGTAAACTAAATAAATTTAGGTATGTAAATAATGTTATGACATTTCATGTAATTCATTATTCGATATTATACAGCGGACCAATTGTTTGATTTAGTGAAAAAGAAAATAACTATTTAACACAGATATTAAGACTATTGTTCTGCATGGACTATTACTACACGTTTATTAGGGATGCTAACTTGTGAAGCGATATGAGTGGGCTTTATATGTAGAATTTGACGAATGCTTTCTCAAAAATATTATTATTAAATTAATAATCTTTCAAATACTACAACAAAGCACAGTGTCTCGTTATCCCCTAAGTAGGGTTAACCAAAAGTTGGAACTGAATGCTCACATAACATTGTCTTAGTTCTGTATCTTGCATTTGTACTTTGTACGTATGGTAAAATTATTAAGCTATCCGCTTCCGTTCATAATTTTGATATATTAACCAGAGGAAAGAAAGTTTATCAAAGGCATCCTACCACGCATAATCCACACTAAGGGATTGACTGCGGTTATTATAACGCACTCGCAGTTTAAAATACATGGAAGATTTTGTAGCATAGCATGGATTCGAATCCTGCTCGCCAACCCCGAAATTCAAAACTCTACCACAAGGCCAAACTACTCACTATCTACTATGTAAGATTTATTGTTTGGAGATGATTAAATGCTGTCTAATGAAGTTCAATTGTGATTGTTGGAAATCGAAGTTTTAAATGTTTGTAAATCATGTAACCGAGGGAAGAGGTTTAAACCTTAATTTGAGTACTATCTATGATCTTGACACATTATTGTGTTCATGGTTTAATTTTTGTGAGTAATTTCACATTTTGATTCAGGATGCTTGAATTGATTAGTGTTTAATTCAACTTGATTGAAAGATTTGTTTTCCTTTTTAAATTTATTCTTTTTGGACTTCTATGTTCAGTTGGCGGATCAGGGTAGCAACACTTACCAAACCTACTCATTGTGTTATATTTATATGTTTAAATTTGAAACTTCTGAAATGAGCGTGGGTCTTTTAAATAATAAAATAATTACAAACATGTAATGGATTGGTATACTTTTAACTAAATCATTTCTCACTTAAATAGTTAAGAGAACGTTTTTGATATTTGTTTGGGCTTTAAAATTGATACTTTGCTTAATATTTCCTTAAAGTAACTGTTATATTCAATTTGAATCATAACAGATTTAGGAGAAGAGTTTTGCAAATTTTCGAAACTTTAAATTCTTTAAAAAAAAAGTCTGTTTTTTTTAAATTGTAATTTGAATCGTATAGAGTTAGTCAGTTTAAACCATTTAAAGAAATTCAAGTACATTTAATTTGAGTAGTATCTCTGATCTTAACACTTTATTGTGTTCATGGTTTAATTTTTTGTGAGTAAGTTCAAATTTTGATGCAGGATGCTTGATTTGATTAGTGTTTAATTTACAAGTATAAACTATTCAACCCCCTTACGACACAATCACGTATTTATTCGAATGTTTTGAAGACTACATTTATTTCGAATCATATATATTTAAAAAAAACACATGTGCTAAGGGTCATAATAAAGTTTTATCATAATTAAGAACAGACCCGCTTCATAGATTAAATTAACTTTATTCTGCATAACTCATGACGTCATTACTAATTTGTATTCTTTTTAAGTTTGTGATCCTGGAAAAAGGACTTTAGTAATTGCTTATTTTTAGGAATTACATCTAAATAAATTAAATTTGATAACTTTCTGTCATCTTTTGGAAATTTGTGGAGGCACTTAAAAGACAATTTAGTGTCTTCAATATATTAATGAGGGTTTTCATACAATATGAAATCATATTAATTGTCTTGCCCTGCCTTTTGTCGATAATTACAGTTTCGGAAATAATCTTATAATTAATCTAGTATCGGATACAAGGACTTTATTGATCTTAGTAAAAAAAAAACATATTTCGTTATAACAAAGAAAATATAAAGGTTATTTCAAATTAGAGTGATTACATTAGGAAGGTAAATCGCATATTAGAATACAGTAGAAAATTTGTTAAATTAAATAAAGGTCCAACATTTACAAGATAAAAAATACAGCAGTACGTTTTACAGCTGGAGAAAAATAATATAATTTTAGCAATTTTTATAAGGAAATTAGACATACTGGCTCTGATGTTGGAGTTAGGTACGTTATACTTGAAGTTCCGAAACCAGACTTTCTTGTGAGATCAACAGAATAAATACTGGCATTTATTATCACATTTAAAAGCAAAATTAACCTTGTTCTGAACCTGGTTAGCAGTTACAGTTTGGTGCATGAGGAAATGTGTCAAATTAAGCATCTTTAAATTAATAAGTATAAGGATAATTTTATATTAACACCTGTGGAATAGTGAATAAAGTGATCACACAAAAATTTTAGTTTTGACGTTCCTAAGAAATGTATTGCAATATTAATACTACATGAAGAACAATGTTCTCTACATGATAACAAAATCTAGGTTCTTTTTTAGACAGAGTTGATCCATAAATTACGAATAAGGGTATTTAAACAAGTTTTAAAAACGTATTTCGATTTAAAGATGTGATTCGTTGTTTTCAATTAAACTCACGTGTACTCTTTACAAATATGTATCTATATGTGTGTGTGTGTATGTCTCATCTAACACCAGGTGGTTGTCTACTCGACGGAAAAACAAGATAGTCCAATAAAACATAGGAGTGTGTCCCGTATTGCCCAACATTTCCCGACAGAATGCAATGTTTCTATCAAGACTTACATTTTTTACCACATACAGAAGAGCTGAGAGGAGCAGAAACTAAAGATTTGTGAGAGTCTGGTGATTACTGATATGAAGCTGATATTGAACCAACTGAATTCAGATTATTCTTTACTCCTAAAATTTTAAGCTCGTTCATTATTATTATCATCGATTGCTTACATAGCATTATTTCAGATGATGCTTTAAAATTGGTTATTTTGTTTACTGTTTTCCATAATTTGATAATATCAATAATTAAATCGATAATGAAATATATGCTAGTGTTAGCTGGTTGTAGAGATTAATGTTTCCAAATAATGCTGATAGCGTGCTTGAAGTTTCTCGAATTATCGGGGAAGTCCGAGTTTGTTCGAGATGCCCTCTTCTTTAGTATATAAGCCTGGCAGAGAAAGCCAGCGGGGGAATATAAAGTATGTGTTTTGTACTCGTCGAGAGTGAAGTTATCGATATTGTGAATCGCTGTGATTTATAGCGTATAGTATAAAAGTTGTTAAGTTTAAAGTGACGAGAAACGTACTGACTGTGGTACTACTGTGTACTAAAATTTGTATCGCTGAAGATCCTCGGAAAGAATTTCTACCAGAAACTTTGCTTTGTTTGTTTGTAATTCAGCACAAAGCTACAGAATGGGCTATCTGTGCTCTACGCACCACGGGTATCGAAACCCGGATTATAGCGTTGTAAGTCTGCAGACATACCGCTGTGCCACTGGGCGGCCTACCGGAAACAAACAATAAAGCAGATACGTAACAGTATTGTAAATTATATGAATTTCAGTAATTTGAGTAAATATCGTTTTAAAATGAATACAGTTTGAGAAAACATTTCATTTTGGAAGAAAATAAAACACAAACTAAACAAAGACATTTTGAGCACATTTCCACTTATCTCTTTAAAAATTAGACATCGTTAATATTCGCATATTGATACTATTAAGTATTATGAGAAGTAAATATAGTCTGACATACAAGTTTTGTTGCTACGAAGTTGACCTTTTTTTATTTGATGTAGATTTCATTTTTGGGTCCTGCAATACTTAATTGTCGGATAATATTGATATGAGTAAAATTACGGTTTTGGAATGAATAATTACTTATCTTAAAGGCACAATAATGTTGGAGTAAATGATAACTTGTACGATAAAAATCTCTTGTAAGGGATATTTGCATAGAATTTTTCTAAATTCACAATACCATGTTATTACCCAAGAAACTAAATTTCCACATCATTTATTGTCCAAAGTTGAATATCTACATTCGGAGTAAGAAATGGATTTATTTTTCCGAAGTCACACACATCTAGCTTGATGAATGCTCTTTTCTGTATATGCATAATTATATGAGACATTTATACCTAATGTACTAATGATTTTAATTAGCAGCGAGAGAAAGAATGAAAAAGAACTTGTCTATTCTAACAAAGCTTCCAGACACCATTTAATCTCCTTAGGTTGTCATAATGGCTACCAGCGAAGTTAAGTCGAAGCAGCAAGGAGGACGAGTCTCAGTCCACAGACAGAGACCGAGAAACAAGGCTGTCATTTTTCTCATGTGATGCTCATGACGTGAAGTGATCGATATGAAGAGCCTCTTTAGAAGGTAAAGCTAAAGAATAGCACTTATTCTTTAAACAAAAACCATTAGCGAAATTTTTAATGTATATATATATATATATATGTATTGGCTAGAAAAAAAAAGTGAAAAAAAAGGAAAAGCGTTATACATATATATATATATATGCATATATATTGTTCGTTCGCTTCCAGTTAAACGCAAAGCTACACAAATGGGCTATCTGTATGTGCTCATAGCAGGTGTCGAAACCCGATTTTAAACGTTACAAACCACCGTCATCTCACACATTGTAGTCATATATAAACAAGAGGGAATCCTCAATAGCCGCGGCACTTGAAATTCTCTTAGGCAGGGTTAGAGTAAATTTATCTATGAGACCTTTTTGTTTCCTTTTTATTAGCTATATTTTTAAGCGCCAGCAATACTAAACGCGGGGTACGCGTATACCCGATTCAGTTTTATTACTCATCAGAATCTCTACCTGTCTACCCTCAAATTGAAATTCTTTTAGGCAGGATTAAAATAAATTAATCTATGAGACATTGGGCGTGGTCAAATAATCAATCGAAAGAGTTTGATCTCCTGAGTCCAAAACTGTAATGAGATCTCATATCGGTCAAGAGATTACGAAGATATGAGCTAAAATTTTGTTCTTGAAAAAACAACAAGAAACAAACGTATTCAGAGCCGTTCTATGAGCTGTTATGCCGCGGCTAAAAATCAAGCAAACTAAACTGATTAAGTATAATTTTGTTTTTACCAAAAAACAAAGCTGTCTGTCTTGTCTGTCTGGTGTCACTAATTGTTGAGTAGAAACGTCCAAACCAATTTCAATGAAATTTGATAGAAGAACTCAGGTGGAGTCTTAAAAATCGGATTTAAATGGATAAGCAATCGGTCAAAGGATTCGAGTTTGTCAGCCGTTTTAATTTTTAACGCCTAAATGCCACTCTCAGATCCACTGAGAGAGGGGGTCAGTAGCAAAGTATGTGAAGACAACGCCATACGAAAGCGATTTTAATGCCACTCATATCACGAATACTTTTGTATCGGATGAACCGTTCGTGCGCTACGGTTCAAAATAGTGGAAGGGGGTAGCTCACGGCCCCATTTATAGCATTGATTTAGGCCCAACAATGCCGGTTATGTACATTTCGTAGTTAAAGAAAAAATATGTTTTATAAACTTAACCAATCCTTGTGAAGTTAAACTTGGACAAATAATATACCTAAGATAAAGTTTTCACTATATAAAAAAAGGTGCCTGGCATGGCCAGGTGGATAAGGCGCTCGACTCACAATCTGAGGGTCGCGGGTTCGAATCCGCATACCACCAAACATGCTCGCCCTTTCAGCCGTGGGGGCGTTATAATGTGACGGTCAATCCCACTATTCGTTGGTAAAAGAGTAGCCCAAGAGTTGGCGGTGGGTGGGGATGACTAGCTGCCTTCCCTCTAGTCTTACACTGCTAAATTAGGGACGGCTAGCGCAGATAGCCCTCGTGTAGCTTTGCGCGAAATTCCAAAACAAACAAACAAACAAATATAAAAAAAGGCATAAACTTTCCCTCATACATTTTCCCATAGTTTTCTAGAAGTTATCATTCAGATTCTTTTTTTTCTTTCTTTTGTACATTCAAGAAAGTTTCATCTTTCCTGGTACTTAATTATAACATAATGTATGCTTGCTTTCCACCATATTTGACTATAACATCCTATAGACACAGAATAAGTGTTGATTACCTTGATGTCAAAAATGTTTATTTTCCTATCATACGTTACCATTATATCTTTGTGACATCACATCTTGTTTTATTCATAACATTCTTGATGCATGACGCAGTTCCCCATACATCTAAGTATCATCCTAAATGTATGATTTCATGCTTCTCTATGCACTCATGACATACGGGTATGACATTTTCTGTGTAAACTACCGTAACATTAGAAAAATGTGTCTTTTTCCAATCATATATAACCATGTCATTCTGAATTTATAATGTCATTCACAACATTTTAACATGGAATCTTTAATTTGTTTAATCTTTTATTCATGATCTTAATATCTTGAAGTGTTTCTCTTCCTATGATACACGACCTATTAATGTCACTCATGTTAACTAGCATCTTTAATTTGTTTCATCTTTTATTACATGATCGTAACATCATGAAGTGTTCCTCTTCCTGTCATACACGACCTTAACATTTTATAACCAAGGTAATATTTGTACTTATATTCGCTTTATATTCTAACTGCGGTCCTCTGTCCACCACACTATGCATTTACATTCTATAGAAGTATAACATTTTTTCCATCTAACATATCAAAATACACCCATATCTATCACTGTAAACAACCAGCTCATTTTTATCTATATTGAACTTGAAGTAGAAGAAACTACACAATCTCCACTTAATTCAACTCAATAGACATTTATATATATAACTTGGTGTTTTTATTTTTACCAGTAAAACTCGTAAACAACTATATTCTTCTTTATGTATTGAATCAGATATTGAGTAAAATAAACCTATACAATCTCCATTTAATACTGCTCAATAGATATTTGAATATACGTTGATGTTTTATTTTTATCAATAACTCGGTGTGATACAATATTTCTGAATAGTTTTTCAGCAATACAAATAAAGGCTTTATATATATATGTTCTACTTTAGTGCCTAACAACAAATATATTTTTTTTACAGTCAGACCTTTGCATTTCATTACTTTACAGAGCAAGACAAATATTCCTGAAGTTTCTTCGTCGTTACGAACTTATAAATAATATTTGGTAACGCGTCAGACGTAAAGCAAAATCCTCAATAAAGTAAGTCCAAAGCTAATGTAAATGTTGTTAAGTGTTAAGCACAATAATAATTAAAATTTATTCACACTCTAGTATAAAAAGCCAAAAATTGAAATCAAACTAACTAAACGCACAATTATAATAAACACAATGAAAGATAAAATAATTAAATTATCACGCGATTAGATTGACTTCTACTATACACAATATATATGAAAATATGTACACATTTCAAAAGCTGTTTGTCTGATGTGTCTCGCATTGAAGTGAAGAAACAATTTCATCTGAAAGCCCTAACTTACATGACGAAAGTTACCAGTCAGTGTTAGGAAATTTTGATTGTGTCAACTCTTTCTTCACACATCATATTGTAATGTTTCACGGGAGTGTAATCTTTCGATGCACTTAATTCAACATCTTAAATATCACCTTTTTGGGTTAATAAGGCCTGACAGACTACTGCAAACTACAAAAAGTCTAGATTGATAACAACTAAAGAAATTTGACGTATCTAAGATGAATGTTTGCAGGTGACCAAAAGAAAAAAAAGTGTTGAATATAACCAAAACTAGAGGAATATGCGAATTTTGCGATAAATTCAACAAATGTATTATAAAAAGGTATAATTTATGATAATAATTGATACACATACTATCCTTAGGGCTATAGAATGTTCATTCATTGCTATTCCAAAACATTTGATTCTTATGATTATAAGATAGTCTTTATAATTTTATTTAGCTTAGAGGATATGAATATATCCACTACGCAATTTTGATAGAAATATTAGCGCACAGGATCACATATAAAAGGTGTAATGAATTTCAAAGAAAAAGAATAGTCAAATATTTGAAAGCGCTCGAGTTTTGGGTCTTCTTGAAATTCATTTTACCTTGCCACATATGACATTGAAGTTAAATGGATCATTCACATTTTAATACAGATTCGTGCTAATCTTAAAAAAAAACAAAAATAATTCAGCTATACATTAGCTTTGAGGTACATAGAATGTTTGTTGATTATCATATACAAAAACCCAGAATGATCATTTATTTCATTAGGAAATAACTTGAAGACAATTTACAACGTAGATCATTGAAGTACACAAAGGTACGATACTCCATGTAGTTGCACCAAGCCTGATGTTAAACTTACAACAGTTCTTTTCACTTTTAGAAAAATGGTGGTTAGAAGAGAATGGTTCTTAAGTTCTAATACCTAGGAAGTAAAAATATTGCTAATTTGTAAAGGTCACATTTCCCTACATTTTCCCCCGTCACACCAAACATGCTCACCCTTTCAGCCGTGGGGGCGTTATAATGTGACGGTTGCTAAAAGAGTAGCCCAACAGTTGGCGGTGGGTGGTGATGGTTTACACTGCTAAATTAGGGACGGCTAGCGCAGATAGCTCTCGTGTAGCTTTGCGCGAAATTCAAAACAAACAAAACCCTACATTTTTACTTCTTTTGTTTTTTGGTACTATTTGTTTTACATTTTTCACTCTCCTTTCTTGTCGAACCTTTTTCTTTATTGCATATACTTCCTATCTTTTCTATTTTTGCTATAAATTATTCCTTTTCTATTTATGTAGTTTGTAAAAATATTACATCGCATACATAACTAATATCATGTTTACAGCATAATCCGAACTATTACTATAGAAGGATCTTCTGAAGTTATTTGGTTCAGAATAAATAGAATAAAAGATGTAGCTTAGTTTTGCAAAAATCTCTGTAAAAGCGTCTACCAGACTGCACTATATGTCTGAATAAGTGAGAAAAGAGACACATTTTGAGACAGTTAGAAGGCCAATCGTGAGTTCGAACATTTGCGACTGAAAAAAAGTTAATGAAATTATTGATCGAGTACGAAGTGCTTCTCGAATGAAGTTTACCAAGATGTCTAGGTCATTTGCCCTTAGTATTTAAACCGGTTTTATCAGTGTAACAACTTTAAATAGGAAATCTTATTAAAGTACACTATTCTTAGTGTTGTGTCCTACCGTTCTATGACAAATTATAGTAGTTTTTTTCATTACTTTAAAAATGGTAATTAAGGTGTGTGTTTTACGAAACTATCCAGGTTAATTATAGAATGGTCATTAATATAGTAGTGATGAAACAAATTAACCATACAGGGCTTATACTTTGTATCATTAGATGATACTGTAATGTAAATATATATATATAAGAAGCTTGATGTATGTGAGAGTTTTATTCAGTATTTACACAGGTTTATTTACTGTTAATTAGAGCAGTTGCTTGATATCTTTACAATATATCGTTTTCTTACTTCTATCTTTTAAATGAACTTATTTATTGATCACCTGTTTCAACCATATTACAATGACTATTACTAAAATATATGGATAGCAAAATAGAAAAAGATTGTGTTCCATATAAAATTTTGTATTTCAATAACACGCATGTTGGAAAATATACCAAGCTGTAATATGCTACTTTAGAATTAAATCAATTAATCAGAAGACAGGGCTACATGTGTTAAATCTCTGATACGTGGCGCTATGTTAAAACTTTAAATTAAACATCTTCAAGAATTATCCTATAGGAAAAACGGTTGCCAAACTTGACAAGAAACTAAAAGGGTCATATAAGATGTTTTGAAAGATAAAGGGGCCAAATAGTTTCTCGAAAATTAAAGGAATTTAAATATAATTGAAAACATATATTAATTTTTAACAACTTTTACACATGACAGACCCCAAATTAGACTTAGATCAAAGCTTTAAAAATAATATTTGTTACGTTAAGAGATTGAAACTACCAAAAATGAACCTGAGATGAACAATAAAATGATTTCAGTATAGCCTAAAGAATGGACAACTTTCTGGATCTCCGGGCTGCCGAATTTTGGAAGTATAGCTAAACTAATGAATTATACAAACTATCTAATATACATATTATATCTTTTTAATTTTACAAGTCTTAATTTTCATTTGAGATTTAACGTTATTTTTTTTTTATTTCACTTAATTTGAAGTGCACTTCCTTTGTTGTTTATTTTCAAACCTTATTCATACAAAATCAACTTCTGTAGAAGACAGTATCGATAGCTGTCCATCGAACATTTAACTAACCTATTTATATTCATCTTTCAAATTCAAATTAAAGAACAATTTTGAAAAGGATAGAGAAACCGATGGAAGTATCTGAACCGACGTTGTTTTTGTTCTCTGTACTTTGTGTTCCAATGACATCTATTTTGGTTGAATTTATAGATCGATAAATTATCAGTCAATAATATCTATAAATCTTTGTACTATTTTGTGAATTAAGAGAAAGTTTCACTCATGAATGTCTCTATTAGATAAATTCGTGTATGCTTGTTTCGGTATTTGCGTAAAGATACAAAAGAATTATCTACGTTAGCCGTTCCTAAATATGAACTGAAAGACTAGATGGAGGTATGGCAACTATCTAGTTCAACAGTTTGTTTGTTTGTTTGTTTCGAATTTCGCGCAAAGCTACACGGGGGCTATCTGCGCTAGCCGTCCCTAATTTAGCAGTGTAAGACTAGAGGGAAGGCAGCTAGTCATCACCACCCACCGCCAACTCTTGGGCTACTCTTTTACCAACGAATAGTGGGATTGACCGTCACATTATAACGCCTCCACGGCTGAAAGGGCGAGCATGTTTGGTGTGAGGGGGATTCGAACCGGCGACCAGCAGATTGCGAGTCGAGCGCCCTAACCACCTGGCTAGTTCAACAGGATATATCATCAAGTCTTATCAAATAGTGGGATTTTAGTATCATGGTCCCAAAGTGCGGAGTGCAAGTTTGCGGTAATGGAACGCGAACCACAGACCCTCCATTGTCCGGCACGCTAACTAGTAACCAACTCCCGGTACTTTGTACTGTATAGGTATTAAATGATAAGCTATTCGTTTCATGCGTCATATAACGTAACATTTATATGAAGTATAGATGCACTTTTATGTTTCAAGAATAATAGAAAACCAACTGAAACAACGTTTTAATTTTACGCGAACAACAGTAGTGTTATTCATAAATTCTTGTTTCCTCCTAAACCAGAGCACTACATAATAGAGATAAACGAAACGGAATAAGATTGCCGACAGACAATAGATGAATGATAAATATGATAAATGAATATTTATGAACATGTGTGTATATATATATATATATATACATGCAGAATGACCGGATGGACTGAGCTAACAAACTATACAGTACCAAAAACTAACTAAGGTTATCCAAATGGATAAGAATCTAATCTTTACCGCTTTGCCTCAACATCTGACCAAGACTTAGCAAACAGTCCTAACTAACCGAAGATCTAAATGAAACTGCTTTAACTATAGACCAAGTACTAGTTACTAGTGTTTTTGTTAATATTTTATTTTATTTTTTAAATCTCACGTCTTCTCGTAGCGCAACAAACAAGCAAGTAACCAGGAAGTGCGTATTTCTTACATGTAGATCTCAAGATGGCGACCAAATCAAGTCAACCTGCTAGTTACTAAGGCCTGGCGGAACAAAGAGGAGAAAGAGACAGTCTAAATTGGCATCAACTGATGAGGTGTGAAATTCCTAAGATAATGGTTGATATGGGCATCTAACTAAATATGAAACAAAAGCAACAGAAGTAAACACATTTTGAAAAACGGGCAGACATGTTGATATATAAAATGAAAGAATACAGGTTATATCGTGTATAACTCCTACTACTTTGTAGAAAAAAATCAGTAGTTCTATAAGCAATGAGAGTGGGAGATTCAATATTAAACAACAGAACTAAAGCCATGAAGAATGGTATTTCCACATGTTATCATTATACGATGGTTTAAAGAAAAGGTAAATCTAAATAACGGCATTTCAAACAAACATAAACATACAAATGACAATCAGAGCGCTCCAGCTTGGTCGTTTATATCAAACATGCGTCAATATTTGACACTGAAATGTAACTCTTTAACTGTCCAAACTTCTCTTCTACCGAATTATGTGATAACTCATATGCGTATTGAAAGTTAATATGTCTGTTCTGGCTTTCATATCATTGTCTAACTGTATGAACACACATGTAAATATTCAAAATTAATATATGATAGTTTAACTTTACCTGCTGAGTTATTTACACATAAGGGCAGATATATGAAATGTGCATGATCCTATCCAACTTGCCCAAAACCCACTAACGTATATATAAATGGATGTGTAAGCATTTAACATTTTAATATATATACCTTTTGTTGACCGTCTGTAATAAAAACGTGTAAGTATTCGATATTGAAATAAGCTCATTTAACTTAATATATTTTTACTTAGACATGGAAACAAGTACAGAAAGTTCACATTGATATGCCCCCTGTTCATATACCCGCCTTACATATTTATAGAAACACGAACTGAAACGTTATATTCATGTTGTCTTTTTTTAATCCTCAATATCCCTTTTTTCTATTTTACAAAAATCAAATTTGTTTTTCAATTGCAAACATGTGTAATTTCGCCTTTGTTTTTGAAATATGGGAACTCAGGTCACCATAGATCTCCTCTTCTATTTGAATATACGAGGAGTTATTAGATATTGGTATTCCTAAGAAACACTGTTTGTAATATGTATCTCACCTTATATGTACGTACATATATACATAAAGATGAGCGGATGTGTGCTTATTCAGCTGTCCGTATTTTTCTCCAAACACTCACATAAACGTGAGGGTATATTTTACAGTGGCATATAGCCATCTGACTCCATCCGCGAGAAATAGATTAACATATTTGGCATTGACTTTTGCTACCCCTTTAACGCTCCATAAGTTACAGCACCTTTATGTGAATATATTTAGCACCTAATCACCCTATTGAATTTTCCATGCCTTTTGTCATCTGTATTCAAATACATGCAATTATTAGACATAAAAAGTGTTCTTACAATTCTATATCTTTTACTCCTCTATCGACAAAACATACATGTGACATTAACATATGTCTATTTACTTTACGAATCTCCATACAAACACGAATACTTATCGGAAATTAAAATCTATCCTTTCAACTGTTTTAGCCTGAGTTCGTTAAGATACAAGTCCTTGCATATTATTTGCACTAATTTAACTGGAGACCAAACACTAGTTTTCCAGACATTGATATTCGACATTCATGACCGTGTAGACATTCATAATTATTGTAATGTGTGCATCCTACTCTCCAATTTCGTCTTTCTGTGTACAATCATATGTTGATGTGTAAAAAATCATTCTATAGCTTCGTCACTCTGTATAGAAATAAAGGCAAATTTTCTACATAATACGTGGCCATTCAATGTTCCACAGCTTCTTTTTGTACTTCAAACAAGAAATAATTACACAGATATGCAGTGAAACCATTTATCCAAATTAATTAATATGTTTCAAAATAATACAATTCAATATAGCACACATGGACGAAATTGCGAATTAAATAATTTTTTGTTTGTTTGTTGTCAAGCACAAAGCTCCACAATGTGCTCTGCCCACCGCGCGTGTCAAAACCCGAATTTTAGCATTATAAACCTCCACACTTACCGTTGAGCCACTGGGTTAAATTATGTAGTTATAAAGTAGGTTTGATTTCGTTTCTTTTTATGTACATGATATATGAGTGATGGAATGGGCATGACTTAATGGTTAATTTTGTCGAGCTGAGGAACAGAAGGTCCAAAGTTTGAGCCTGCATTGTGTTGCTAAAAAAGTTCTGTACTTGCAGCTGTGGAACACGTTATAAAAATAGCAGTCCGTCCTGTTATTTGGTATAGGTGGTAGATGTTGTGGGTTGATTAGCCTTTTTAAGTCTCCCTCAGGTCAGCAGTTCAAAAATTAGAGAGGTCATATTGGAATCATACGGCTGTTTAGCCCATGTGTTGTACAAGGTGACGTTCTGCTTGAAAAAAAACAATATCAAACATGAGTGATTAAATTAATAAGGACAAAACAATTAATTTTAGTATTTGTTATTTTTCTATATTTTCTCCCCAGTGTATACTGAAATTAAGAGAGAGTTTTCATTGAAACAGAATCGTGCCCAAAGTATTTTACTAACAAAACATAAATCATAAATGCTGTTGGTTTTATTACTGCAGCCTATCTATGATAATTCCTAGTAGTTTGACATTCAGTGGGAGCAAAAATGACTTACTTTCTTTCAGCGTCAGGTGAAGTCTTAGTTTGTTTACAAACTTTACGATACGCAAATATGCCATCTTGAAAGGATTTGAGAAAGTTAATAGTATTTATTGTTATGTAGGATATTGTTCGCAAGTATAGCTCAAACTATGTCGATTTACACATTAATTAATGTAACATAGACGACTACATTTATAATATTTTCACTGCGTTTCTACAAATATTTCGTGCGTGAAATTCTAAATGGTGGTTTATGTTCTTTAAAAGAGCTCATGACTCCGAGGCTGAATTCTATAGAACAACCATTCGAGGCCTTGAAAACTCAGTAATATGTGACTTATAAAGTAATAACTGAAATTTATATTTATACAGCCACTAAGTCTCTAGATGTTGAATATTTAAAGTTTTTGTTGCTTTAACAACAAACATTCATATTAAGCGTATGAACTTAGTTTTACATCATGACAATTATGAAACTCTAAAATGTTCCTACATTTTTGTTGGCTACTATAGACTATGAATTACGTCTTAGAAAACTATGGTGTAGGAAGACAGGGTATTTCTGTATTCATAAGAATTTGTTCTTCATAGAGAAGTTTGGAAAATAGTGCAAATGGTTTTTCAATACATCCATTTCACGCATCTCCATTCTGCCACGTATACGTTGACATTTTTCACCGACTTCAAGTTTAATATCCTTTACTTTAAAGTTAACTTCAGTTTTCTCTGTTTGACTTCCTCCCATTCCGAAGTTAGATGATGAAAAACAGTCGAAGCACTCAGAGAAACCAATAAATGCAAATAAGGGAGAAGTAGACAATGTAATAGACGTAGTGAAATCAATAGCTAAGAGTTTATTGGTAGGTCTCCTGCTTACTCCCAAATTTAGACACTTTCTTTAAACAAACATGAAAAAGGCTAGTTTTACAACCAGAAGCTACAAAACGCATGGAAATTGCTCTATATGTTTTAGGGAATTACGCGTTTAATTTACTGAAGGAAGGTTGCTTTAGATTTATTACATCAGTTGCTCGAAGGGTATTTACAAACTCGCTTTCGAACTTTTAGATTCTGGAATATTGAGGAGCATTACAGTTATGTCATTTTAATTTTTCTTACGTTTACAAAATAATTAGTCCTCAGAAATCGAATGTTCAACTGCTTTTTCTAGATTTGAAATGTACACTGTTATGTAGAAACGTGCTTCTCACCTCTTTAGTAGTCACAAATCAAGAGAAACAACCAGCTGAATTTGATATGTCGGAATAAGTTTTGGAGTAATGTTTTACGGATTTTTTTCCAGTTTCCTTTTTTTGTTGTTGTTGCTTATATATTTTCAAAATTCGGTGAAGCGATAAATATCCCCTCAAAACCATCAAGAAATGTAAGCATATTCATAAAACAAAATACAATGTTAACAAGAATATAGAAGTTGTGTACGTTAAATTAAAATGATTTCGTAGGTTCATGACGTTGTTACAGTCCATGTCGCTACGTCCAGTCATGCTCTACTTGACAACCATGCATCTTGACAATAGCACTGTGCCGTAGTTTCCATTTCAAAGGGTACTGACGTAAGGCTGTCACGACAAAAACATAGCATTCTCCCTGCAAGCTCTCCACTAGAATACGAGGACGATGATCTCTCAACGCCCTTTTCAATAATCCGATCACACAGTAACCCATAGGTGTTGCGTCCTGTGGTTTGACCGGCATGCTTTTTATACGGAATAACATGAATACCCGTTTCATTCTTCTGCTGCTTGAGGTACGCGACGGTTGAACAGATATGTCGTGAAAGCTGCTTCTTTACACGTGTTATTTGTCGCGTTTTCACATGTAGAACTTTCTTGAGTATGTTATGTACTGTTGCCTGGATTACGTGGGCGGCTTTTGCGCTGACCTTTGTTTCCACAACTTCTCATCACGGCTGAGGCACAACTTGTTGCAGCTTTCTTTCTGGATATTCCTTTGTTTCCCAATGACACTAAGTGAAAGAATATACCTGTCTTGGAAAATTTGAATCCCCCATCTGCACTTATCTTTATGATCTGAGTGTATGAACATTTTGTGTCGAAAAAGGCTATTACATATCCTTCCGGTGATGAAGTACGGTGTAAAAGTCGTTGGGGGTTGAGAGAGGTGAGAAAGGTCATTCACTAAGAGATACGATATTACAGCCTAAGAGAATTGTTGGAAGAGCGGTCATCTTTCTAGGTTCAGAACCCCTATGCTTATGAAATGTTTTAATCTAATATAAGGAAAACATGTGTGCTTGGTGTGGTTTGGAGAAAGATATAAAAGTGAAGGTGGTCAACAAGAAACAAAAAGACGGGGAGCTGTGATAGCGGAAGAATAAATGGAGAGAGAGAGGGGGAGTTGCAGGAAAATGTGCTTCTAATAAAAACCAAAACTAGTTATAAGCCTAATTTTCTTATGTGTTATTGATATGTTAAAAACGGAAATTTGTTATGTTTAAATTTGGTGTGAGACAATTCCCAGCAGAAATAAATAAAACCTAAATAAAGTTAAACGACAGCGACGTGCGAGTGTAGAACGATCGTAACAGTCAGAGAAGTTACATTTTCAATATGTTTCGTTAAGATGGGTTAAACGAAGAGGGTGTTCCAAGATAGGTTGTTCTCAAAAGATATCCTAGAATGTTCAGAATGTTCAGAGATTACCTATTTTCAACAGACAGGTTAAACGAATAGAATGATTCGATATACATTGTTTTCATAAGAGATGTTAATATTTCAATATACTCCGTTATAAACTGCTCTTAATAGACAGATTAATCTAAGATAAGGTTCCAAAATAAGCTGTTTTAAACAGAGATGTTAGATTTTTAGAATGTTTCGAGCTAAACTACTCTTAACAAACAGGATAAACTGACAAAAATGTTCTGAGAAAGCGTGCTTTCGATAGACAGGTTAAAATAACTATTGAGATAGCTTTTTTTTTATTGAACTAACATTCCAAACCTCACATGAGTGAGAAGATAGTCTCAAAAGGCTACTTAAGGGCATAGTAATGTAACTAAATATCTAGTTAATTAAGTTTGGAAAGGTCAGATAGCAATCACACGCATACATAAGAATGGAAATTTAATCTTATCACCTAAAATCCACACGGGTTTAAATTAACGTTAAAAAATGAAAAAATTATCTTCTGAAAATAATATAAAATTAAGTTATTTTTAACTGATTACAATACAATACAATCTTACACACACATATATACACATACACACACGTATATATATATACAGTTTAGTTGAAATGATTTTTTATCCTCAGTCCAACAATAGATAGAAGACTAGTACGATTGATGTTCATGCTTATGGCTATCAATCCAACATATTTTCTCAACTACTCACTATGCTTTCCTTATGTTTTACAGACCACACTTATTGAACCAAAAATGTTGTTGCTTTGCTATTTTATTCAGAAATGTTCATTGCATAAGCAAACTAAGTGCTGTCGGACAAAAAACAACAACACAAAAACGTAAAGGAAATTGGACTGCCCTAGAACACCAATTCTATGATTCGTATTTTATTAATGTTAGTTTTCAGGTAGGTTGGCACTTTTTAGAATACTACACAAGAATAACATTTATAATGAGCGCGAAGATATGTCTACTAAAAAATAAAAAAACAGCAACAACATCATGAAAGCTGGGAATGTGTTAAATACAAAAATATTGGATAGATTGATCCGTGGTGAGGATGCTATTGTACAAAATATAGGATAAAAAATATTTAGAAGTTTTATCACAAGTACACAAACTCGTTCAGATACAAAGAATCTTATATGATTTAAATTTAACTAAAGTTCTTTAAATGTTGAAAGGTAAATCTTTTTTTTTTTTTTTTGGTGTCAGAGTAGACTATTTCTCCAAAGTCAGTAAATTATATCTGTATAATTCAGATGAAATTTATTCATACATTTAAGTACTAATTGATACCCCTCTCCAGGGGCTCGGTGGTAAGTCTGCAGATTTATCACGCTAAAGTTCTGGTTTCAATAACTGTGGTGGCCAAAGCACAGATAGCCCTTTGAGTAACTTTGTGCTAAACATCAGCCAAATCAAAACTAACTGATAATGTAATTTTATTACTTAGGTAACTATCGGTTTAATTAGTTAAATGATTTACATAACGTATACAGTTATTTTCAAGTTTGTTTGTTAATATAGATTAAGAAAATAAGTGACATGATTCTCGTGCAATTAAGAACAACTTGCTCATCTGATAATTTGTGTGCATCATTAGTCTTTCAGATAGATGTCAAGAAACTCTATTTGAAGAATCATGACATCGTAGTTGGCTAGTTTAGTGATAATTTTGTAATTAATCTAACTTGAATCTCGTATGAAGTTGTGTTTTAACATTCTACTTTATATAAGTACGAGAATAAGTACTATTCACATAAAAGCATAACAAACGTGTATGTTATTGATAGAAAAGTATATTCATTCAATGACACTATTGGTCAGAAATTAAAGTTGACGTTCTTTACAGATACAACAATTCCTAGAAAGTCCATGGTAATATTTCTTTGTGATTTGTAAAATTTGTTTTAAAGGGTTTTTTGGAGCAGCGTTGATTGTGACACTAAACAGCAACCTTATCTTAGATTAGCTGAATTACTGATGTAACCATAAAATAAATAAGTGAGTAATTGATAATTATATTTGCTCAAGCAGTCCTATTTATCGTAGTGTCATAAATATCGTATAAACAAACGAAAAAATAATTGTATATGAAATCCTACTTGTTTTTTGATATTTGTAAAGCTTATATCACAGGTAATCGGTTGTAACATTGAAGATTAATTATTGTTTCGAACATATTAATATACAATAAAGGATTGTAACATTGAAGATTACTTATTGTTTCGTACATATTACTATACAATAAAGGATTGTAATATTGAAGATTACTTATTGTTTCGTACATATTACTATACAATAAAGGATTGTAATATTGAAGATTACTTATTGTTTCGAACATATTAATATACAATAAAGGATTGTAACATTGAAGATTACTTATTGTTTCGAACATATTAATATACAATAAAGGATTGTAACATTGAAGATTACTTATTGTTTCGAGCATATTAATATAAAATAAAGGATTGGAATATTGAAATTGTAATATTGTAATATTAGCCGACTAACAATACGAAGAATAAAATTGTAGCGAAATGCCACAAGTTCTTCAAATACCTATTGAATGATAGTTTTCTTTTTTGTGAGTGTAAAACGTTTAAATACACCAGTTCGATTTTCGATACCTTCTACTATAAAGGCTTGGTTTGGTGCGATATTTCATTGGTGGTAGTGTCCAGGGTCACTGATGAG
>NW_013665669.1:772604-792162 GCF_000517525.1 Limulus polyphemus | reverse complement strand
CTGGCTCACAAACACACCCCAGTGAAAGAATAAACCATTCCAAGCTTTTACTGGTTGTAAAACAAATGTTTAAACAACTCTATTTATTCAACTTTGTTATTTTGTTTAATATCCAAGTTATAGAAAAATTAGCGAATTCTGTTACTAACGTTTAAAAAATTTAAATGAAAATATTTGTTGTTTCTTTTAGGATTTTCACAAAAAGCTAAGCAAATTTGCGCACAGTCTCTTTAATTATGGACTGAACCGAACGTGGCCCAGTGGTTAGAATAATAGTAGGACTTTGAAGTTTGCGTTCTGTTACCGCCAAAACAATAATCTAGCTTTTCACTTTTGGGATCGGGGGTACGTTACAAGAGTGACTGACGGGAAAATCCCACTGTCTTGTCTGACAAGAGTAGCCCAGGAACTGGCGGTTGGTGTTGGTACTTTCCGTTTAGCCTGTCAGTTCAAAATTTGGAACGACTTGCACAAATAATATTCGTGTAGCTTTGAGTGAAATCCAGCAAAGAAATTTTGAATTGATAGACTAGAGGAAATGCGGCTAGTGAATGTCAACAGCTGCCAACTCGTAGGATATTCTTGTTACTCTTATAGCAAACCCACGATACCAATATGCGAAGCGCGTTTTTGTGGTAACGGACACAAACCACGAATCTTCGAACTTACAATCCAAGCACGCTAACCACTAAACCATGCTCGGCCATTAAACTGAACATTACAGTGGTGCTTCAGATATAATAGGCACTTTTAAAAATGCAATATTAATATGAATAAATTCGTTCTTATAGTCAAAAATACGTAACCGCATAACCTGAGTGCTTTCGAAAGATAAACCTCTCTTAATTAAGGGCAAACTGACGATCTAAAATAAAAGATGTCATAGCTGTGACCATTTCCTTTGTGAATCTCTCCGATTTTCGATAAATCATTTTGATAGTAATGACCTGAAATAGATTTACACCATATATCGTATTTTTAGCCTCATGCCACCCACTAAACTTCTTGTCTCTAGTGTAGCTTATAGACCTATAAACAGGTACCTTCCACCTAATTCCTCTGCTATCCGTTTTTTCTATGCACAATTTCTTCACCTTCTTCTTCTCTACCTTTAAAACTGCCTAAAATCAATGTCACTCTAACTACTGCATGCTCTACACTATAATCTTTGTCAGCCAATCGTATTCCCGTTTCTTCTACAGAGCTTCCTTCATTAAAACACCTGAACCCGTATTCTACTAGCACCAACTTTCATAGTGACTTTCAACCTATATCTTATGCTTCGTCACGAACTTTCTTAAGAATAAGCAACTCCACTCTTCCTTCCCTTGAACTTCCTATTTTTTTATCTGACCGTTCCAGCGACATTCTTTTTCCAGTATCCGACAACACTCAATCTAAACAAAATTGTGAATCCCTTAATTATAAAAGAAAACAAGCTTATTGGGAAAAGCTCCAGATTCCACAAACATGCCAAGTAGCTACTCTGTAAAATACAGACTAGAAACATACTCCCATCTCTTACACTAAAAGGACCCATCACTATAGGAGCACATTGTACAACAAATGTCACCAGATTTTCGAAAACACCTCTTTGGAACTTATGAATATTAATAAGAATTTTTGTCAAATTATTTTAATATTCTAAATAAGGAAATCTGCTTCTATTGTTACCTATACAACTCCTCATTGGAAGAAGTTCACAAATTTAAAAAGAGAACTGACTCAACTTCCTTAGAAAGAATAATAAAAACCAGCCTCTTAGTAATAATACAAATTCAAGAACTGTGACTGCTCCAGCAGCATTTTTAACAATCCTTTTCTTTTTTGATAAAGTTTGTTTGAAGTTAAGCACAAAGCAATACAATGGGCTATCTGTGCTATGCCCACCACGGGTATCGAAAACCGAATTCTAGCATTGCAAGTCCGCAGACACACCGCTGTGCCATTGCGGGGCTTTTTGATAAAGAAACAAGCACCCTACCAGAAACAATTAAAATCCCATTTTATAATAATAAACATCTGAAACAAGTGTCCAAACTCAGACTCCTTAAATTATATCCCAACAAATCTCTCCCTACTGACACTATCGTAATCCAACTTTTAAAGGAAATTCCTCTTGGACACCTTCAGCAAGAAAAGAACCACATTTAGAGTTTTGTACATTTTCGAAAATAATAAAATATAGCCAATTCAAAGCTATCAAACAAACATGTAAGAAAACCAAAAAATATTTTAATTTTAATATTTTGGGTAAGCAGAGATATTTAGTCAAGATCGATTAGAGCCTCAGAAGAAACTTTTAAGTTAATAATTTATAAAAAACTTAGAGGTAGTAGAATATTTATATGTCATAAAGTTACGAATGTCTGATGGAGAATGAGCGCTTAAAAATTTAACATGTCAAATTTTAGTTTTGAATACGAACTAGTATGTAAACATTAATGTATTTTCGAAATCAAACTCTATTTATCCACTAGGCTGTTTCTATATCTATCTATGCTACAAATTGTAAAAGTAAACACGGAAACAAATATATATGCAAGTATATATGTTCAATTACTTTAAATTCAACGAACATTAATATCACATGTTTGATAAAATATTGCTTCATTCTAATTTATTTCAGTTACTGTGGCAATATTCTGAACAGTTAGGGTGTATTTACTTCATGGCAAGATCAATTTATTTAAGAACAGTTAATTAGATGAATCTTGAAAACACTCAGAAATCTTGGTGAACATCATTGATTGTATTTACAAAACTAAACAATTAATAGCAATAATATACTAATACAGTATACAGAGGGTTGAGTACGCTATACTAAAACGAATTTGAATATTCAAATCAGTAAGTCATGTTACATCCATAGCCGATGTAAATGTGCGGTGGAATATTATATATATCAGAACTGCATTTTAACGTTGTTTGGCGTTCATAGGTAATGCGATGACACCAAAAATTGATTGTTTTTTTTTTCTAGAAGGGCATGTAGTGTAGCACATTCCGACGCAAAATATTCATCCACCCCCATCGTAAAATTAGTTCAGTTCGGATGTTAAAACATTTCAAGATATCCTGTCACTTGTACTTAATGGCATTGGAAAACAAAAGCACATGGATCGACTTAAAATATCAGGACCGTCCAGAAACAGACTTTCAAGACGTCACACACGAGCGATGGTAAGCAAAGTGCGGTATCTTGTAACTGGTGTGAGTCCAAGAACACAGAAGTCAGTGACAAAAGCTGTCCACATGGCAACTGTATTCCAAATACTCTGTTTTATTTAATATTTGAATCTTTAAAAATTCTCGTATTCTATATATATCGATGTTTGAATCCTTATTGAGGTGAGTAGAAAAAAATTAAAGCACCACACATATAATACGTATAGTTCACCATTATAGTCTTGTGTTTTTTCTATTTGCTCTTGTCTAGACTTAATTATGTGAAGTGGAATTCTTCGAAAATAATTCAAGTCAGATACAGCTGGTAAATGAACTGAGAGAAGGACTTCATATTTATTTTAAAGAACTTAAATAACGTGTCTGCTAAAAAAAAAGTCCAAAAGAATAGATTAGTAACATCAGTCCTAGCTATTCTTAAAAGAACGTATATAAATGTAGGCTCATTGTAATGGTTAAAAGACAACCAAAACACATATAAACAACACACTGATCACCATTATGTATGCTTGTTTGTTTCAGATATTCGTGCGAAGCTACATAAGGATTAACTGATATAACCGTCTCTAACTGCTAGACTACAACGCCCCCACTGTACCAAGTGCGGAACTCTATTCAGCGACAACGGGACGCAAAATGGGAACCTTAGAACTCACAGTCCATCATACAAGCCACTAAGCAACGCCCAGTCTACCGTCGCTATGAGAAGTCTAGTCTTGTTTTTTTATTTGCCCTTCTCCAGGGTTTGATGAGGGTTGGAATTCCACAAAACCGGTGTATCTCAAAAACAAGTGGTGAGATGAATATATGTTTTATACCATGCAATAAAAAACTACTCATTAACAACACTAATATATTGTTATACCAAAACACGAACTTACTACTTACTTACAACCCTAATATATTTTTATACCAAAACACGAACTTTCTACTTACTAACAACCCTAATATATTGTTATCCCAAAACATGAACTTACTATTTACAAATAACCCTAATATATTGTTATCCCAAAACATGAACTTACTATTTACAAATAACCCTAATATATTGTTATCCCAAAACACGAACTTACTTCTTGCTAACGACACTATTATATTGTTATCCCAAAACACGAGCTTTCTACTTACTAACAACACAATATATTGTTATTTGAAAACATGAACTTAGTACGTACTAATATACTAATACACTATTAACCAACTACACGATTTATAAAGACTGAACTAGAACTTATTCAAAGTTTATTATAAGCTATAGTAATAAATACTTGCTTATGAATGATTCCATTATAAGCTTCGGTTAAAAGCCTTTAGATCTATGAATATTAATTAACTCACACAGCTGCAGCTGTTAGTACGGTTTAAATCAACCGTGATATTTATTAGCTATTAAAAGACGCTTAAGTAATTGGGACTAGGGATATGAATCCGTTACTTATAATGTTATAATATGGTCTATATAGTCTAAATAATAATAAAAAGAATGGTTCTGTATTCAACACAGCAGAACATTCTGCATGTGTCACAGTGTGCTCGCTCATTTGAACTTGTGTGTTTATGTGAGAGTCGGAGTTATAGGTAATTTCACCTGACGAAAAAGTAGAGTATGAGTTGAAGGAATATATGCTAAATAATTAATATCAAAAGTCTATTTGTTATTGATTATAGCAGTCGATGGTGATTAGAAACAAACAAACAGGCAACTAACAAACTCTACAAGGACAAAACGATAGAGAGTACGCAATTCATATTGAACTCTTATTAATTCACAATTGTTCGAGTGCTTCAGTAAGTAAAGAATTAATGGGGATAAACTGCTTACATTTAAATATCATATTTTAACAATTTTATGTTGATAAACCGAGCACTTATCACATTTACAAAACTGAAAACCTTTTTGTTAACTCAGAAAAGAATCTTTCTCAAACAATTTTAAAGCGTCTTCAAAAACACACTTTATATAATTCATTGCAGATATTAACTTCAACTATTGGAGTCAATTTATGATTCCTAAATACTAGTTTCTATAAATATCTTGTTGGTACTGAATCCTGACAGAAGTATGAAATGAAAGGAAACATTGCATATTTTTACCTCTTGCAGGAGCATAGATATTCAGGTAGAGACAATCTTCACTGTAGTTCTGTAAATAAGGACGTAGCCGTCGAAGATATGCTAGTCTTCCAGCAGGCATTCTTTGTAAAGCTTCGGTTTCATTCTGGATATCTGGAAACACCTGTGGACAAACAGGTGCTAGTTTGTCAGCCATCCTGACTTTTTTCCACCTGGGAAGAGTTACGGGAGGCATGAAACGTAACGACCCAATAGGTGGACTAGCAAATGGAACACCTAGGAAGACATCTACAGACTGAAGTCGACGGTTTGATAGTGTCCGAATAACACCCCTTACGGAACCATACTTTGTATGTACAACCCGAGAGGGTTGCTGGCGAGGCTCACATTGTAGCTGCTGGAATACAGCAAAAACAAATATCAAGACAGTCACACCCGTTGTGAGCATGGTGTAAAGGTTTTCACTAAGTTGTATCGTCTCAGCTAACTAAAAGCTTCTCACTGTATTATCTCTTATCCTCAGCCTTAATGTGTGTAGACTACCCGTGTAACTATTCACAAGTATAGACCATTCCGATGCAAGTGAACTTAGAAAAAGAGTTATTTCCAAAGGAATGCATCATTTAATGGCTCTTAAAATGAAAACAATTTTCCTATACATATAAACTTGTAAGTGAATTCACAATTACCAGGACAATAGTTACATGCCAATAAGTGCTATTTTCGAATAGTTTTTAAACTAAGTTCTCAATATTATCAGCTGATTCTTATCGAAGTAATCTAAGACTATTTGTCCAGGAACACTGAACGTAAATATAGATATACTTTGTAAATATTGTAAATAAAAGAGAAATAGTGTTTAGGGCCTCAGTACAATTTCTGAAATAAAAAGCTGAGTTCGTCATCTAACCAAAACGCTATCATTTTAACACAATAGTGTTTTCGGAATATCAGTTCTTTACTATTTTCCCCCTCACCAGTTTAATGAAGATTGATATTTCGTTAAACCTACCAAAGGAAAATTAAACCAATATTTAAGCTATATGACCGCACGCGAAGCCACTGTCATGAAACGTCTTCTGATGCCGTGAATGTGGATCTCCGGTAACTGTTTAATCCACACTGAGAGTGCGCAGAGGATGCGGGAGATCCCAATTTATGACATAGGGGAATAGCACTACGCATGTCTATAAAAACTAATAATATTTCCAGAAGAGTTAGAAAAACGTAGAATAGTATACAATACTCTACTAAAACATGCAAACTAAACACTGATTTTTAAAACTAAATAAATGTTTAACTATCAAATTACATATATATAATGTTAGTTTATATAGGCCTATCGGCATATTGCCAATAGCGTCATCAGCTTGTTTGTTTTGTACCAAGTGTAAAGCCATATCGATTCTTGAAGCAACAATGTAATGCTTATCAAAATTTCCGATAGTAAAAATGGTAATAAGATTTACAGTTCCTGTAACCTTGATTCAGACGGTTGTTCCTACTTGATAAAATCTAGTGAGTAAAATGAATTATAATAAAAGACAATAAAATAACGCAATAAAAGCTTATTTATGATGGGGTAATGGTGTGAGACTGTTTTATAACGAACAATACACAGTTTGTTGTCTTTTTAGTTTCGTATGAAATATGGTTTGTAAGAAAGATGGCATAATTTAAGGAACACGATTGTTCATATGCATGTTTGAAAAAGTCTATAAAAATGCATAGATAGTGTGTTAAATGTCTCAACCAGTAAAATCGATTAAAACTTGCCCCAGGACTAAAAATAAATGATAAAAAGTTTAATGGTATTCGGAAAGTGGGTTATGCCATAAAGATTTTCTAGGTTTCTAAAGTAACACATAGAAGAAATAGTGATAATAATACCAAGCTTTAACTTCTACTGGGTTCTTGTTTAAACTGAAGTTAGCTATAATGGACTCATCAAAAGTGTAACACTAAGAGAAATTCGTAAGGTGGGAACTACAAAATTGTACTTATTGTGGATTTAGACACATTAGTTAAAGCAATAAAAGTACAATTAAGAAGTACAAATTTTCAAATTATAATAACAGTATATATTTGTTATGTTAATATGGTAATACGTAGAGAAAGTAAGAGTTGTTCTAGAGTTCTTAAAATAATTTATTTGAATTCCATAATTAAAAGATTATATGATTTGAAACCAAAGTTAAGGAAAAAGAAAATCACAAATTTGTTATCGTATTTTTTCATTTTATTTGATGGTAGAGGTTTGGAACGCCTATGTTTTTTCCATTAGTTTAATGATTGAATAAACACCCACCACCAACTCTTGTGCTACTCTTTTACCAACGAATAGAGGGATTGACCGCCACATTATAACGCCCCAACGTCTGAAAGGGCGAGCATGTTTGGTGTGATGGAGATTCGAACTCGCGACCCGTAGATTGCGAGTCGAGAGCCCTAACCACATGGCCATGCCGGGCCAGTTTTATCTGACGTGTATGAGTTTGAAAAAGTGATTTTTACCACCACAGAAATACTGTAATATATTATAACAAAATGTATTTATAAATGTGTAATTTACAATAATTTACCGAAAAAGGAAAATTTGGTAGTTTAGAAATTTTTATCTTTGGAAAATATTATAGAACATATTCTTTACGAACATGAATATGGTATCACTGTTATACTGGAGTTTCGAATTCAATTTCAAAACGCAAGAATTCACAGTTTTAATCGATATACCAGTTATTTACTAATAGGTCAATCAACACATCTGTTACTGTTAATATCACGTATGAATCTAACAATTCGTAGGTCAGTCAACACATCTGTTACTGTTAATATCACGTATGAATCTAACAATTCGTAGGTCAGTCAACACATCTGTTACTGTTAATATCACGCATGAATCTAACAATTCGTAGGTCAGTCAACACATCTGTTACTGTTAATATCACGCATGAATCTAACAATTCGTAGGTCAGTCAACACAGCTGTTACTGTTAATATCACGCATGAATCTAACAATTCGTACCACGTCATGTAAACGCTCAACATAACCAACTTCTGGTGAAATAACTTTTCGTCTCCCTCCTGAATTTATGGTCTCATCTCTTTCAAAAATAAAATATTAACTATTTAAGGTTTTGGAGTAACATCGAGGAAATTATCATTGACTAAGAGAGATTGAATATTCTGACTTGGATATTGTCTAAACAATAATTTGTTTTGCGATTAGAGGGATTTAAACAGACACTTTTCTAAAAATTAATAAGTCATAAGATTTTCACTGAAATGAAAAACAAAATAAATAACACGTATAACTGCTTTTCCAGAAATCACGAAATTATATTTTTAATTATTACGAAACAAATTTTCGTAAATAGCACGAACAAAATAGTTATTTATTTATATGCAGAAGTTGATGCCTATGACTTACTTTGTATTTGAAACAGTAAACTAAAAAATTTTATTATTGAAAGAAGCTCATTCAGTTCTTTACCGAAAGGACTGAAATGCGTATTTATATCGTTTAAGGAAAAAAACCAAAAACAGTAGGATTATCACTGACATCATGAAGCATGTATTATAATGCATTCACATCCGCAATATAAACAAAAAAAGCTAAGCAGCATTTTAAGGCGCGATATTATTAGGCTTAAGAACATTCAAGGTGATTAAATAAAGTTATTTCTTAACGATAGACTTTATCCTGTTTTTGTTTTAAATCTGATAAACGAACAATAAATAAATCATCTATAAGAAGAACAGCACGAACACACAAAAGAGTCATTAGTTTATTCAACAACAGTTGTTTTCCTTTTTTTAAATGCAGATCATAAAAGATGCTTTCTTTTACTGGCAAGAGATGGGAGGTAGGAACTTTACTTTAAATGAAAATGGATTATTTCATCAAAAAGCATATTAAGCTTAATTGTCTTTCACAATGAATTTGATAAGAAAAAGGGGAAATAAGTTAGCATCAAATGTCTGAAAATCTTTGTTACAGAAATCAGTAGAAAGTCAACCCGGAACATTAATAAAATAAACGTATTTGTTCGGTGTGGAAAATGTTGAAGAGTTTCAATGAGCAAGTAAAGAGGTACCGTGAGTTAATTTCAAGCACTTTCTGTTTTTGAGTCTCTAGGGACGTTGTTCAATTTTTCAGTATCTTTTTTATGTTGCCCTTATTTCCCGAATCACAAGGAAGGGAAGTGAATCATTACAATAGAAAAATTAGATAATTCACTAATTTTTGACCTTTATATTTTAGCGTCTTCTTCTAAAATAACAGCTGTATAGATTATTTATCTAGTGTATGTAAAAATTACACGTTTTTCTTCAAGCTGTAAAGAGTGTATGTGAGATTTAATGTAGATGTGGCTCAAGTTAAAGAAACTGGGTTACATGATTCTCAAATTAACGGACTATAAGTTAAACACCAGTCCTATATTCCAAGCCTCTTTATTTATGTATCACTTTTTTTATATTACTAACGCTATTTATGCAAATAAAACAATAGTTATGTAGTTCTCTCCCCCCTCCGGCTGCTTAGTGGTAAGTATAAAGGCTCATAACACTAAAAAACGGGTTTCAATACTCGCGACGGGCAACGCACAGAGAAACCATTGTGTAGCTTTGCACTTAACAACAAACACAAAAACACTCAATTGTGCAGGATATATTTGTGAGATTCATAGATGTTTCACAATTCAGGATGTAAACACAGGTAACTACATAGTTAAAGAATTCTTGATTTGATCATACCACTCTGGAACGTTAATAAATTGAATTATATTAATTTGTATTATTAGTATATGACACATATCAGTTGCTAAATAAAAGAAGCACATATGTTTAAGCATTCAAGTTTTAGTAGTGCCCTCTGGTGACAAATACATTTTAGTTGTGCGTACTGAATTTTTAAGAAACGTATGGTTGTTGGATTTTTAGAGCAAAGCTATACAATCGGATGTTTGCACTCTGTCCAGCGAGGAATCGAACTTATCGCTGACCCACCGCGGGAATTAGAAATTGTAGAAATTAAACATTTTTGTAAGTTTTTATTTTTAGATTTGTAAAATTCTTTTGTTATTGTCTATTTGAAAGTACAATGAATAAATATATTAACATCTTAATTTTCGAAAGATAATCCATAAATAAGTTTATTTTAAAAAATGTGATGTTATGACCTTTAGTTTTAACCAGAATAAAACATTTATGATTTGAGAAACTTTTTTAGGTTGTAGATTTTGTTTCTCTTAAGTATAAAATCAGAAGGTTTGTGTTATCCTTTTTAGTATCAGGTGGTGGGCAGAGCACAGATAGCCCATTGTGTACCTTTGTGCTAATTACAAACAAACAAACAAATACAATTTTAAGTATGAATTATATAATTGTTCTAATACAAGTTCATATATTAATTAAATATTTGGTTATTGTTTTATCAACTGTTTTTAGGTGGAAGTTCCGCTATTAAAAATGCCCAAATCACGAGGGAATGTAGGGATTCCTTGAAATAAATGCTCAGTTAGAGCTTTATAGAGAAAACAATTACTTCAGAGCAATGCTATTTTTTGTTCCTGTAAATAGGAGGCAGAAGTTCTCTATTATTTGGTAAGTACATCTAGATAAAAAAAAAAGCCTATTACGTTATCTCGCTTGTAATGAGTAAAGAAGGTCAAGAGGCGAATGACAAATCCCATCCACGAGGAGCGGGAAACAGATGTATGAACTTGTCACTGTGTAGAGCTATGGACAGGAACTTTCTTTCTAAATAAACAAACTCGCATGGGTTATCTGTTTGGTATTATAAATAGCACGATAAAGTTGTTATGTAAAAATAAAGGATGTTTTTTTTTCTTTTAGTTTTCTTCTCAAAGACGAACTAACTTAAGTAACTGAAATTAACAAATGTTTATCTTGAAAAAAAAACACTCCACAAACAACTGGAAATTATGGATTTGAGTCACTTGAATTCTTATCAGCTCAGGTGATAGCTATATTTACAACAAGCACCTTTAAATCCTTTATTGATAATTTTATTAATAAATAAAAAGGCGTCCATTTAAAGGCAGAAGACGGATGTATATAACAGTTTATATATAGTCTCGAGGCGAATAATACTGAGAATCATAATGTTACCATATTATTTCCACACTGAGGTACAATTACTGGTAATAATAATATTAATAATTTTAACAGTAATGTAAAATGATGTATAAATTACATAGAAGGAATACAGATGAAAAACATATATAGACAAGTAATATCTCTTGCTAAAGAGCACCTTGGTAGCCCAGCGGTAAGTGTGAACGCTTATAACACAACAACTCGTGTTTCGATACCTGCGGTGGGCAGAGCAGAGGTTGTCCATCGTATAGTTTTGTGTTTATTAACAAATAGAACTATCTGAAGAAGTTCTTAAAGATTATATGCTCTATGTCACGATTTGTTTTCATCATCTAACGTCTGTTTTATCTAACACAATTATTCTAATATGAAAAGTCTTCGCATGAAATTACCAACTATACCCAACTGCTTTTTTCTCATACAAATTATTGATTCTCACTTTTATTCCTAGCGGCTATTATTGTGTAGGATAAAGTTCCACTAGACAAATTATTATCGGTTTCGAGTTAATGATATGATTTTGCCTTTAAGTTCCCCAGAATATTTTTGCCCTGTAATAATAAACTGTAGAATTAATATTGCTTTCAGTGCGAACCATTTATATTAACTACCTGCCATTTAGATGATAACGTTTTCTGCACAACACAAAATGTTGTAACCGAGAACCACTTACGCACATTTAGCTAACTGAGATCTGCCTTTGTTTACACAGATGTAGCTTACACTGACTGTACTTCCTCTTTCTGGCGTCGTCTGGAAAAATCACTTTTTAAAGAGTTTATTGAACATGTTAATGTTGAAAGTATGTATATTTTTATACCAACACATTCACGGAGATGTAACAAAAACTGATTCTATCACCCTACAGATACCATAATTTAAGGATCTATATGTACCGGTTATAACTTTTTTGTTTACTCTATTTTCTTTTATGTTTCTTTTTAAAACAAATAACCAACAAGATGTTTTACCATTTCAAGTTGTCCAACTTGAATTGAATTTGAAGTATAGCATAGAGAGTGTTAAGAGTTAAGTTATGATATACTTCTTAAGCATTCTATTATTGGTATGACTTTGAAAAAGTTATACTGGGTTATATACGTAAAAATCTGTTTAATCAGCTTAGGGAATTTTTACTTGATTAATTCTGATTATCACATATTTTGCTGAATTTCTCTAAGAAACAAGACCAGAACACACATTTCAGGACAAATTTCCTTTTATGCGAAGTCCACGATATATTTTATGCACTTTAATTTAATGTCAAGAAATATTACCCAATAAGGTCACCGTTCCTCATCGTCTAGGTCAACATATAGCATTAAGGCACCATTCTTTAAGAACAATGTTTGATACATAATAAAGTCATCATTTCTCAAGGTCTATAATAATACACACACAATTAAGCCACCATTCTCTAATAACAATGATTAATAATTAAATAAGCCACAGTTAGTTAAGGCCTAAGTTTGCTTGCCACAATTCCTTAAGGACAATGTTAAACATCTAATTAAGCCACCTTTAATTAAGGCCTAAGTTTGTTCCATTATCCTAGAACAGTGTCTAACACCTAATTAAGTATTTTTCCCGTAATATCAAAGTTATTACGCAAAAGAAAGGGATAAGATGGAGGTCATATTATGTAATTACAAATGAGTTTTCTCACTTCAGAGTTATACTGGGAACCAACAGTTCAAGATTTTTGACCAATGTTTTAATAACTGTGTAGTCTAGCATTATACGAAGAATCGACACCTTCATATATTAATAATATAAAAAATTGATAATATAATATATCAAAGATAAAAAAATATGTATTTTCTTTAAACTTTGTATACTTTTATAGACAGTAATCTATCTTGTATTCTATACACAATTAGAGCTTCATTCGACTGTATCAGATAATCTTATTATGATAACAGCAATGCGAATAATTAGATGATTTGTTCAAATATAGTTTTAGCAACACATATGTTTAGTGGACACACGCACAAATGTAAAAATATACAATTATACTGTAGTAAAAATATCTCCAATAGATCAAATAGAACGGAATATTAATAACATACCTACTTAAACTACATATTCCCAACAAATCCTGTCCAATCATTTAATTTATATACAGAATCTCATGTTTCTCTGCTAGTTAAGGTTTTTAAATTCCAACAAATGTCATAAACAGACAGCTGAAGTCCAGATACTAGGATGGGATGAGTTCATGCAACACTCAAAAGTCATAACAATTGGATGCAGTACTGGTGGTATGAGTGACAAAGATATTTTGGGCATCTACTAACACTTGATTCCACTTTGGATAATATTCTAAAGAAATAGAAAACATTTGAATACGTCATTGTGAAATATCGACAATTCAAAATTAATTACTCTTTGTTACATGCAAATTTTTGAAAGTATGGGGAAAGTAAAGTAAATTTCGTTCTAATAGTATTGAATGCATTACTCAGGACTGAGAGTTTAGAACTGCACTCCAGCTCGTCTACTAAAGATAGGGAGCTCTATAATGCTGCTCATTACCGCTGTGATTGCAAGTAATCGGTTTTCATGGTGCCTTGAGCGTCAAAATTGGGGCGATGAACAATCAAAAACCGTAATGTGGAGCGATTAATCCCACTGTTCAATTTTTCTTTGAATGAAACGGACTGGACTTGACAGCAATATAGAAAATATTTTGTATGTGACAGTTTCGTCTCATCCGTTAAGAACGGTGGGACAGTGGGTTTGTGTGATTGGTTTGTTAATTCGGATTTGATTCTTTGGTGATATATCAGGAAGTCTGAAGTCAGAAGAAAGACATCTTGAAATTTTAATACACTTGGAATTGTGTCGGCAGAGGAGTGGCAATTTGTTCCACCATATGTCTACCAACAATTTGGTTGATGACAGATTCTATACGCAAAAACTTAAGCTTGAATAACGATGAAAGTGAGTCCATGTGATTTACAAATTGTACTTCAGGGTTAAAACACGATATATTATATATTACTTTGATAATCTAGTAAATATTGAAATGCATTAGTTAAGTGTAACTATTTAACTGAACGACAAAATCAAGTGTCAGTTTAGCAACGCAACTATTCTTTTTATGTAATTGTGAGTTTAGTAACACAACTATTATTTATATAAAATTGTCAGTTTAGCAACGCATTTGTTCGTTTTACAAAATTGTCAGTTTAATAACACAACTATTCTATATATAAAATTGTCATTTTAGCAACACAACTGTGTTTTTAATTTAATTGTGAGTTTAACACAACTATTATATGTATAAAATTGTCATTTTAGCAACACAACTGTTCTTTATATATTAATGTGAGTTTATTAACACAACTGTTCTTTATATATTAATGTGAGTTTATTAACACAACTGTTCTATATATAAAATTGTCATTTTAGCAACACAACTGTTCTTTATATATTAATGTGAGTTTATTAACACAACTATTCTATACATAAAATTGTCTTTTTAGCAACACAACTGTTCTTTTTATATAATTGTGAGTTTAGTAATACAACTACTCTATATATATAAAATTGTCAGTTTAGTCATATAACTATTAGTTGTCTAGAATGAATTACACTGAAGTAGCATATATTCAGTTGACAATCGGCATAATCACTTACCATTCGTATTAAAAGAGTATAAGTCTAAAGTTAATTATGATGATTTTAAAATCAAATGTGAGAATTTGACACTATTTATATTTAAAGATAGTGTTACATTACTAAATCATTTTATATTTTGTTTGCAAGTATGAGAGACAAGAAGCAATTCAACCTGTGTGGTAAGGCAAGGCTAGTTCAATTGTTCTGCGTTTCGAACAAGTTTTAACTTATGAGCAGTTTTGTGTTGTCGGTTTGGCTACATTTAAACACTGTCTTCGTCATGAAGAATAATATAAAATTATTAGAAAAACAACCTTGAACTGCAACTGCTCTGTTCCATGAAGGCATCACTGTAGATGAAAAAGTATGAATTATCACTTTTCACGTAAAACTACATGAAGCGACAGACTAAAGGGAATGGAGCTAGTAAACACCACCCACTATCAGCTCCGGGGCTATTGATGTCAGACCGAATAGTGATACTTGATTGGTGTTAACGGGACGAATACCATAGAACCTCAGTTTTATAGTCTGGCACGTTAACCCCTGGGTCTCGATCAATCTTTGTAGCTTTTGTATCTATGGTTCGTTTGTCGCTAATTGTCCCTAATTTTGAAGTGATAGACTAGAAAGAAGGCAACACCACCCACTGCCAACTCTTAGACTACTCTTTAACAGTAAAACGTGGGATTGATTTAGCTATTATAACGCTTTAACTACCAGACCATGTATCTATTGATCAAACAAGATTACATTTTTGATAAACAGCAGTGTTTCTAACCTATTTCTTGGTTGAAAGAGAACTTTAACAAAACAACTAACATATTGTACAGTGCTAAATGACTCAAAACATCAGACGCTGTTGAATTTGGAAAAGTAAGTAGAAGCAAAATTAAGATTGCTTCACTAACAAGATAACACCAAGAAAATGAAGTTTAGTTTCAAGTAATGTTAATGTTAAAGCTACTTATTAAGGTTATTAACGATAAAGCATTCTAAACATGTACTAACAGGTTAGCAGAGAAATAATGCAAATACAGATATCGGTGCATGTTTCCTTTCAATACTTTAAAAACTAATTTTAAACTACCAGATGGTTGAAACAAAAACCTTGATGAAAAATAAAGTTGTTGAATATCTTACAAGTAAAAATGTGGTAAGTATGATGCACACAATGAAATTAGTCAGTGTTTGGTTGATGCTGCTGTTCACATCTTGGGAGATTTCATAATATTATCAAATGGCATAATAATAGGCTTACAAACATGTTATTCAACCAGTATTCCAGGCTTATAACATGGGTGAGAAAACATTAAATAAACAGAAGATAAACAAGTTTTTTTCTAGTTTATTTTACTAAAGGCAATCGTTTGAGCGTTGTGTTTTAAAGATAACTATAGTCTTGGCCAAAATGTTTGCATGTTGTTCTATATTGATGTTATTGTCTACATGCATGTAGTAGTTATTGAGTAAATTCCCAAGTAGTAACAGAGAAGGTAGCGTATGATCGGACAAACATGTACGAGTTGTCATTCTAGTCTGTATAAGTTGTTTTGAGCAGTTGTGCGTCAAGACACACATACATGCATTTTTTGCATAAGTGGGTGTGCTTTTGGTATAATCTTTTTTGAAACAGATCAACGCTTTGTTCAGGTAATTTTTTTGTACTTGGTGTAGAGTCACGCCTCGTCACGTTCCAGAAGTTATATGGCGTCAAATTGTTCGACTGTCCAGAAATGGTATGAAGAAAATGGACACTACCAGAACAGTGAAGTATACTCAGTGTACTGTATCCGGAATCCTGAAATGTCATAAGACTACAGGAAACTTGTTCCAGGAAAGTCTACTGGTAGACCCCGAAAAACTACTGCCCGAGATGACCGTGTTTTGATCAGGTTAACACATCAAGGTCGAATGAAGTCTTGCAACACCTTAAGACAGGAATAGTATGAACACATTCATTCCAGGATATCCAGAAGAACAGTGAATAGGAGACTGATAAAAAGAGGTTAGTTTGCAAGAAGGGCTAACTGCAAGCCGATATTAACCAGAATTCACCGCTGTCACCGTGTTACTTGAGCAAGACAGCATGCCAAGTTACAGTTAGAACACTGACAACATGCCATTTTTTCAGATGAGTCTTGTTTCTGGCTTGTTAAAGCTGATGGTAGGATTCGTATTCATCATTTGCCTGAAGAACAGATGAAGAAATACTATCTTTCCCACAGGAAACACACAGGAGGTGGTGCAGTACATTTTTGGGCAGCAATTCGTCATGGTGAAAAACTGTTCTTTATATCTTCCACGGAAACGTCAATGGCGCCTCCTACAGGCATCACATGCAGACGCTATTTCTCCCATATGCTAGGGCAAAGTTTGGTAATAACCTTATGTTCCAGAATGGCAATGCCACTGCCGACAGTGCACATATTTCACAGGATGATCTCGATTAGGAGGACGTTACAAGATTACCACGGCCAGCAAAGTCTCCAGATTGTCATACTATTGAGATTTGTTGGGCAGAACAGAGCCAGAACATTGCTAACCACGACCATAGGCCAGCTACTGTAGCTGAGTTGCAATAACCTCATCAACAGCATACCACGTTACCTTGAGGAGATTATTAGAGCACGAGGAGGACCAAACAAGTACTGGGTGTTTAATATGAACTGATATAAGGTTATAAACGCTATTTATAATAATTTTGTTATATTTTGTCATTATATATGTTTTGGTAAAGTTTTGTTGAGATTAGTGAAATGCTGAATTACACATCTTTCTATATCTGTCTGATAAAATTGTTCGCTGTTCTAATAAATCTTTCATTATACAAGTTACATATGTAGATGTTTAATATAATATGCATTTCTCAGTTTGAGAGTGCTGAGTGTATTTGTTTTGGCCACGATTGTACATTAGCTTGAAAGCAGTCTTTAATAAATACTAGCTGACGTGCTACTTCAATGTCATAGGATGACATAGGGATCAGATATGATCGCCGACCCCTATCTCACTTCTTGGTGCATGCTAGATTTGGTGACTATCTCTCCAACGGTTCGCCAGTTATATTCGGACATATTCATACTTTTGTAAACTAATGTTTTAAATAAACATGGAATAGAAAAAACAGCAACAACTTGTTTATACGCTATTTAGCGAAGATATTACTCAGTCTTTTCAGATGCATGTTCAAGAAAAATAACAGTCTTGTAAACATTTATTAAGTTTAAGATCTTTACGTTGGAAATAATACTATATGCTGTAAACTTACTTTACAGGTGAGATATAAGAAGGAAAATGCTATTTTCGTGTTCTTAAATTAAGAAATAATAATTAAGTAAGTGTTATTCTTTATTTCAGTGTTCATGAAGTTGGAAAAAGAATGTAATCGACAATTATCCTTGTCAACTTGTATTTTGTATTTACCACACATACTGATCACAGGGATCATTATAAAGCCAAAGACTTAATCTTGTATCAACTTTCTTCTTTAACTGAAGAGTATTTATGTAATCCAAGTTCTTTGTTAAATAAAGCAGCTATTTTTATAGTGAAATTAAATGAAGAAACGATGATTAACAATACCAACAGATAAACCATATTTTTAAATAGTCCACTTATTGTTAATATCTATTGTACGCCCAATGGATTACTAGATACATGTTTGAGACATAATCTAAAACTTCACAACTCAATAAATTCGTGAGCTTAAAAAAATTCTTATTTCGTATATTGAATTTATCTATGCATATTTACAAGTATAATTAACCCTCTTTTAAATTAAAATACCATGTATAATTCTAATCTATATTTGGTTACGTCATTACCATTCGGATATATGGGCTCAAATTCCTCTTGGGTCTTAAATGCTGGTTTTAAGTGATCACTTTATTAAAAATGTATGGTGTTGTTGAGATCTTTTATAGTGTTTAATAAAAAATGCACGAACTTTGCAAAGCATCAGATATATACATATACGTGTGTATATCTCATCCATCAATATCACCATATTAAAAGTATAGGTAAAAAAATGCCATCAGCAGTATCTTCAACTACAATACTGCTCTTAGAATGTTTACGTTGTATATATTTCCCTATCCAATAGTGGAGTTAGTTAGATAAATACAGTTAAATTAAATAATCACTCCTACCAGAACTGATGCACTGACATTTCTTGACTTATGTGAGTGCGGTACAACATCTTAGAATGTTTACGTTGTATATATTTCCCTATCTAATAGTGTAGTTAGTTAGATAAATACAGTTAAATTAAATAATCACTCCTACCAGAACTGATGCACTGACATTTCTTGACCTATGTGAGTGGGGTACAACATCTTAGAATGTTTAAGAGATGTTACGTTACATAACTGAAACATCTCTAAAGTTCACGAGGCAGAATAACATTACATGACGAAGGAGAGAAAAAACAAAACAAATAGTATGAGAACTAAACAGAAACATCAGTGCCCGGCATGGCCAGGTGGATAAGGCGCTCGACTCACAATCCGAGGGTCGCGGGTTCGAATCCGCATCCCACCAAACATGCTCG
>NW_013665669.1:767640-771910 GCF_000517525.1 Limulus polyphemus | reverse complement strand
AAGACTAGCGCAAAAGTTGGCGGTGAGTTGTGATGCCGTCCCTCTAGTCTTACACTGCTAAATTAGGGACGGCTAGCGCAGATAGCCCTCGTGTAGCTTTGCGCGAAATTCAAAAACAAACAAACAGAAACATCAAAGGTACATTATATCTATATTGCATTATATATCATCATATTAAAACCTAGACTGTGTAGTTTAAATCGAAATGGATTATTCAAATATGCTAACTATAATGTTTATTATTATTATTGTTATGGCATAAATCAAATATGAAATCAACAATGTAGAAAGTAACATTATTCAATTCATCTTTACTTCGGCCTGAAAAGAATAAAATTAACAAGTTCGTTAGATATTCATTGCCACAAGGTAGTTTATAGGAATTAATTTTCTTATTTTTTTGTTTGCCACATATTAAAAAGTTCGTGTGTTCAAAAAAGTCACGTAGAGAAAATTAAACGTGACCAAGAATAGTTGTTGGTTCATTTTGTTTCTTACTTATCGCAAACATATTTGTAAGGGTTTTTTGTTCAGCAAAACCTTGACATACGATCACCTTTAACTGATGAATCTCTAGATGCTAATGATATATAGTTATCTTCTCTTTAGAATCTCAATTGTTTAACTGCCTTCAGTTTTGTGTAGCAGTAAGGAGAAGGAAAAGAACATTTTTTTAGTGATACAAGGCATCATTACTTAAACTTACAATGTAATAATCAGCTATACACGCGATGGTCACCGTCTCTTACTTTTTCTCCTTTTAACGTTCGGGTTTTTCTGCAAGTTTTTGTCTATTTTACTTTTTTTTCGAGATTTTTTTATCATTTCTTACACCTAATTACAAGGTAGGAAAGAGATAAGTTTCGAAACTCCGAACACAAGTACTGACTTTTTTATAGTAAAGGCACTTTAGCTAATAATCGATATCACTCTCTAGTCAGACTTAATATACGTGATATCCTCGAAACTATCTGAAACATTTGCTATTCAAAGCTTTACTTATGAATCTGTGTGTTTTTGAAACTAAATCCCTATTTATGTTTCACATTATATAGGTTTGACTCTTTCTCAAACATTAACTAAACCTCCAAGGATACCCTGAGGTGTCTGTATTTAAATGTTATTTTATTGTCCTGGTTAGTAAGTCATTCAATAAACTAATTCTAATTAATTAGTCCCTTTTTAAATATAATACGTAATAATTACTAGCTACTTTGTATTATACGCTTCGTCTGCTAATATTTTGACGTCTCCAGGGGTGTGTTTTGTGGTTACAGTGGCTGGAATTTAATCCCGGGTCTTATTGGTAGAAAATCTGGTATGCTATACGTCCTTCCTGGTCTCCACCGTTAGCATTTCAATCAACTAATTAACTGAGTGCTTTCAAAAGGGGTATTTGTGTTCTACTGACTTCTGTACCACTTTGTTAGTACACGCCGCTATCTACACTATTTTAATACATGTGGCGGCATATTGAAAATATTATTTGCTTATTTAGAAAGGGAAAACGAATATAAGATGAGACCAATGTTTGTTTTATTATTTAAATCTTTACGTAGTTATTTTGTTAAACTTATAGTTTTATAGCAGAAATCTATATTAGACAATCGGAATTTGTAATACCACTGCCATGATAAGATAAAAGCAGTGTTTTAAAGCTAAATCAACCCTCCCTCTCATTTCATTGTTATATAAATCAAGCATATGGGTATCAGCCATATGATTTGAAATTCAAATGACTGATTGTTTGTTATATGCTAGATACATTTAGTTGTTTCATTCACGTCGAGAGGCTTCAAGAAATGATTGACATTATCTTATAACAGTGGTTTTATTTTGTCGTATTAAAGTATTGTATCTGTTTTCTGTATTTCTCCAAAATACAAAAGTGTATATCAAACTATCTAACCAGTTTTCTAAAATTCAAATTTATTCAAATAATAACGTGAAGATTACTGAACAAAACTTATTTTTACTCACTTTAGAGGGAATACCCCGAACTTGAAGTTGGTTAGAATTCGAAGAGAAAAAAAAATAAAAATATTTACATAAAAAAATGTAACACAGAAGTGTACTAATGGTAGCTAATGCTAAAGTTAATATTTTGTAATGGATGAGTTAATAAGCACAATTGTTGTTACAGCCATCTCAATTCGAGTAGAATTAATCCACGCAATTGGTTTAATATCTTACATATGACAATTTCAAAAAATAACATACACTGAATGACTGCATTATTATACCTATATAATGTTGGGTTGGACTTTCCTTCGCTGCGATAATAGCCTGGACTAGGCGTGCTTTTTATTTTGTATATGCTGGAAGACTTCTTTCACAGCAACCAATTTGTTGAAAAGTATGAGCTCCAGATTTTTTTTCACAGATTTCGTCAAACTATTGGTGGCAGATATGAAGTTAGGGATGATCTCAAAGATTTCTGGTTGGTTCGAGATCCGGTGATTGCTTTAGTCAAGGAAGAAGATTGCAGACATTTCATGTCTTTTGAACAAATTACAGACAATAAGGGTGCTATGGGTTGTTAAATTATCATCTTGGAAAAGGATAGAAACACAGCATAGTGGGGTGGATATGATAGAGATATCGTGAATATTACTTTTTTAAATGAATGAAAGAACACAAACCATGCCACGAAAAGATTCTCCTCAACAACACGAGGGGGTTAACTGTCTGATTCGAATTTTCAATAATAGATGAACGTAAAAAACAAAAATACACATTTACGTGATTTTTATATAGTTGTTGGGTCTGCTGGTTTCCAGTGCTTTCGGTGTTCAAACCGTGACTTTTATTATTATACTGAATATATAAATAGGGTTTCAGATAAAATTGTGTATCTCATCATCCAATCCTACTGATAAGTTATTGTATTCAAAGGAAGGTCTCCTAGATAGTGACTTATAGGAAACAAAAAGTAGGACTGTATTACTGTTTTTACTCGGCTTTGATTTCGAATCCTAAGTGAACAAATTAAAAGGAATGTGAAAAAACAAAACATCTGCAGTTTATATTATTTATATCACAAAATAAAATTATTATTGAACTCCTTCAATCAAATGAATTTTACTAGAACGCTGTATATATCAACGTAATCAACCACATTACGTATCAATTTACAAACTATGCATAATTCTACCATCTATAAACTGTTGTAAAATAATACAAAAATTGCAATATAATTATGTCAGAAAACATTACAACCATTTTTTCTTTATAAAACGAAGTACTGTGCGGATATTTTGTTTCTACAAAAAAATTAAATATTAGGAAGATGCGTTAATATATATATATACATAGAAACACTGCCACCTGTTGTTAGGAAACCAATAGGTAACTCAGACAGCATTAGGATTCAAACAAAGAAAATAGGGTATTAGGAACTTCGTCGTTGGCAGTAACTAACAGGAAGTGGCCGTCCCTAATTTAGCAGTGAAAGACTAAAGGGAAGGCAGTCATCATCACCTACCGCCAACTCTTGGACTACTCTTTTACCAACGAATAGTAGGATTGAACGTCACATTATAAGGCCACCATGGCTGAAAGGGCGAGCATGTTTAGTGAGACGGGAATTCGAACCCGCGACTCTCAGAGTGCGAGTCGAGCGCTCTAACCACCCGGCCATGCCGGGCCTAAGAGGGAAGTGAGGGTGGAGTGTGAGTTATTGAGCAAATAAACCGGAACATCTTACTGATATGTAAATAAAATAAGATCCAAACATGATAAATAATAAGTAAAGAAATAGTATTAGAAAGAAGTGTAAAAATAAAAAGCCATATATAAATACAGAAATTTCTGAAAATAAAAGAACGGCAAATGAAGTGAAATGTGTGGTTGAGCTCACACGAAGTATTCACTGAGTGGTCACAAGTAAATAGACAACTAATTTTTCGTCATTTAGCTGATTTATGCTAACTAATTTGTGTTCACAGAGCACTATATAAATGAAAATGGTCCGCACACTAATTATCTTGTGCTACAACATGCCTAGAACTCAAGGTTCTCTCGAATTGTCAGATTTTGTTAGAGGAAGGATAGTTGGTCAAGCAGAAGGTGAAATAAGTCAGCGGCAAATTTCGCAGAATTTGGGAATCCCGCTTTCGACAGTCAACAGAATCATCGTGCAGTTCAGGAAACACGGCAAGGAAACAACAGAGCAGCGTCCGAGTCGTCCTGGTCCATCGGAGAGGACAAAAAGGGCTGACAAGAGGAGCATCGAAATGGATCCCAGATTAAAGACTGCAGAAGTGGCCAA
>NW_013665669.1:755131-767394 GCF_000517525.1 Limulus polyphemus | reverse complement strand
GATGCCCCAAAGGATCAATGAACTCCACGAAGCGAAAGGAAGATCTACTTGATATTAATTAAATTATAAATATATCAATTCATGTGAATATGACTGAAAATTTGCATTTTTTTTCTGAAAAGGTGGTGTCTATTTACTTGTGACCACGTTGTGTATATATATCAACCCGTTGATATTACAACCTTCCCTGCATTCAGATTTTATCACTTTGTAGTCTGAATGCTAACCAGTATGATTGGACAAGTAATTCATTTTTATGCTAAATACGAGCTTAATTTATACCGAGTATTCTATAATACTTCTAATTCCAGTATTTGTATCCGACGAAGTATAGATAATTCTGTAGGAGATTCACATACATAATCAGTTCTTTTAGGCAGTTAAGTATTTTCGTTATGTTTTGTTATTAAAATGAACGTGAAATAAACCTATAATTTCAGAAGGTTTTTGATAATTTTCAATACTATATCTACTGACAGAGAATAGTATTCAATAATTAAGATAGTAAGTTAATACCGTGAAAAGCTTTCAACTGATCTAAGTTTAAGCTTTTAATCATCAATTGATCCATTGGTGAAAACATGGAAATACAATAAATAGATAAATTAATATTAAGTCTATGACGTAGATAGAGATATCAAAGATTCAACAGTATATTCATATTAAATTCTATTAAGCAATTAATTATAATACTTTCGTCTTGAATGATATTACCTTCAAATACTTCTATTTTTTTTATTGCACAAAATACTAAAGTTTCCAAATAATTCAAATTCCCATCAGTTTTACTTTTTGTCTTTCCTGGTTTTCTGTATTAAACTTTTAATATTAGGAGTCAACTGTTCGTGGACAAAACAGCCTGTCAGTTTTCATATTCCCCTTTCTTCTACAACTTCTTTTCATTTTTCCAAACATATCAATAATTCTAATTCTTTTGGACACTCTCTTTTGTTGTATCATATGATCTTTTGAAATCAGTAAATATTTGTTCAACTATATTTTCGTCTTTATCTCGAAGATGTCATCCACATCCGACTCTGACAGCTTTATTTCAAACGCTTCCTTAATATTACACAAAATGCTGACATCTGAAAATGAAACTAAATTGAGGATTTCAATACCGTTTTCTTTCGTTAATATAAATAGAATCAATTTTATGTTCCACTTGTATTATTCTTAAAGATAACAGAAATTGTTCTTTAACTAAAATAATCATATCTTCAAGCATAGCAAATCTAAACTTTGTAAAACCATTTAAACTTTTAATTATATTCTTAGATGTTTGACCAAAACTATCTCTAACCAAATCCTTTCCTAAAACATTATATGTCATTGTTTTGGGTTTTTTTTCCGCATTGCTACGTCAATAAATACAAAACAAGTTTCAAAAAAGGAAGTACATGTAGGGATGGCTAATAACAATCCTTCAAAAAAATGCAAACAAAAGATAGTATGGATGGCATTTGCGTCATCTCCACATACGAGCACAGGCATGAATTACCAAATATAGTAACACATATAACTATTCAATCACAACCGAGTTTAATTTATCCTATTTTTGTCTTTCAACATTCTACTACACTGTGTGCCTCTGCTATTATGTAGGGATGATGAAAACGCCATCCTTACTACCTTGTTTGCGTTGTTTTTGAAGGACTGATATTACTTTCTTTTGAAAAGTTTTTCTTTACTTGTATATTATTGGCTGGTAATTTCTGTTTCACCCTGAACTTAATTTTTTTTAAGGGATACCAAATTTCTATAAGAAAACTAACTTCAAGGGGGGTAATGATAGCATCGTTTACACTAGAATTATGATTTTGTTTTAATTATTATTAGTTAATATTACTTATAAAAGCGGATATTCCGTTTGAAACTATGTCACCTCAGTGAAATTTGTTGACACCATTGTTTTGGTTTTCAAGTTATAATGTAATAAAAAAGAATCAGAAGAAAGAAGAACAAGAAATCAAACTTTTTGCTATGATATTTACAGAAATTCCCAGAACTTGTGACACTCATTACATAGATATTATTATAATAGGAAACACTGTATAGTATTGTAAAGTTTTGATCACCTATTGAAGAGATATTTAAAATACCTTTCGATGAACAATCCGAGCCATCCATACATAGGCAGTGCTACCGCCTGCCTGATATACAAGTGTCCGTCCAGGTGTATTGTTTTGGATTCGACGGTTGTGGATTTTTTGTTTTCTTTTTAACAGTTCAACCTAAAAGCATCGGTAAATTTACTTGAAATATTTCAGGTTCAAACATTGTATTGTTAATACTTAAATATTTTATCCTTTTTGTTTAACTGTGAGCTAAATGGAAAGATATTACATCTGAACAGAACTTCTTGCGTATTTTTACACACGTTAGCTGTCACCTTTATAAAACGAACAAGCTAAAGTTTCTGAATGAATGGAAAGATATTACATCTGTACAGAACTTCGTGCGTATTTTAGACATGTTAGCTGTCACCTTTATAAAACGAACAAGCTAAAGTTTCTGAATGAATGGAAAGATATTACATCTGTACAGAACTTCGTGCGTATTTTTACACATGTTAGCTGTCACCTTTATAAAACGAACAAGCTAAAGTTTCTGAATGAATGGAACGATATTGTGATTTTCTTAGTTTCCATCCCATAGAAGGCCCTTTGATTACAACAGCTAAAAACTACATTTCTTTATGAAACCAAATATGTTTGGAAATTATTCCTTTTCGAACAGATTCTGAGTAAAACATGCGCTTCAAATATAATGTAATGTAATTTAGATTATGCATACCAATTACTTTTTAGTTTTGATCGATCAAGTTCAGAATAATAGTTCACATACTGATGTTCTCGGTGAAGTTTGTTGTAAATAGTTTGCGTATCTTAATCAACTCATTATAGTTGATAAACAACTATAACTTAATATTTTAAATGATGAAGATTTATCATTGGTTGAAATAATACGTTTTTCTAGCAGCATAAAAATATTACTGCTACTATACCTTGTATAATGTGTTTTAGTATAGTGCTCAGTAATACATGGTTCAACTCTGTTGTTTATCACATGGAGTTGTGGACAATGTGTTAACATACGTTTTCCAGCTTTCGGATCGAAGTAGCTAACTCATATTTAAAGACTGGATCTCCCAGTTAACAGAGTCGAAAATAAAAAGTGTTTTAACAGCTTTGTCTTCAACTAACAACGGAGTGAAAATTAAGAGTTATATATGTTACGCCCTAACCTTTACTGTTAGTATTATACTAGCAATCGAGTACATTTTCACTAATTACCTATGTTTTCCAAGTTTATTTTATTTAAGAAAAACGGAAGCTAAAATAACGTTGCATTGGTCTCATCGAAAAACTAAAATTTATACGAACAAGTCTAGGGTTTTTCATCTATTAGAATGATCAGTTTTATCTGTTCTGAAAATTCGCGCGCACCTTATTATCTAATTGCGCATGTAGACGCACTTTATTTCAACGGATGTAAACAAAAAGTGGATTTACTTTAGTAGACATCTTGTACAACAACGTATTAAAAGGTTATCAGAGTTTTTAAAAAGATCTAACGTTAGGTCGTAGAAAAATATTGTATGCTTATTTATTGATAGTATTAAGCACGGTAAAGTTTAGCCATAACTAAGCTAAAGCAAAAATCTTATACAGTATTAATTTAACTCTTCATCGAATATAAGGTGTACTTAATAAAGGCTTAACTAAAGTTAGACCTAAGGCAAGTGGACTTGTAGATTTCGGTGATGCGATTAAAATTTTTTTTGTTTTATTCTAGAAAGCATGTATATAAAGAAATATTGTTACAACAATAATACTAGTTTGATCACAAATGTTTCCATTTAATAAATAAAAACCACATATTATTAAGATATTTTTTTTTCTTTGCATACGGTATACGTATGCAAAGTGTAAGGTATGTGTATTTTTTGTGTTTAGTTAAGGATGTTTATGGCTACAGTACATAGCTAAGATAATAGTAGTAATAACAAAAATATATTGATATAATTTTGTTCGTTCATGCAATAATTTTAAAGTAAACGTTTTAAATAGCGTCAAATCTATATCGTTAAAGCATTGTCATTGTGCAAGGCAGAAACTGGATAGTGATATTAAGGAGTTTGTGTACATTACATATACCGATCAAAAGAATCTATCACAAGTGAAAATAAGCATGCAGATTCTGCACTGATATGTATAAAGAGGTAGATGTAAGACCATTCAATTTGTAAGTTTTTATTGAATTAAGCCAAGAACAAGCTACTCGACTGATGTCGCTAGGACTCTCTTGGGACGAAATGAAAGAACCGTTCATTTTGTACGCATCCAAATAGATGAAATAAATTATACGTTTCAAAGCATACTTTGAGGGCCGAGTTTCTCTTCTCTCAATCGATTTTTTTCACCCTTATAGATTGGCATTTTTCTCCGTGTAAAGAAATGTTTGTTTGATAAATCGATAAATTCATATTTTGTGAATATTTGCCTTATGTATTCACCAATATTATGTGAATAACACTTGAAAGTCGAACGTCCGCGTTTCAAAATGTTTAGATTTACAGAAATACAATGGGCGGTCCCTGCTCTGCCCATCGCGGTTACTTAAACTCAATGTTTAGCGTTATAAGCCCTCAGATTTATCAATGAGACACCGGGGGCATTAACCTTACGTGTGTGGCCAAGGACAAAGCTAGTTAGCTTCCCGGCGAATCATACTTAGATCAACTCGTAATTAACTCGCTCATCGTAAACCCTTGATAATATATTAAGGGAGTTCCAAACTAGAAAGAATATTTTATATTGTTTGTAAGTTTGTGAAACTTTTGTTTATAAATCTTTGTTTGTAATAATTGTTACTGTAAATTCTATTGTTGTGTGTATATTAAAACGTATTTGTGTTAAAAACGAAGATGATGTATATCAATCTTGTTGGCAAATATCATAAACTGACTATATATCGACATTTATTTAAATACTATATCCAAAGTACAATTTAACTACTAAATTTAAATTATCAGTTAACTCAGCTTCGGACTATTTGAAATTCACCTTTCTTCCGGCGGACGTACAACCTACGCTTTGAACCAAATATTTCAAACTTGGACTCATCCGTCCATAACACCCTTTTCCAATCATCAACAGTCCAATTTTTGAACTTTTTATCAAATTTGGAGATCGAAGTAAATGTTTTTTAACGGCTACACGACTAAATATTCCATTTTCGTTGAGTCTTCTTGATAATGTAGATCTGGACACTTTTCTGTCATTTGATACATGGTCGTTTATCTCATGCTTGAGATCAGTGGCAGTCTTCCTTCTTTTCTGAAGGCTGCACAAACGAACATATTTAATATCAGTATCATTAAGTTTAAGTTCTGCCTCTTATTTTTTTATTTTCAAATTTACTTGTCTCGGTCTCACGGTTCAGGGTGTACTTGATAGTGTTTGGGGAGCATTTCAAGTCTGCAGTAATTTGTCGGAGAATCCAACCAGCCTCACTTAAAACTTTTATGTGAACTCTCTGCTCTACTGACAATTCTCTACGCTTTCGGAGCCGTGGCATGACCACAATTCTTAATATATATTATTAAACACTGTTTTTAACAAGGTTTATTTGTGGAGTGCTATTAAATTGATTTCTTCTAGCATATACCGGTACTATATGCTAGCTCCTTGGTGGCTTCTTTTTATATAGTTAAGACACTGCATGGGGTATCATGACAGTTATTTCAGACCCTAAGTTTGATCAGTATGTTCCTTCAAGCAGAACCCTTATGACATGCTCTTGGTACAAGTATATGAGAATTCTAAAGAATGATAAGTATTCTCATCCTGGCTCATTCAATTGTCAACAGGAATCGGTGAAGCATTACTATAGTGATGGAATTTACATTCTCTAATGGCATGGAAGAATTAACCCCATTAAATGGAAAGAATGACAAAATATTCTATTGTCCTAACACTTTTACACAGTACTGTATGCGATAGGTTAACATTTATTTTCGTCTAACTGCTTGATATTTTAAATGTCATATTTTGACAGGATATTCATGGACCTTATAAGGAGAGTTAAATAAAAGTAGAAAATGAAAGCTAACTGATTACATTAAAATCACATTGATTGTAAACACTTCTTTATAACGCAGTGATGTACAATTATAATAAAGAAATATTTAATCGGTAGAATTATCATACTTAGATGTTAATTAATTGTTTTATCGGATGATATTTGAGTTTGACGATGATTTTGCGACGACAGGTACGGCTGGCCTCGTTTTCATTTTGTTTTATCTCAGAGAATCTTTTAGCCACCATAAATTACAAAAATAAATGTAAGATAAAAAACTCTCTTTTATTAAAAGATAAAGTTTGTTATCGTTATTTTCCATTTAAAAAAGTACGATGCGTAAACATATCTATTGCATTTTAAAACGTGATCTCACTAATATAATCTGATTTTATAAGCTCAGGGTGAGTTAGGTGTTGAACTTAAGACAGAAAGTTTAATTCCTTAAGTGTCTGTGCTACAAAAGTAATTCCGGTAACACTTTTGCGTATCGAGAATGTGGAAAAGTCTGTTCCCCAGACTTTAATTAAGAATATACTAATTACTGCAAAAACTTGCTCATCCACAGTTATGTATGATAAACATCCTCGCAACACTTGGTGAAAATTATTACTTAGACTCACCCGAGTGAGAAAATGAGAATGAAAATAAATCATATATAATACAAAGAGACACAAAATGTATTAAAATAATTACACATGTGATTGATATCCCACAGTTAAGTTATTTCATAAACGATGATTGTAACCAGAACTCAAGTAAAGTTTTTTTTAAAATAATCATTGTAATTTGGTATTTTTATTCTAAACGGCACCTTTTGCAGCACACGAACTAAACGAACAGGTCAGAGACATCAAGATTCAGGTATAGCCATCCAATATTTCCAGGTGCTAACGAGAGAAAAGGGACCAATCAGCAGCACCCGTTGTCTACACGGCTGCTCTTCAGACAAACTAAGATAGTAGACGTGTGTCAGCACCCAACACAAACCTACGCAAGCCTGGTTTGGATGACAATAATGCTAGTTGCATTTAGTAGTCCTTGCTAAGAAGGATTTTTCACACAAGATGAAACAAAGGTAAAAAACAAAAATTAACTAAAGGCAACTCACTAAAACAAATACCTATAGCACAGACATGGATATTACAGAAAACCACGAACAAAAGGAAAAAACACAAATACACAAACACACCATGCAGAACACATAGAAGAGCACAGTAACACACAAACACTGTACGCACAACATAAAGAAGCACACGAGAATACACAAGCACAACTAATGAAACAAAAAGAAGTAAACGAAGAAACAAACGATTTCACACTAGTAACATCAAGAAAACAGAGCAAACAAAAAATAGACACGATCACACAAGAAAACAAAACAAACAATCAACCACCAAAATAATCTGTTATCAAACAAGAAGTTCCAGAACAATTCAGAGAGCCACAACTTGCGGAAGAAATTAAAAGGTGCAAGACGGAAGTCAACAATTAAACAACTAAACAAAGGCGGCGTCCTAGTTAAAGAAACAAAGGCAGTTGCGCTCAGCCGACTTCTACAAGAATGGCCTAAAGACGCTTTCACACCCGGAGGTATCGCCATACACATTCCAGGAACACGATCTAATCCAAAATCATTTGTAATCAAAGATATACGCACCAACATCACAAACGAACAAATCGAAAATGAACTCACACACACCCACAAATATAAAATACACTAAAATTGAAAGACTCAGAAGACAAACTTACAAACATAGTTAAAGTAATTGTACAGGAAACAAAGGATTTTCAGAAAGTGATATTACAGGATATCATCCTCTCGTATCATAAATATACAGTAGAACCAACAAAAACACCAGTAGTAGTTGTAACCCAGTGTTACAACTGCCAACGATATGGACATGTGGCGACTGCGAGTATAGCTCTCCCATGTTGTGTGAGTTGTGGGGGAGAGCACAGAAACTCTGACTGTCCCAAAGCAGACATACAATCACTTTGCTGTATCTGCGAACAGCACCACACAGCAAATTACAAAGGATGTCTTAAATACAAGGACATCAAGACACGAATAATAAACATACAAAATAAATCAAACACAAACGACACACACACACAGTACCCTGAAGCAAACAGAATAGAAAGAAGAATACCCCTATTACCAACACCAAAACCTCAAGAAACCAAAAACACAAATGAACAGTCTACAACTTACACATATGCACAGGCAACACGTAAACACATTCAAAAACAAGAAACACTTAAACAAGTGAAGAACACACAACCCATAAGTATCACAACACAACAACGTGAAACAGCAGTCAAAAACATATTTTACGAATTCATAAGACAATATCAAAACACTCAAAATCAAGAAAACAGTATTAAATTAATCATAAAAATCGCTATTCAACAATTTACACTCTTACTCCCACACATATTACAATTAGTTGTAAATTCAAAAACACAAATCTCCCCGAATACAACTATACAGCTACAGTAATTATACTAACTAATATCATAATCAGACATGGCTCTGAAAAGGAAATTAGCAACAGAAAACCAAAAGCAATCCAAGCAGTTTACCAAACAAAACAAATAATAACAGTTCAGGGGGGAGGAAGAGATCTAACTAGCACCTGACCCGCCCAGGTCTCCAAGACCTTAATGCCGATAATGAATGGATAGACCTGTTTTCAAGCACGCTAACTACTAGACCACGTCCGACCAGTTAGCTCTTAATGGATTTTAAGGTTATTATATTTTCCCCATTCAAGCTAAATCCAGTCTCATTACTTTATTGCCACAGTAAATTAAAATAATTAAAATGTTGTTTGAAAGCAAATTGGTTTTGGAGATTGGCACTGTCAATATGTGATTTGACTACTTAGGGCGAGTCTTTACTTTTTTCTAGATAGTTTTATTCATTGTATGGGTTGGTGGAAGTGTTTATACGTATTTAAATTGTCCATTTTACTGACTTTGTTAGATTATTTGTAGAAATGTAGGAGCTGCGTATGGTCGTACCAGTTGTCATTTATAAATGTGCTTAAAAATGAGGATTAAAATATTCCACTTTTATAAAATGATAAATAATAAGTCAATTGTTATCTACCATAGCATAATACAACCGTGCAATTTAGGTTGTTTTCATGAAATTAGCCATAATATTTTCCAATTACTTAAAACCAATAGAATGGGCATAGAGAAGCTCAGGTTATTAATATCAGTATCCGTTCAGAGCAAACAATGTATTTAGAGTGAAACTAAAAACTATGTTTCAACTGTAAGTTAGGTTCACTAGAAAACATTATTTTGACAGATTTTTCAAACTATTCGAGTGGAAATTTATTTTAATTGTCGAAACCTCTTATAACCTCAATCATTTGAATTTTACAGATCGTATTTATACTCTGTCCTTCAGTTGAAATATCCACCTGACACGTACCTTTATTTTATAACCTTCCTATTTCTAGGTAATTTGAAAACAAAGAAGAGTAAAAAGGCAAAATGTATATTATCTTATTTTTTGTGATATAATCACTCTTTGATGTATATACTAAAATAAGAACTTGCTAACATCACTATACCACAAGAAAATGTCATATTTGTGGGGATTGGATGCCAGTAAAGAAAGCCCTATCAACACAAATCGTCTAACCACACGTCCAAGTCAATACGTCATTTCCTCTGAAAGTTCCAAGTACACACAGAAATCCATGCTATGCTATTCACAGCTATCGCTCAGGGACAGACGATGCCCATTGGAAAGCATGTAAAGAGAAGGAGACAATACTGACCTAAATGCATTGTTCCAAAAAAGGTTCCTGTAGTAGAAATTGCACTGGAGAGGAAGAGTCGATAACCAGAAACGTCAAAATAAATATCATCTGTAAAGCTAAGGCAATTATCCTTGTATGGTTACCACAGATCACAAACAACGCTCTGTATTTCCAAGCTAAAGAGTATTTTAATGGATTTATTAAAACATTAAGGCTCACGGACAGATAAAAAACTAGTTTAAAACACAAAGTTAAAAAAAATCTTTTGATCTTTAACTAGCTGAACAATGTGTTTGGAAAGCCTCGTGGTAAGTGGAATTCCAAATCACATACGAAGCTTGTGAAAAACATTGAAATACTGTTTTAGGCTTGTATTCCGTAAAAACGTGAAGCGAACTTTTGTCACGCCAACAGTCACTCTGTGAAATTTTCTTCACTTTCGTTGTCTTTTTTTACTCTCTTATGTATTGACTTGGTCGGTGATTTGATAAATCAATATTTACTCGGTACAAGAACATGTTACAAAAATCGAGTTAAAAAATGACAACGAAGTTTAAGCAAAATTTCTACTTCTATAGGCAAAAATAGATTATTAAATCTTGAGCTTTCAATAACTTGATAACTAATTACGTTGCCCAGCTAAATGTTTCAGCTCTTATAGAAAACAACGTTAAAAGTATTACAGAACAATTTTATTCGTCTTCTGAAGTTATAACAAGTTAATAATTTATAAACTCAGTGAGGTTCTGGTTCCATCGTCTTGATAAATGATAAAATGATGAAAGCTTTTCAGTTTATATCTGCAATTTAACATCCAATTTATAGTCCCTAAACAGCTATTATATATTTTTCCTAAACATATTCTATAACTACATCAGCTATCAACAAGGAAACTCAATTAACGTCATCGAAACTTTATGTACACATTTCCTTTTTAAAATCACTATGAAAGGAAGTTTAGCTGACATATAAAGACTTATAAGTAAATCAGTACAAATTGAGTTTCTTTCCTTTCTAAGAATATAAAGAATAATTAGTTTTCAAAGCTTCATTAAATCGACCTCTTTCAAATAACAGTTTAAGACTACAGTACTTTCATTCTTTCAACTTCATTTTGAAAACGTTTCTAGAAATATTAAGGTATTTGTCTAATTATTCAATAAAATAAACATTCTACTGATATTCCATTATCCTTTAAGTAACAGAACAGAACAGTAGTTATGTATGATTTACTACAATTTGAACGTATAAGTAGTATATACACTATAATAATATATTATATTAGTGACATGTTTTATTCGTCTTCATTTTTAGGTTATTCTGTGTATTTGGAGTACATTGCAAATCTATTGAATCGTTTAACAATCTAAAACCTTACCTTGACAATACGAATTAAACATCTATAACTTAAAGTAAAATCTATAAATTAATCATAACTTTTCAACGAATGCTCAAAACACATAAAATAGACACCACAAACAACGTAGAATGAAATAATATCAAACTAAATAGGCAAGTAAAATAGATGGGTAAGTATAAGTTCGGTTCAATTTGATGACTGAGTCCGAAATTCCGAGTTTGGTTTATTGCATTTTGTGCTTTATCAGGTTGGAGTGAGGATTTGTCTACTTAACTGTTGCTTGCTTAACATTAACTTTTAAATATTAAGACGAATATTCTAACTATAGAAGTCACTTTCTCTCGTCATCTTCAGGTTGTTTACACACATCTAAAATACGCGGTGTTTCTTTCATGCGACATATCATAACATAAATTTAAATGTTTATTATTGTAAAATCCCTTAAATTATGTAATTATATATACTCTTCAAAGCATAGTACAGGAAACCCCCTTTCTTTCCTATTTCCTTCAAGAGCAAAGGTTCAGACAGTTTTATACTCTTTATTTGTTTTCCTGCTTTCTTTTATAAACATACTCTTAACATCCATTAATTACATTTTTTTTTCGAACATTTTTTATTTTCATACAATTCTCAAAAGAAGTGCAGTACGTTTTTCACTTATGATTTGCATTAATATTTAACGTATGACAGAGCAGATGCAAAACTTTAAATGCTTTTTCACAGCACAATATTAAACAGTGACAAGTACATTTCACAAATTTAATGTTAAAATTGACATCCCTAAACCTTGGAAAAACTGCACCATCAGTACCTAAACCAATGCAACAGCTTATATCAATATTATTCAAGCTTAAAATGTCTCTAATAGCATTGAATAGACATTCACCTGTTGTAGATATGACAGGAAGTATACCTAGGAAAAAAGTTTGTACTTGTTGCAGTCACACAAACATAAAAGCTCTCATGCACTCACATCTGTAGGGCCCGGCATGGCCAGGTGGTTAGGGCGCTCGACTCGCAATCTGAGGGTC
>NW_013665669.1:750313-754295 GCF_000517525.1 Limulus polyphemus | reverse complement strand
CACTGCTAAATTAGGGACGGCTAGCGCAAATAGCCCTCGCGCAGCTTTGCGCGAAATTCTAAAACAAACAAACACATCTGTAGATTCATCAATTAGCAATGAATATTTTTTACCTTTTAGATCATCGGTTAGTTCTTCAAATAATGACAATGAAACAACAGTTTTTATTAGACACATATACTTTATAGCATGCAGTTGAACTTTTTCAAGAATTCTTCCTTTACCATAACTTGTTATTAATTCTGTTTGGTGATCGAACACTACAGTGACAAGCTGTTGAGACACTATAGCTTATTTCAAATTCTTTGAGTTTCCTACTTGGGTTAACAGTGCTTCTCATGAAAGTGCCGGCTAGTTTTCCTGTATTGGTAAATGTGTTTAACATTTTTCTAGGCTTTACTGTTTTTTCATGCTCTTCAAAAGTAGATTTCCGTATATTAGAACAGAATGCACTTGCATCATTTACAAAAGCAAGCATTGTTATTCCAAGAAAGCTACTTAGATTACTGTTCCCATTCCTTATTGTAATTTCTAGTTGCATTATAAGTATTTTTCCGTTTACCCAACTCGTTAAAAGGTAGCTTTTTCAGATCACTAAAAACTGTTACTAAATAACATCTGGCAAAATTTCTGCACGTGGAAACGTGATTCTGACAAACTACAACGACGCCAATGACGATAATGCACTCATGCGGCAGGGGCGGCTAGTCTCGACCAATAATAGGATGATACCTTTGTAGCAACATGTTTGTATGTGATGTAAACTTGAATGCGCTGCAACAAGTATATATTTCAAACACGTTCAAGCTCGTAATTTTTCTTAATTCAAAGGAGCCTTAAAAAGGACAAATAAGTGCAATTACTGTCCTCTTTATTCCAAAAATTATCGGACAAGCGGGTCTCAAATAGGACAGACTGTCTTGAAAAGGACAGGCTTGGCAACCCTGGTTGAAATGTACTGTGCGCGCGTGCGTATCTAGACAATAAGATGCGCACGCTTTTTCAGGACAGACAAAAACCGAGTGTTATTATAATAGATATTATGCTGAATTCACTATAAATATGGACAAATATTTGATAATATTACGTACTCGTACACCTGCTGAAATCTTCACACAGGCTCACATTATTTAAAAATTTAGCATGCTGTCACCTAAACATTTCTATCGTTATAATTTATTGTTTTAACAAACTTAAGATTCTATGCTAATATATTAGTAGCATAATTTATGTTTTAACCATCCACAGGTGGGCTAGAGGTAAGTCTCTAGACTTAAAACGCTAAAACTTGGTTCGATTCCCTGCAATAGACAGAATGCAGATAGCACAATATATAGCTTTGCAGTAAAAAACTTATTACGCAGTTAATCAAAACCACTAATTATGTAAAAGCTTTTATTGAAATTTCGACTTATTCTGTTTAAATTATGTTTCAAAGTCTTTACACGTAAAGTATTGTTGTAGTTATTTGCAGATTGTTGACATTACATTATTGTATCGATCCTGTGACAATATTGAGATGTATAAAAACCTTAACCCCCTACAAATATCTCGTTAACTAAAATGACTTTATAGAACATTTAAATTTGTAGAAAGATAATTTAATCTTCGAATAACAGACATATATTCGACGAAATTCAGATTTTTCAATCTATTATTCTCGCTGGTGAAAAATAAAACCTGATCGTTAACATCACAGACATATAACCGAGACTCGTTTTTTTTTATGAAAAGCTTATTTCTCTTACTTTAACTCTGCCGATTATAAGCTTTTTCTTATAATGCAGAATAAATATTTAAGAATTAAACTTTAGATACACCAGTTTTGATGACTGACCGAATCGCATGCTTCTCATACAGGCTTAGGTAACCCAAAGATATCTATATCTAGAAATGGAGACGGAAAAGATATCTTATGATTGATGTTCTAGTAAGGGACAGATATTACACATCAAAGCTTAAGTAGAACGAAGAAAGTAAGAATATTATTTACGACTAAATCTGATATTATTAGTATGTGCATAAGACCTACGGTTGTGAATATGGGAACAGATTTCCAATCCCCGAATCTCATAAATAAGATTTCAGAAGAACACAACAAACAACATCAAACATATTATTAAAAGATAGCAAAGCTTCCTTACAATTCAATAGTCTCGGGCTTTTCATTTTCTTCCTCTGAGTTTCCACGTATCCGCTGGCTTTTAAAATATCGAAAATGATCTACCTTTCAGCTGGTGTCTATACCTATGTTTAGACGAGAAAGTTCTTGTTCCATGTAAGATGTGTTAGATTACTTCACTATGTTTCATTACAATTTGAATTTCTTTTTTAAATTCTCTTCATTATGTGATTTAAAATAAAATGAATGAACTGCAGAATTTTAAATACAATTTGAAAATTATAAATTACTTTATATAATTTTCGCGTGAGAAATATACTATATTTGTAAACCAAAATAAAGTACTTTAAACAATCTAAAAATAAATATACTTAATATTAAATATAGATACAAATACTTACGCTGTCAGTTTACATAAAAAAAACAACTTATTTTACGAAAGTTGATGCTTTATAGAAAATATAATTCAAAATTTCATTTATAATTTCGTTCAACAGCAATAAGAGAAATATGTTAGTTTTTATCAAAAAGATGGGATTATACAAGATGTTTATAACAATATTAGACGAAAACCTTAACATCCAGATTGTTAGTTATCATACTTTTCTTTAATAATTTTTGGAACGCTCAATGTGTTATTAGTACACAATGAAAGATCAGTTAGAAGTAATACTGAAAAATTTGATTAAGTAATATACTTCAATATAAACTGTATGTTTAATTATTTTCTATGACGGCTTAGGTTTTTTACTTTTATACCACTAAACGAATTCGTTAGACTTAGCAAAAGTTTATATTACAAAGATAATGAAATAACTCATGAAATTCTTCAGAATGTGTTATTAAATTTAAATCTAGAAATATTCGATTAATGGAACCATTTATGATCAGGCAGATGATATTGATGTGGGTGATTATAGGCTCATTCCTGTCTTATTTACTCTTACGTTTTTAACAGCAAAAATAATTTAAGTATATTTTTAGAAATAGGAACATCTATTAGTGTTCAAGATATGTAAGTTACTCTCATGTGTTTTGTTCTAGTTTCTTAAATAAACTGCATATATGTACACGTTCCTTTAATATTTAAAAAAGCAAGCATAAACTTGTTTTACATACAGTGTAATGTTAGAGTGGTCATTACTTATTATTGTTTCAAAATTCAAAGAAGCAACTGGTGGTTAAATCTTACCAAAACGATGCGTTTTTTGAGCCGTCCCGTTAAATCAATTTTCATAGTAACACTTGTTGAGGAAGGTATCAGAATCAATAACAATTTCGAGTACGTTACGAAAACACTTTTATACTATTTAATATACTAAGTCAGTACTTATCATATACTATTTGATATACTAAGTAAGTATTTATCATATAGTATTTAATATACTAAGTAAGTACTTATCATATACTACTTAATACACTAAGTAAGTAAGTACTCATTTCCATACTTTTCAGTTTTGTGTTGTACCCCCAAAAAAATGATACAATTCTTTCCATTTGCGCAGTATCTTGTCTAACTCCAAAGAGACAACTCAACAAGACCGGTGTAGCAATTTCAGATTACCCCTGCCTCACCTTACCCCACGGTAACTTAAAATCGCGTTCAGATTACCGGGAGGTAGGATGAAATCGATTTCAAATTACCCCTGGAGGTAGCTTGAAGGTGATTTCAACCTACCCTCTACGAATTCAGATTACCCCTCAAAACATTTCATGCACAAACACAAATAAACTGACAACAACAACAACAAATAATAATGATATTTATCATTAAACTGTCATTACCCCCGTAGTGCATGATGTACGATAAGTTATCGTATTTTTCGGAATATAAGACGCACTCTTATTTTGAAGACAAAA
>NW_013665669.1:739885-749988 GCF_000517525.1 Limulus polyphemus | reverse complement strand
CTTCATTGCTTCACTGTAATTTATTTTTATTATTAGGGAGCATTATAATAGTTATGTTTTTAAAAGAAAAACTACTATTGTTATAAATAACACATTCAATTGAACTAAATTATGCATGCCTATTTAAATATATTTACACATGGCTTGTGTATATCGTATATATACATTTATATTATTCATACTTCGGTGACGCAAGCAGATTTTGACATCAAATTTTGGGGTAAAAAAGTGCGTCTTATACACCGAAAAATATGGTACATAGGAAACATGCAAATCTGGTACATTAACTACGTGTATGTAATATGTCATGCACTTTGAACTAGTGTATGAGTGGTTTTAATATAATTAATATTTTGTGACATTTTTTTATTTTTTCAGCTATTGAGACTAGCTTTCAATCTTGTATGTTTCACGTGTTTTATTCAATAAACGTATCATGAGTTGTAAGTATAAGAATTTATCATTTTAGCTAAATCAGCGAGGGGGTTAATCTGAACAGTGCAGGGATAATACGAAAATACGTTCAGGCTACCCCCGGGGATAATATGAAATCGATTTCAGATTACCGGGAGGTAACTTGAAAGGGATGTAGCTTGAAGTCTTTATACCGGCATTAAATCAATAAACCCACACAATACTTTTGATTCTCAAACAACAGGTACATTTTTATACATCTTTTTTTTTTATATATGATGTTTTGGAACTATCTTTTGAGAAAGTTAACGTTTATCATAAGGTACATTTGAATATCTGAGATAATAACTTTAGTACAGGAGTGCACTGCGCTCCTGAATTGTGATGTAACTTTATCATGTAACTTTGTGTCACATGGGAGCCCATGAACAAATGCACGAACCTAATATAACGTGAAGGTTTATCTAAAGAGAGAAGCCTGATAGAAGTCAATAATTAAAAGTTGACGTACATCCAATAAACAACACAAGTAGAATGAAGTAGCATAGAAGGTGTAAGAAATGTATATAAAACTACGAATTAGCTTATGTATCAATCTAATAGAAACAATAACAAAATCGATTTGAAAACACAGAAAATGAGATTTAGAATATTTCTAAAGATTATAGATGACGAAAAAGTGGTTAGCTCGTATAATAAAGATACTAGAAAAGTAACACAGCACATTTTTCAACCTAAAGCTAACAGTAATTAATGTGGAATAATACAAGCTAATAAAGACTGACAAAGACTAAAAGTTGTATGAAGGAGGCGTTTAACCCTTGCACAGAGTCCATTTCTGCTATAGAGTCCACTCAAAAGTCTACAGATTTTCATGAAAACTTTCTTGTCCAAAATGAGAATGTAAAAAAACTGTATTGCTATAATATACGCTTGCTTTTTTAAAAGTTATTCTTGTTTTACTTTTGAGTAAACATAACTGGCTAGACATCTTACGATGCTCAATTAGCACCTGTTTACATGATTTTGTGGGTTTTTTTTACTAAAAAAATGCATGTTCTTCTTCAGTGAAACAAATAAAATATTTGATCTACTTCTTCCCGAAGAGAAGTTACAAAATACACGACACTCGACAAACGAAGAGCAACTTCTTAAAAGTGCTTTATCTTTTTGGGATGAACTTCATAATATAATATTAGGAAACGTGTAAAGTTACAAAAGCTATATTTTTTCTTTAAAACATAAAATCGCTTTCAGATGTTACATTGCTTATATGCATTTAATTTGTAAATATGTAAGAAAAATCTATTACTGTACAATTATACGATTATTTGTTAATTTTATTATGTTGTTTACAGTGTCAGTCAGAGTTAAGCGAATTATGAACTAATTTGTTCTTCACTTTACTGTTTCATGTGACCTCGCTGACTCAGCGATAAGTGTGGGAGCTTATAACGCTAAAAATAGGGTTTTGATACCAGCATGAGGCAGAACACAGATATTTCTTTGTGTAACTTTGTGCTTAACGTAAAGAAATAAACAAACAAGTATCATTAAAAATTCTATATTTAATATTTCGAAAGTGTATAGAACAATACTCTTACAATGTTCGTTTTTCATTTTCTTTAATATTTTGAAATAGGCCTAATTCAAATTTAGAATATTCTTTAGTCCTCGAGACTGGGATCAGGGCGGACAAAACCATCAACAATTAAAATATTTAACTTGTGAATTAAACTAATCTATTCACTAGATCTTTTCATACCCTCTAACATGCTTACATTATAAATTCCAATACTCCTATTAGCCCCCCAGCGACTAGGCGGTAAATTGAAGGCTTATAACTCTAAAAACCGGGTTTCGATACACATGGTAGGGACGGCGCTTATAGTCCGTTTTGTAGCTTTGTGCTTAATAAAAAAACAAACAAACATTAATACTAATACTGCCAAAGATCAATTTTTTAAAGGGTTCTTTATAGCCTTTAAACTTTAACATTAATTTATATAGTTTGATATGTTTACACAAGTATATGCGCATTTTACTTATATTTCTTTAACTTTACTGCAAGAGTTCCTCTTATCTCTCATATTTACCTTTTTCCTCATCCACTAAAGTTTTTTAAGGGGTATATATACACTCAAAATTACTTTCTGATGAACTATGTGTTCGCTCTCCTATTTAATTACAACAGAACATGGCAATAAATCAAATTATTCAACCAAATTCTTTCTTATGAATTTAGTGCGTTTCAAGAAACGATTTGGAGAAAAGTATGACAGATTTGGAAACTGATATAATTATGTGATTTTTTTAACATCTCTAATCTTAACATTCCATTCACTTCGAGAATGGTGCATTTAAACGGGTTAATGATTCGTTGAAAAGGGAATTACCGTTGGGTATAACATGAAATTGATGAAAGGCGTTTACAGAACATCCAAGAAGCGTTACCGAACAGTATTTAAATACCTGTTTGCTCTTAAAGAAATTGTTCTAATATTCGATGTACAATTATCATTAGTTTATACATAATAAACAAATGCGCTTGGATAAAGGCTATAGATGACTGTGCGTGAGTAAACTATATCATTAATATACTTGAATGCCAAAAAAAGCTACATTTTGAACACCTTTAGCTTTAATTACAAAAGTTAAGTTCAAGTAGAAAGTAGGTCTTTTCGAGCAGCATTAACCATACATTTAGTGATTTTAAACGAGATTAATATATAATAACATATTTAAGCAAATTCAATTTTAAATGTTGCTTCTGTTTGTTTCACAATTACATGTAAAGCTGCACATGAAAGTCCATACTTTTGAACTGATAGGATAGATGGAAGATATTAGTCAACAGCACCCACCGTCAACTCTTGAGCTACTCTTGTTTGATCAAATAGTGGAATTTAATAGTCATTTTTATTGCGCACCAACGGCCCTAAAGTGCGGAACGCATATTTGAAGCAACAGGCTACGAACCATAAACGCCTGGATCTACAGTCTGAGCACTCTAATCTGATAGCCACACCCAAATCTTAACTATTGCTGTCATGACAAATGATATAGAATTGAATTCGTACAAATAAAAGATGTATCTGATACACAAGATATGTTAGAATTCAGTGCATGAACATTTCTGAAACTATCACAACCAGAAAGTGTAACTGGTAACATAAAGATGAAACAAAGAGAAAATGTTGCTGATATCACCAAAAAAAGTGTTAGAAATTACAATGTAAAAACGCATTTTAGTGATGTTTTATGAGTCAAGGCCAGTGCGTAAGCATGCGTGAAAAGTACACAACCAAAAGGTATAATCGGAATATAGAAATTAGTGCAAGCAGGGATTTAACAGATTTACGATATATTGCTCTCCAAAATGTAAATACTACTTACTACTGTTTCACTATTGCTATTTAATCTAAATAAACAAAATACATCATATATATATATATATATCAATTTGCTCTTATTGCTGTTGAAAAACATATGCACACATACATTCATTCACGCCTTTATTTTGACATGCAAAAACATGATCTATCTACATTTATTAAAAATTGCATCATCTCCTGGTTATCCAGCTATGGCGAGCTAAGCGAGGCAGAGCTAAGTTTAAAAATTGTGCGCTGTACATATGCACTCTACATACTAAGCCATACCAGTGCGATAACAATCCAATATCAAGGAAACTTTCTATCTGTCTGTGGACGCATATCCTTCTGAACGAGTTGACCGATCCAGGCCAAAATTGGCATGCTAACTTAATACTACAAAAGTAAACCAAATTCTTATTAAACTTTCACATATTTTTACAAAATAAAATATTTTATAAGATAATTCCTATGTCGCTACTGCAGTAACTATTGTAAATAGTTGAATTTGAACAAAACTCACATCATAACAAAATTCTAACAAGTCAAATTTGTAAATAACGTTTTCAGCAATTTGGTTTGCTTTCTGTAATATCCAAAACATACAGTAATAACATATCCAGCTGCAATGTGGAGAATAAAGATATTGTTGCTGTTTATTTTTTTCGCTCTTTTCTGATTCACACGATTTAACTTTATACTAGAGCTAGAATAAACGCATAAGCTTGAATTAGAGATGTATTTCATAATTAAAATATTTTTATGATATTTTTTCCGTAGAAGCAAAATTCAAGATTATTATTAAATTTAATACATTAAATGTACCAAATTCAGACAGTAGAAATCTTGAACACTTCTCTTTTGTGAAATGGGCTGCTTTGAATAAGAAGTGACGCAACTGCTTTGCCATTTCTGTCAAGTTACTTGACTGGACTGTCACACCTGCTCACTTCCGATCCACTACTCCTGTCTTACAACAATTTTCTTGGAGAATAAATGCTACTGAAAATCCTCACAGAGATATTACTGTTGGATAAAAAAGACTGTTTAGTGTAAGAGTTATTATTTAGTTCATTTAGTGATTTAATATTTAATGAGTTTTTATAACAAAAGTGTTAAAGTTAATTATTTTAAAGGCGATAGTTATAACAAATTTCGTTACGTAACTCTGTAAGATTAGTACGATGTGTGTGTGTAGTTCGATTGTTGTAGTATTGTTGACGTCATCTTTCTCGAAAGTGAATAACTATAAGAATATATTATTTATCCCCAACAAGACTTACTCATGCAAATAAAAAGAAGTTTACAATTAGTTTTCCCCTCCAATTGTGTGAAAATACTGGTGAAAAGTTTATTGCATTTTGCAAAGTAATGTACTAGAAGAAGGCCTGTTTTTAGTGCTAAACTAATCCTAGTCAATATCCACTTGGAGAATATTCGAAAATCATGTTTAGTGTAATTTCAGCTGCAAGTAAAAATTTGGATGGTGTGATGTTTACATGAAATCCAAACAATGTTGAAGACGATGGGGGATTTTTGTTGAAGCTTAAAAGATTAGAAACAAAAATTGTTCAAGACGACAGGAAAATTGTGAAACCGAATTAGAATTAAGACTGAGATACTTTGTTGTTTTCATTGTTTTAGATAATTTAATGTTTGACAGATTGACTGAAGAGACTCCAACCAATGAAAATCATAAGAAATAGTTGAAGAACATTTATTCTTGTGCAGAGCGTCTTAGATGTCAAAGACATTTGAAAATAATTATTTCAATACAAATCAGGGTAAAAATTGAATGAACCATAGAAAAAGTAGCTTTGCTTTGGAAATAATTTTCATCACCACTAAAATAATGTTGAGGAAATTCATTACATTTAGGAATCCAGGGGTCGATCCCTAAACTTATGCAAAGTTTTATATGACAAATGGGTTTAGCGGATTTTCTTTTGTTTGAAGTTGCCACCAAAACATAACAATTTCTGTACGAGCGACTCAAAGTTATAGAGTTGAAATCTTTCAAATATAATACTTTGAAATAAACTCAGTATTTGGCTAAAATCAAATATCGTCTTTAAGTAAAAATAAATCCCACTATTCGACCAAACAAGAGGGGCATATCCCAAGAGTTGACAATTGGCGCTGTTGATTAGATGTTTTCTTTGTAATCTACCAGTTCAAAACTATGGAAGGATGTACGCATACAGCACTTGGGTAGCTTTGGAAGAGGAGGAGAAAATGTATCTAATTTATCATATTTTCGTTTTTCATCGTCTTTAGGTCTTCTTACTCGTTAACGAAAAACTATCCTTCAAAGCCCTGTTGGCTAATTTAATTAATTGTCAATTTGTCCTCATATCTAAAAGTTCGGCCAACGTAATTCATTTTAATTAACAAAATATTCTATTGATAAGACCGTAAAATTGATGTTTGGCTTATGAAAGTTTCTAGACATTTTTTCTAAATCTAACCATTCTGAAATAAATGACTTGTGGATACAAAATAATACCTATTTATTGAGATTTGATTTTACCGTTTGTATGTAACAACATTATTAATATTATTGACATATACACACACACACATATATATATAAATTCTGCTGTACAGAAAAGTCTAATATATTTTTTAACAAGTGACAGCGGTTTCTCCAGTTTTCTGAGATTTGGTAATAATTTCCTAGAGATACCACTAATAAATAGAGCGCTGGCTGACTATGAGAAATTCTTCGAAGGCTGTTATGATTTATCGCTCAGTTATCAAATAAATGGCCACGTGTCTACTTCGGAACGATCAAAATATACATCAATTTACTGTCAGTTTGGCTTATCAGATCAATTTCCAGCTCAACTTTGTGTAGCGTACGATTTCACCATTCCTGTTTGGGTTATATAGAATTCATATATTGCAGGAGAGTTTCAATCCAGAAAACTATGATGTACATTTAATATTACCGGAGAGTTTCAATCCAGAAAACTATGATGTAAATTTAATATCAGAGAAGAATTTCAATCCAGAAAACTATGATGTACATCAAAATTTTCAAAATATTCGAAATACCGCACTTCACTGCCTCAGGAACTGTATGAATAAAAGCGACAAGATAAAAAAAAATCACGAGTATTTCTAACTGAATAATAACCTGAACAAATATATTGCAGCAAAAACTAAGTGTAAAAGAAAGAAAGTAAAACGTGATGAACCTATTCACGGAAAAAAGTAATTACGAACTAATTTAGAAATCGAATATTTTCAAGTCTTGTATTTTGTACTTATTCCTATCACCATTTTTACACGACAATCACATATTTGGCGTCAATTTCCTTCATTGAAAGCACAACATTATATTTTAATCCCGACACCGAATACCGAGATGTCTATAACAAATATTTATGAAAAATTGGATTCCAGATGTTGTGTTCACATCACGATCAATTTAAAACCTTAAGTCTCTAGTTTGTGTTTGTGTGGAAGATATCAGTTAAGATACAAAAGCTGAAAACATCGTGGAAAAAATATCAATAATCATTATTATATGTTTCAAATGTTTTAACGTGGATTATAGCGTTTAAAGCCACTGCCATATAATCTACAACTAACTATTTTATATAGATTGAATCTGTAAAGATCCAAAATAGACTACAATTATATTTGAATTACCCATTCTGTTTCACTTAAATAGGGAAAATATTTGTATTATCTTTTTTTTCAGGGTATAAATTATGTATAAATAAACAAAACGTATTAAGTGATACTGGTTTACAACATTCATCATATTTGTCCATAGTTTTCAGAACTTTTACCGTATATAATAATGGCAAGCAGCAATTCAGTACTAAGTAGGTAGCTAAATAATACTAAAAACATGCGAAGATTAAGAGAGAGAAATAGGGAGACAGACGATATGAAACGTCATATTTTTACATCGAAATAAAGCAACTGTTGAAATTGAAAGTGATAAAAACATTAAATCATTCAGAAATCTAATGTAATTTCAATATTACTTTCGTCAGACATATTTCAACATAAACAACTTAGAGATAAAATTAGTAATAATTTTGTAACAATGTCCATTTAGGACATCCCTATAACGTTTTCATAATGTCCATTTAGGGCATTCCTATAACGTTCTAAAAATGTCCATTCAGGACATTTTTATGTAGAAAAAACATGATATTTAAAACGTGGATGTGAGAAATTGCACAAAAAAGTTATTTTGATCATCTCAAGTTTAGGAAAAACTTATCCTGGTTATATTTCGTATTTTACCCTTGAGTTATAATAAAAATTATTTAAAAATCTTCGTATTATATTATGAATATTTTAGACTATTTTTTAAAATTCTTTGTAAGTATTATGCAAAAGTTTATTAGCATAAAATACATATATCAATTTATATTTTTAGCGTGTCAGTGTAAATATGGATCATTTTTTTAAATATACATGCTTTATGGATACAACAAAGATGGAAAGGTTCGACTGAATTTGAGTTTCTTGATTCCCGCAAGATATTTAATTACAATTCTTCTGCATCTTTTGTCAAATTAGATTTAAATATGCCTAAAGGTAGAAGGATAGATAAGTAGATAGATTAACAACTACAGAGAGATAGTTGGCCGAAAGATAGCATGAAAAGCAGACGGATAATTAGGCAAACTGTTTTTAATTAGATCAACATTAAATAATAAAAATCACCAACGAAAGGTTTTGGAGCTGTGGCCTCTAGGAATTGAAGAAAGATTACAAAGGATTCCAGCAGGTTACAAGTTTATTTCTCCATATCTACTGTTAATTAACATCGAGCTTATTAAGAAACGTATTAGCAAAACAAATTTTCCTTGGAGTTATCTATAGTGCCAATGGGCTATTAGAGGAGCTGGTACAAATAATTATCAACAGTATTTAGTTTCTAATTTGTCAAAATGCTCTCTTTAGCTTTCTAAAGGAAGTACATTTATGTATTTTGAACATTGTAAATAAGACTAGTTATTTTTAATTAAAGTTTTGCCTTACAAACAACGCGAAACATTTATGGTTGTTTTATTCAAGATGATTCATAATGTACCTTCTATTCTATACAATGTGTACATTCTAGTGTATGCTGAGAAGAAATTCTAGATCAAATGTAGCCCAGAATTACTTTAAATTGTAGAATAGTAACTTTATCTTATAGGAATGTCGGGGATACTTAATATCGTAAAACATAAGTATCAAAAATTACTGGCTTCATAAAATAACATCGCCTGAAAACGATTCTATTTACATAAATGTTGATTAAATGAATCTATGAAGCACAAATAAAAAACAAATAATGTACAATTTTGGTGTAGGATCTATGAAACAATTATAAAGGTATGTATGTATGTATGATTATATGTATGGTGTTTTGAGATATCTTTTACACAGTGATCGTATGTTATGTACTAGTTATGTTAATGATTGAGAGTTAAGTAGGAACTCTGTTTACTGGTGTTGCTAAAACTGCCTGTATGTGATAGTCATATCTGTATCCTATAACAACAATGTTTTATCTGTAAACAATTAAACACAACATTAATAAAAGAACAAAACATCATGTGTAGTAATTAATGAAAAAACCACAGTAAACGGAACACACTTCCAGAAGACAACGTGAAACTGAAGAGGACGCACGAATTGTCGAAACTAGTTTCTCTGATATCAGACTTCTGACAGTTTGTTCCGTTTACTGTGGTTTGTTCACTGAACGTAATATGTTTCTAGAAATCACACTTATTGGTTAATTTCTGCTTAATACATTTAAACGAAAAATCCATCTACACAATGCTGGTTTCCAGTTATTATCACAGTTGGTGCATAACGACCAATTATGAATTTCAAACAAGATTAATTAAATTATTAACACTTAATCCTTTAATGCTGGCTAAGCTTAACAATTAACTTTAATACACTTTTGATAAAGGCAAGGATTACAATGCACCTTTAAATAATGTCATCATCAAAATCATGTTTTAAAAATACACCATTTTTTATTTTTACCAGCTAAAGACAACACAAAGCATATAAACGATTTTGATCCTTCACTTAGTCTATGTATTGCTTGAAGAAAAAAGCACAAACAAACAAACAAAGTTGAAAAAATATTTGTGAAATACTTGTACTTTGAAATCAGTCTGTTACTTGCTATGAAAACTAATGTATGATGAAGTTTAAGTAAACAAATATTTAATTTCGGTTCTTTATGTGTTGATTCTTAAAAGGTAAAATAAACAAATATTTAATTTCGGTTCTTTATGTGTTGATTCTTAAAAGGTAAAATAAACAAATATTTAATTTCGG
>NW_013665669.1:729409-739089 GCF_000517525.1 Limulus polyphemus | reverse complement strand
TTATGTGTTGATTCTTAAAAGGTAAAATAAACAAATATTTAATTTCGGTTCTTTATGTGTTTATTCTTAAAAGGTAAAATAAACAAATATTTAATTTCGGTTCTTTATGTGTTTATTCTTAAAAGGTAAAATGAACAAATATTTAATTTCGGTTCTTTATGTGTTTATTCTTAAAAGGTAAAATAAACAAATATTTAATTTCGGTTCTTTATGTGTTTATTCCTAAAAGGTAAAATAAACAAATATTTAATTTCGGTTCTTTATGTGTTTATTCTTAAAAGGTAAAATAAACAAATATTTAATTTCGGTTCTTTATGTGTTTATTCTTAAAAGGTAAAATAAACAAATATTTAATTTCGGTTCTTCATGTGTTGATTCTCAAAGGGTATTTCTTTATGTGTTGATTCTTAAAGGGTATTTTTCTTCTTTTTTTTTATGCGGCGCTTTCTTTGTTTTGTATTAGTGTGGATAGCGATATAGTTCTGTAAAGATGCGAAAAGTCTAGTGGAGAGTAAAGCAATTTATGACAAAAAATTACTTGGTCATTTTATGCATCAACCATCGCAAGCTTGATTACTTAGAAGAAGAAAAGGCAGTTTTATCGATTAAAAGAATGCTTTCAGGAGCGACATGTTTGTCTTGTTGCTGGAGAAAACAAAGATAAACGAATTTCATTTCCTATGTTCTAGAGTGTTAAACTTTGTTAACGTAGTTCCCTGCTAACTATGCTTAGACGGGTGTATAGTTTGAACATCAAATAAAATCACTGTCAACTTTTTTATACGATACAGCGTGATAGGCTTAATACTTAGGTTATCCGTTAGATGAAGAATTGAAAATTATGATGCGGCGTATTTATATGAAATTACATACTGATAACGCTGAACCATATATTTTAAGAACAAGATTTTCTGATAACGTTGATCGGCATACTTTAAGTACAGGATTTTCTGATAAAGTTGATCGGCTATCTTTAAGTACAAGATTTTTCTGATATCACTGAAAGTCATACTCTAGTGACAAGATTTTCTGTTATCAGTGAACGACATGTTTTAGGAACACAGTTGCCTGATAAAATTTAAAGGAATACTTTAGATACATGAATTTCTGATATCAGTGAAAGGAATACTTTAGGAAAAAAATATCTGATAATGCTGGATGGTATACCTTAGGTGTGAGATTTCTTGATAACGAAATGGAATACTTATGTACAAGGTTGCCTGGTAACAATAAACTACATCATTTAAGTGCAAAATTGTCTGATAACGTCAAATGGCATACTTTAGGAACAAGATTTTCTGATAACGTTGAATAGTTACTTTACGAACAAGCCTATCTAATAACACTGGGTATATGTACATATATCTGCTAACGCTGAAGACAGACTTTAGGTAATAGATATGTAATAACGCTGAACGCGTTAGTTGGGCTAAAGGTAAAAGAGAGCATAATATTGCCAATGACAGAATGCCTGATAACACAGATGGTAGACTAAAGGTAAAAGAGAGTATAATATTACCGATGACAAAGTGCCTGATAACACAGATGGTAGACTAAAGGTAAAAGAGAGTATAATATTGCCAATGACAGAATGCCTGATAACACAGATGGTAGACTAAAGGTAAAAGAGAGTATAATATTACCGATGACAGAGTGCCTGATAACACAGATGGTAGATTAAAGGTAAAAGAGAGTATAATATTACCGATGACAGAATGCCTGATAACACAGATGGTAGATTTTAGCAGAAGGTTTGTATCATTAAAAGGTCCATAAACCAAAAATTGTTTCAAATATAACGAGTTTTGTAGAAACTAGTAATGACTAGAGAAACGTGGATATTTTTGCAGGCAGTGAACATAGCAATAATCCATGAGTTATGGCTGTCGTACAGTTAAAACATAACTCTTAGTTTGCACTCAATAAATTCGATCGTGATATGTGTGTAGTTTTAACATATAAACATTTCTAGCTGAAGGGCATTTTAACGATTTATGCCTTAAATACAATAAAAGTTATGTGAAAGAGGAAGGTAATGATATAAGCAAAAACACTTTACAAAATATGGCAGAGTTAGATGTTGCATATGTATTGGTTATATTATGTTTTCTGGATACAAGCTAACCACAATTACACAATTATATATTCTTCTGCGTTTCCTTAGAAACGCGCTTGAGAGATTTCAGGATCAAAACGTCTCATATTCGTGCATTTTGCGTTTTGCGGTTTTTATCACTACTTTGCCCCCTGTAAATGGATCTTCATCAAATTTTGTATGGCGGTTCATTGGATTCATGATGAGATACATACACATTTTCAGATTTGCAATTTTGGGTTTTGCGGTTTTATGGGCGTTTTTTAAAATTCCCCTTAAGGAAAACAACTTTCATGTTCTAAGATAACCTTTCATTAATCATGAATTTAAATAACTCCAGCTAGTTTTGAATAATTAAAATAAGTAGCAATAATTATTACTCGTGATAATACTTTAATTTAAGCTTCGTAGGTTGTTGTACACATAAGAATGTAAATAAAAAATAAGATGTCTAAACATTCCCATTTGTTGCATACTTAACAATGTAGAAAGCAAGATAGCCCTTTAACTTTAACGCTCAGTTTAGAAAAAAAACAAGATCGTACGTTTTAACTTTTGGAACTTATTATAAACCTAACAATATAGAAAATAAAATTACACAAAACCTATAACCCGAGCACTTCCGAAAGGTTCACCTTTCGAAAGCGCTCGGGTTATAGAGTTTTTATTATTTTATATTAAGACTTCTTGAACCTATGTGTTTTTCTGACATCATGAATGTAGAAAAAAGGTAGTCCTTTGTCTAAACTTTAAAACTGTTAACAGTATAAAATAAGGCATTCCTTTGTCTAAATTCTAAAACTGTTAACACTAATGTATAAAATAAGGTAGTCGTTTGTCTAAACTTTAAAACTGTTAACACTCAATGTATAAAAAAGGTAGTCATTTTCCTAAACTTTAAAACTTTTAACGCACAATTTATAAACTAGGTTAGTCATTTCTCTAAATTTTAAAACTTGTTAACTTTAATAGAGTAGAAAACAAGATAGTCCTTTTTTTTCTAAACTTGAAAACGTTTTGTGCACCTAATAATAAAGAAATCCCAGAAATCTGTTGTTTATAAGCTTTATAATTGAAGTTGTCTATTCCAAGTTAGAAAATACTATCGTAAGATAAATCTAGTAAATCTAAATATTTTATTAAGCAACGATATGATTCGGACCGCGAAGTGGGCATTGTGATAATACGAGTCAGCTTAAAATATAACTTTGCTAAAGTCCGTGAAGCTTTATATGAAATCGTGTAGAATCGCAATCATGTAACCTAACATTGTAAGGTTATTTATACATTATTATTAATTTTCTTATCTTATCGTCTTCGTTATTAAATAAACGAAGTAATGAAATTTATCTTAACAACCGATGTAAAGTTTCTAAGCTATTGTTTTGTTTCATGAAAACAAATAAATTGTCAATTACTTTAATTCCCTAATTTTATTAATATTGCATTCTTCAGATTGGTTCGTCTTATATCCTATAGTAGGTGCTGTTGAATATAACTATTTACCCTCTAGTCTATCAGCTCAAATTGTGAATGTATGTATGCAGATATATTTGTGCAGGTAGTTTTGCGCGACAATTACAAAACGAAGAAACAGTCGTTTATAGTGATATGAACACAGATAAAACTATGCTAAATTAAATTTAGATAATTATTTTTATCTACACTTAGTAGTTTCAGCGAAGCTCGGCATATGATACGGTCAACATGTCCTTGTTTTACGTTACTATGATAAACTCAGTTTTTGTAAACGAACAATTAATCCTCTCTATATGGACTTGGCCGTTTTGACCGACCTTGCAACCGTCAAGGTCCCATGAAACTAAACATACTATAACTTGGAGTCAAAGTCTGACTCAGGCTCTGACTAGTCTGAGTGCAAAATTATTTTCATGTTAAGATTATAAATTGTTATTTTCATTTTACAGTTTCAAATATATTTACATAGCCTCTAAAACCTCCCAAATGAATATCAAAAGTTTTATTCAAAGAAATTTTATATTTCACCTTTTATTTTCTCTACTTATTTATTCAAAAGCCTTCATTTCTCAGAAATAAGTGAGCGCTTACACCTTACATTTGCATATTACATCAAATTGTTAAGGTTGTCCCGTTGCACCATGAGCTATGTTATCTTACAGTTTTTAGTTACTAGGTGATTAAATTTTAATTAATGTAACTTGATTAATGCAATGGACAGTTTTAATCGTCTAATTTTAATTTTTTTTAAAAAGCATATCACAGTTTAGGTTTATAAGTAGATATAAAGTAAATAAATTATGTTAAATTTTTTGTTTGGAAATTGTATACTCGAAACTTATCAATAAACAGAGGTTGGTGATATCGTTTTACACGATAACGATAAATCCGAATATTTTGGAAGTAAATTAACATGCAATGAAAAAAAATAGTTCTCACTAAAACTCATTCCGTCCACTGATTTATAAAGTTAACTGACATCATTACCTGTTGTTGTTTTTATTATCAGTACTATGCTGTAAATTGGTTGCATCATATTATATATATATATGACTAATATTAATTATAAGCATTTATTGGAAAACAAACAAAATATGCCTTGCACTTAGGAATATTAATAGTCATACTTCTATTAAAAAAGAAAACATATATATTCCTACCATGATAGTCAGATAGCTAATTATATTTATGAATGAATAAGGAAACCGTTTTTCTAAATTTCACGTAGCTCCTTCAATATAACACTTAGCAGTCAACATTCAACATTGCTTAAAACTACTGCTTTTATGTCTTTATATTTGTCTGAACGAAATAAGAAATAGGTGTTATTAGACTCACTTTGCTAACCTCCCAGTAACAACCCTAAACACACTGTTTGGTAAAGTTAAAATTCTTTCTTTCAAATTGAAATCAAGAATTGTTTTAATTGCAGTGAAACCTAAACCAAAATAGCTTAGCAGTAATCAATCAAACTTTATGTTCGGATAGTTGTACATCATAAAAGACTTTATGCGTAAACTTCGCAATTTCTCAAATTGTTTTAGATTAAACAACTGTAGCAAACCAATTTCAGTTGGCATAAGGTATTTTGGTTATTATCTGAGTAGAATGATCTTGGTGTTGCTTTCTTTAATGTACCATAAAGGGATTAACAGAGAACCAATATATATGCAGTTTTCAAATACTTTATGCTTTAGTTATAACTGTTTTCCGGAGATAAAAGTGGATAATTTCTCTTTGGTCACTATTACACTGATAGGACAAAAGCATTTCAGATTAAGCAATTCAAACACTTAATCAAAATACAAGTGATACTCACACACGTGAAAGCCAATAATATTAGATACCTACATAGACTGTTTGTTTTAGAACAAAGCCACATTGGGCTATCTGCTGGAAATCGAATACCAGATTTTAACGTTTTAAGCTCGTAAGCGTTCCGCTGTACCATCGGGGGACACCTACATAGCTCAGAACTAAAATAACATAGTGAACGATATAGCTAATTTAATATACCGGTCTAACAAAGAATATACAATGTCACAACAGTAACAACAAGCTGTAATGATTAGAATGTTTTATTCATCAGTTGATTATTCACGGCTGTAATCCCAATAGTAGCTCATAGGTTCCGCTAGCTTAGGAGATTTAAGTTCGTCCTAAAGTTAACAATGGAAAATAATTTTCATAATAAATCTATATTCTTATGATAAATACATTGAAAATTAATATATATTATTTATATACATTTTATCCATTAATATCAAATGAAAGTTTACTTACAAGACACGCAACACGTCCTTTCTTTAATGTACTATACTATTCACTTTAGGCTATATAATATCATGCCATCTTGGCTCAGATTTAACAAAAAATAATATTTTAATTTTATAAAATTTGGAAAATGTTTTTCAACTAATGAACTGAGTCATCTTACTATAAAGCGACTGCCCTCTAACTATCTGCAATTACTTTAATGTAACTGTAGTAGTTACAATATCGATGATCTATGTTAATAAATATAATTTCTCTATTAATGGCTGGAGACGGCTTGAATGGGTAATGAAGAAAAACTTTAATATAAGTTTAACATAGCAGCAAATGTACAACGTTTCGACAAGGTTTTGTCATCATCAGGTACTGATGTAAATAAACACAAGATTAAAATAATACTAAGATTAAAATAAGGGTAAGAAATACACACTCTTGATATAGTTACAACCAAAGAAGACACAATTAACAGCCTACTTGAAGGGTAAGAAACACACACTCTTGAAGTAGTTACAACCAAAGAAGACACAATTTACAGCCTACTTGAAGGGTAAGAAACACACACTCTTGAAATAGTTACAACCAAAGAAGACACAATTTACAGCCTACTTGAAGAGTAAGAAACACACACTCTTGAAATAGTTACAACCAAAGAAGACACAATTTACAGCCTACTTGAAGAGTAAGAAACACACACTCTTGATATAGTTACAGCCAAAGAAGACACAATTTACAGCCTACTTGAAGGGTAAGAAACACACACTCTTGATATATTACAACCAAAGAAGACACAATTTACAGCCTATTCGAAGGGTAAGAAACACACTCTTGATATAGTTACAACTAAAGAAGACACAGATTGAAAATAAAGCCAGTAAAATAATCCAGAAAACAAATATCGAACAATCGCTAACATAGTGATAAGGGTTACATAAAAAACAAACTTGAAACAGAAACAGCCCAACAACTAACACGAATGAAGCTACCCTCACCATCCTACAAAGACGCATCATGCCACCCATTAGCTAGATATCTTGTTGATATAATATCATCATTCACCTATAAAGTATCGTCACATGTTAAGAATTCAGATTCACTTCAGACTATAAAAACAATCACTATAACCTCGCAGGATACAATTATTAGCCTTGATGTATCCAACCTGTTCACTAGATTATGGATCCTCGAAATACTATTAATACATCACTACCAGCTTAACATCAACAAACACACGCAGATATATTGACAAAGCATTCGTAATATGGCCATACACTACAGACTACAAATCCAACTACCTAAAACGTGTAAAAAGAGGCTTTATAGATTTATAGTTTCCAAAGTGAGCAAAACTTGTAACATAGAAAATTCAAAGAAGACGGAAAAAAAGACACTATTACAACAAGTTTTGACAATGGTTATCTGGAACAGGAAATCTACAGGTATTGGTAAGTACCTCGACTACAAATCTAACCACCTCAAACGTATAAAGACGGGTTTTATAGGTGTATAGTTTCCAGAATGAACAAGATTTCTAATACAGAAAATGCTAAGAAGAGGGAATAAAACACATCAATACAACTATCCTTGTCAATCGGTACATTGAACACTTGATCAAAAAATATATCATAAGTGTAAAGGATCTTATTAACTAATATACATTAACATTACAAGACCAGCTACTACGGTAAGATAATGTTATTTTATTTTTTAGCAGACTAGTCAGACTAGTATTCGGAAACTCTGACGAAAAACGCTTGCAGTATTGAATGTGGAGCGAAAGACATCATTTACAACTTCTCCTGTGAACGTGACTTCCAATATATTGGAGAAACAAATGGACCAAAAAAATTATAATTAATGAGCATAATATACATTGAAGCCTACTGATCTACCTGCAATAGTCCATCGTGCCTGCAAAGAAGACCATGCAATAAATTGGAATAATAGTTGGATATGAATCACATAGGACAAAAGAAAAGATAAAAAGGCTTCCACCGATATGATAAAATACTCAGTCAGCCTATCATAAATCCAACAAAATCTGAAAACCTCTCTCGGAAACATTCGAATAAGTTCATTGAGTCAAGTCCTAATTGGTGATACGTGTATAATTCACTAAAGATACTCAAACAATATTTATATAAATACTCCTTACTTGTATATCATTGAAGAAATCTAACCGAAAGAAACTGTTATAAGTCCCAGTATTTGACACTATTAATCGTACAGAACAAATATACTTTAAGCATATTACCCAAACTCTCTAAATAAGATCCAACAGGTCGAATTTTTTGTTTGAAAACAATTTCGGATATAATATGACCTTTCTCCAAAAAGCTGTTTTTCTCTTGCTATACTTGAATTGCTTTCTAATTTACCAAGTTTTCTTCTATTGCTTATGATGTAATTATTCTTGTTTAAAACAACTATATCATTTCATTTATTTGTTTTATTTACTAACCAGTAAGATTTTATGCTATACTTTTATCATTATAAGTATCAAACTATGATAAGACCAAACTGATCATAAAAGTATCAAACAAATATGTAACTAAAGATGCAACAAAATATTCTCTAAATTGTTTCCATCATAATTTTAAAACTGACAAGTAACAATGGTATTTCGATTTTTTAAAAGGTAAACCTTAAGTAAAAGCCCATTTCTCAGTATTACTAACTTGATAAGCAGAAAAGTTTGTATTGATATCATCAGAGTTATTCAGAAAAGTATGACAGAGATGACAGAAAAGAAAGTTATTTTATTTACATAATTACACTTGTGATTCTCTGTAACATTTAGATTGATGGATCCTATTAGATAAATCTTTCAGATTTATAAATTGTTGGATCACTTCAAACGATTCACATTTGTTTCAAGATATCTAACTGTACACAATCCTTACGAGTGTTATGTTCAATTTTTCAATTTTCTTAAAAGTTAATGAAACTTCTACCCATCAGTTAAAGTCAGAGAGTAAATGATCTGTTTGTAGAAAAAACAGTTTCAAGTCGAGCAAGAAACTTTAGAATTCAAAAATCACCTACTGTAAACATAAGTTGAAGTATTTACATATTTTCTGTTGGGTTAGCAAGATTCAAACATTTTTTATAGAAATTGATTAATTAAAGGGTTCCTATTTCAAATTTAGATATACAAATTGCAGAACAAAAAGAGGATTGCCAATGATCAGGCTATAGTCTATGTATAATACATAAACAAATTAGAAATAGAAAAAACCTGCAGAAACAAAACTAATAATTATCATGATGTTTTCACTAAAACTTTATATAAAATCGAAAGGCCATTACTAAAAATTCAGAAATGTTTATTACAAAAATTGCAAACAAACACTTGAAAAAGTCCAATAGCTAATGACTAAAATTTCTGTTTTTTCATATTCTTGTAAATCTTTCATTGATAATGAATCACAGTCGTTCGAAAATGGAAGAAGAAAAATAGGCTAGTGCCGCTAAGTCTCCAGTTTGATGATTCGATTTTCCATCTGTTGGTGTAAGCAGTTGCAAATACAAAGAAGCTTTTTCCAAAACGAAACATCAAATTTCTCATTCAGGTTTTAAAAGATAGTACTTATCATACATTCTTGTAAGTATATTTTTTGGAGTAGTTTATAGCGTTATAAAACAAGCACTAAAAAGTATCCACGCGAATTTGGCTGTTGTTGGTAAACTCGAAAATAATGCTTTAAACTTTATTTTCAGTCATATTCACATGAATTGATATATTTATAATTTAATTAATATCTAGTAGATCTTCCTTTCGCTTCGTGGAGTTCATTGATCCTTTGGGGGATCGTGAGAATCATCTCGTCAATTT
>NW_013665669.1:726101-728444 GCF_000517525.1 Limulus polyphemus | reverse complement strand
TTACTTGTGACCACTCAGTGTATATCCTATACTAAAATCCTGGTAAAAGCAATATTAAATGGGGGAATCAAACTAATATACTTTAAAACCTCAAACCTATTTTTAGATGTCGGCTAACATCATAGGTTATGTAGATTATGTTTCATGGAAAAAGAATGCGCCATTTATCTCAAAGTTTTTTTTTATTAATTAATTAACTGCCTAACCTTAACAACGCTTATATGTACATCCAAAGAACCTTCTTTTGTTATTTTAGTTTTTCAGACAAGCTATTGAACATACGCTGCGGGCATTTAGGTTACTGAGGAAAGGAAGGAACACCATTCCGTCACATTACAGCGCCTCCTAACGAAGAATTTAAATGTTTTAGAGCTACGGCCTTCTTTGTACATAGATAATTAGTAATTTCTCTAAGTTTTTCAGTTTCAGAACTATTTACATGCAAATAAGTTACACATTTTGTGTACACTAGGGATTATCATATATATAATGTTGTCAAAGAACAGTTACAATTGTTTTCTTAAGATTCACTGTGATTACTACAAGCAGTGTAAAAATAGCACAGATGCGATCTGTATAGTCCGTATCACAAATAATGATAACGCATTTATTTCCTTGTTCATAGAATTGGAATTTTCAATCTAAAGAGCCAGAGTAGAGACAAGAATAAGACTAACCTGTTAATTTGTCAGTTCTTCTGAATAATGAGTATAATTAGCTGAAGTAAAACTAATAATTTGTATAATAATACGCTTGTTGATGTGTCTGTTACAGAAATTATGTGTTCGCGCATGCATATTTAGAAAGGTGCGTACGTATTATTATGACAGACAAAAAAATTAGTATTATTATAATAGACTGGCAGAGATCTGAAAGACATTTGCGATCAAGTTAGTGTTTTTATTGCAATAGAATTTCTTCAAATACAGGAGTTTTAGAATAATACAAAATAATTGTAATCGCAGACACCAAAATCTTGTCATATCTTATTATAATTCTGTTGTCGTTATGCTTTATAAACATATTCGTAAGAAATTTACCCAGAAAAGCAGTGCAAACGCCTGCCTGCGCCAGAGAGTTGGAAAGCTCAATGGATAAATCACTACAAGTGCTCTATGAATGGAGGATTTACAAAAAAGGTAGATGTAAATATTCTTTATTAACCATTTAGTATGATAACAATAAAAGCTTGAAGTTTTCAAAACATTCTGACGTTAGGTTATAGAAGAACATTATAAGCATATTTATAAATAGTTGAATAGCATAAGTACATTATAGTTTAGTCCTAACTAAGCTAATGTAAAAAACGTATACGGCACAGTGTTAATTTATCTTTTTTATCGAAATTAGGCCTAACATTAGTTAAGGTTTTATAAGGTAAGACCTACATACAAGTGGACTTACACACTTCGATGTCTACAATTACATTTCGTTTGTATTATTCCACAAATCTTGTAATTAAAGAAATACTGTTACAATAAAGATACTAATTTGACAACAAACGTTTTGCAGGTCTCTGTTAGTAACAAATAATTGGTGTTAGATTTTGAAAATAATGTTGCCTTATTATTCTTTACTCTAATTCTGATTTGTAAGTGACGAATATAAAATTGATAAAAACTACACTTCACCAACTTAATCTTGTTCACACCATAACAGATATTGTTGATAATATTTTTTTGGCACTTGTGTATAATGTTAAAATAACAAATAAACGACACACAACGTTAAAATTGATACACAACTAAAAAACAATTCTAAAATGTGGACTCAACATATTTTGATGTTTACCATGTCATCATCAGGAGTGAACTTGCAAGATATAATTGTCATATTTATCTCTTCTTAGCTAGGTCATGTAACCTGTGAGTAAGTTTACTGTTTCTGCATAAATCTCAGAGGAGGTCCCGCCACATTCTTACACACATATTTGCCGGATTGTCGTCTCTATTTAATAATTAATAATCGTTTTGAAACTTTATTATTTCTAATGCTTCGCTGATATTATTGACTCTAATACCTTTTGGTTGAGCCAATATTACTTTCAGTTCTTTCATTTTTTACACATTCTTTATGTTCTGCTAAACGATATTTTAAATTACGTTTTGTCTGTCCAATATAAACACTTCTATATTCACATTCAATTTTATAGATTCCAGGTTTTTCCATTAACTGTATATTATCTTTACTATTACTTAAAATCTGTTTTATCTTATTCATCGGTTTAAATATGGAGTAAAATAATTTTAGTTTGTTTTTTAAACTTAACTTAAATTAAGTACTAGTAAGTTTTAAACCTTAGTAAACTAATACGGTACGAACACTAAAACTAACTTACTACTT
>NW_013665669.1:721608-726080 GCF_000517525.1 Limulus polyphemus | reverse complement strand
AAAATAACAAATAAACGACACACAACGTTAAAATTGATACACAACTAAAAAACAATTCTAAAATGTGGACTCAACATATTTTGATGTTTACCATGTCATCATCAGGAGTGAACTTGCAAGATATAATTGTCATATTTATCTCTTCTTAGCTAGGTCATGTAACCTGTGAGTAAGTTTACTATTTCTGCATAAATCTCAGAGGAGGTCCCGCCACATTTTTACACACATATTTGCCGGATTGTCGTCTCTATTTAATAATTAATAATCGTTTTGAAACTTTATTATTGCTATTGCTTCGCTGATATTATTGACTCTGATACCCTTTGGTTGAGCCAATATTACTATTTTTACCAAAGTATCTTATGTTGTGTTTTTTATACATGTTTTGCTATGGCCAACTTTCAGTGCTTTCATTTTTTAAACATTCTTTATGTTCTGCTAAACGATATTTTAAATTACGTTTTGTCTGTCCAATATAAACACTTCCATATTCACATTCAATTTTATAGATTCCAGATTTTTCCATTAACTGTATATTATCTTTACTATTACTTAAAATCTGTTTTATCTTATTCATCGGTTTAAATATGGAGTAAAATATTTGTTGTTTTTTAAACACTTAATAAGCTAGAAGTTTTAAACCTGAAACATATGGCAACACTAAACATTCATTTTTAATTTTATCATAACTCGATTTTAAGGTAATACCTTGACCCATTATCACCACATCAGTGAATTTCTTAACTCCTTTATCTACAGTAGTTGGTTTAAATCCTCTTTCAACTGCTATATATTTCATTAGTAATATTAATTAGCAATTTTTAAGTCTAGAAACTGGATCAACGGCAAAGAAGTTTGCAAGTCAAAGAACTAAATTAAAAATATGGATATCTGAACTAAATTTTTTGGTGAGAAAGAAGGTTATTCCAAAAATTATGCAAGTGAAATGTAATATCAAAGAACAAAAAACTGAACATTGTGTGCAAAAAATCAAATAACAGATATTGCGCATTACGATTCGACAGAAAACGCCCCCAGTGGCACAGTGGAATGTTTGCAAACTTACAAGGCTAGAAACCGGGTTTCGATACACGTGGTTGGAAGAGCACAGATTGCCCATTGTGTAGCTTTGTGCTTAAATCCAAACAAACAATCAACAGAAAAGAAGTGTCATAGCCAAACTGAAAAAGGAGGTTTTTCAACTACACTTAGAAGTAGAAAAGTAGAAGTATAAAGAATATTGGATTGAACGAAAAAAGTTTACTTGGAATCGAACAATAAGAGACATTGATAAATATAAGTATGAGTTATATCAGAAATAATAATAAGAAACTGATAAATAAAAAAGAAAGATTAAAAAATTATTAAGTTTGAAAATTAACCTACAAGTTATAAGAAATTCTTGGAGAATCCTAAAATAATAAATAAGTCAGATGTAGCGGTTAATAATAATCAGCAGGATGTATTAAATAAAGGTTTAGAGTCTACTTGTAAACTGTCAAGCATTAAAAAGGAAGGATTAATAACAGACATAGAAATTAATCTGGATAAAGTGATAAATGAGAACTCTAAAAACATAATTAGAACTGATTGTCATAAACTTGTAGGAAATTTCAACCCTACGGGGAGGAAACAATATGTAGATATCAAACCGTAAAATAATTAAGAGATAATAAATATATTGTTATTTCTAAAGCAGATAAAGGAGTCCAAATTGAAGTACTTAATAAATGTGACTACGATAAAGATGTGGGAGACTTATTAAATGAAAAATTTGAGTACAACCCTACAAGTAAGTATCATGAATTAGTAAAAACAAATAGTGAAAACTGTTAAACTTTAACAGGTGCAGAGAATGGTAGAATCATTCCACATAATTTTATTATTCGGAGATTTTATGCATAAATAAATAGTTTTAGACCATTATTTTCGACTACAGGTACATCATCATATCAAATAGCCGAATATACAGCTCAGAAGTTTATTTGTTTGAGAAATACAGTTAAAAATGATTTAGAATTTGTAGAGAAAATCAAAAATATAAAATTGAATAAGGAAGATTTGTTAGTGTCGTTTGATATAGTGTCATTATTTACAAAACTTTCAGTAGAAAATGCAGTTAAGTGTTTCTAAAATACATTGTTACAAAACAAAACTTCACCAGTTGAAACTATAGATATAATCAATCTATCAAGAGTGTGTGTAAAGAATCCATTTTTTCAGATTAAAAATGTTTTTTATAAACAAAATGAAGGGTTAGCAATGAGATTATCACTGTTATTCTGTTATTTAAAGATAAAGTGATAGCCAGTGTTTCTCGGTATATTCCTATGAACCATCTTTTAGCAAGATAACCCTGGTTTGATATACTTCTGTAACAACACAGAAATTTCGGATATATGCAAAACAGTTGGACATCCTCAATTTATTAAATTGTAATAAATACTTAAAAACAACGTTTTATATTTACACAATAAAAACTTTATTGAAGCCTTACGGCTTCAACTTTAAAATAGAAATATTCACTCTACACGTACATGTTTCGACGTGATCTACGTCATCCTCAGGAGTAACTTACAAGACTATTTTATACTTTCCCTTTGTCGCATTACTTCATTGTTATTTGCATATTTCCTTAGTGCAAATGCAAAAAAAATATATAACATATCTCGCCATATATCAATGTATTGACTTGCTGGTCCTTCATCTCTATCTAATACTTGTTTTTGTTGTTTATATTTCATTATTTCTAATATTTCTCTAACATTTAATGATATAAAACTTCGAGACTGAGCTAAAACTAAAGTTTTTTGACATAATATTGTATGTTGGATAATTTTTACATGTTTGGCTATAGCTGAAATTTCTATTTTATTATTTCTTATGTAACTTGTGTTCTTGCACTCTATATTTTAAATTTATTTCAGTTTGACCAATATAAATAAATAAAAAATATTTGTGTAAATATAAAACGTTGTTTTTAATTATTTATTATAATTTCAAAAATTTAAACACAAGTGCCGGTAGTGCATATCCTCAATTTATTTTGCTAAGCAACTAAACTCAAAATTATACGATAGTTACAAAATTATTTGTTTTGCAATTAATATTTTTCCCAAAATAAAAAAAATAATTTTTTCAAAATATCATCCTCTAGAAAAGTAAATAAGTAATGAAACACAAATAATGAAGACAAGATGAGATGTAAGAAATAGTGGTAAAAAGTAGGGATGCTTAATTCACAAATGCTTTTGAGTAATGAAACAGAAACAATTAACCCTCAAGTCACCGAAGCTAAATTCATTTAAATAAAGATCAACTAAAGTGAGTTTAACTTAAACTAATTATATACCCTCTGTGAATGAGAATTAATCATTTCGTCACCATACAAAACAATCTCTTCATTATTCAAAAGTAGAGAGTTATTGAGGTAAACTATTGTATTACCTAAACTGGTTACTTTATATCGCAAATATTAATTACAGAATACATACAAAATTAAGAAAGTGGTTTGTTCTAGTAGTAACACATAAATTTCTCTTAGTTGAAAACCAAAATGTTTTTTTCAAAGAGAGGTTTGTAATCAAGTTATTTTGAAAATGCAAACACATTTGAGATATTCTTTTTCTGCTTACAACTACCTCTTTAGTATTACTCCTTTATTAAAATTTTACAACTATACAGTAAGGATTGAAAATCGTTTTAAAATCTATTCAACCAATATCACTTTACTCGTTTGTGTACTTTTTATTCCAGTATTTGTTTGATTTTGGCTACTTCTTATAGCAATTCTACGAATAACCAATAATTCCTACATTCAACTAAAATTTTAATCTTTTTTTCCTATTTCTTTTTTCAGTTTTTGTATGTTCATGGAATGGGCACAACATCTATAAACTTTCAATATAACCACATCACTGATAGCTATAACTTTTACAAGAATTAAAACCACAATCAAAGATTTATAAAATGTAATCCTTACTTTGGCCTACAGATAAGTTTAAAAAGCTGCCAAAGTAGGGATTAAATTTTATAAATTTGTGATTGTGGTTTTAATTCTTGCTTCATTACTCTTTGTAGCCGGATCCTTACTTCATTTTTAAATTCACAATTTTTTAATATTGTTGTTTGTTTACTTTTTATGTTATACCTGTATAAAGTATATACTTTACCTTTAGAAACTGTCTCATATCTGTCCAGCGATGTGTAGCGCCATCTGTTGGGTTGAATTGTGATAAAAATATATCTATTTACGTGCATAAAATGCTTACCATTTTTAAAAAAATCGGTATATATTTATCGGAATATCAAAAGCAGATACCCACAGACGAGTCAAATAACTTGGGGGGCTAGTCTTGCTAACTTGATCAGATAGGTAGGTAGATAGTAGCCGAAAAAGTTGCTGTTTTAAAAATTTTTGAATTGTTAGCGACCTTTTTAGAGTATTATTAGTATATATGCGCACAGTATGT
>NW_013665669.1:670885-721408 GCF_000517525.1 Limulus polyphemus | reverse complement strand
TATATATATATATATATCAATATTTAATATATATTCATAGATAGATAACAGTCCCGTTTTAGCGTATTGTATTAAGTTTTTCTTTTAAGTCAGTTATAAGAATATATTGAAAATTTTCAAAGAGCAGTCGGTTGTTTTTGTAATATCATTAAACAAAACAGACAACAAACAATAGTATTTACAGGGCTTCTCCGGGAATACATATCTTGCCCAACCACTTTTTAACCGTTGATGTTTTAAACTAAATAATTAAAGTAATGTTTTTTCAAGATGCAAATAGTCTTTTAAATGTGATATTGTACATAACATTTTTATTTATTCAAATGCAGTATCAACTTCAGAGAATGAGCTCTTTTTGTTTCCGTAGGACTCTGTCTTTTACAAATATTTTAAAGCAGCCTTTAATTTTCACTTTTGGTAAAACTCGTGTGTAACAAGTCACTCACAAAGTATTTACTGCATGATTTTATACCAGATCATAATATTTTCATAAAATATACAGAACAACACTTATTAAACTTCTTTGAAAGACAAATACAATTATCGCTGCTGGAAATAGAAAGCTTCTTTAGCTACTTTGCTTGACAAGTGTTTCGAGATTTCTCGAAGTCATCCGTTAAATACCATAGATTTATGTTATACTTTTACTCTGTCTTGGGATGGCAACTGGCGGAACTAAGTGCGAGGTTACATCTAATGCTTTACATCATGCAAGGGCACACGCAAATTTATCACAACTTCCTTTTCACGATGATTGATGGCCTTTTTATTTGAGCATCAACTTTCTTTTTATAAAAGAAGTACAGAACGCCAGAAACTAGATTATCAAGTCTCCAGAATTTTGTATTGCTTATACATATCTTTTCAGTGTATAGTACATATAAACATTCTCCGTTATCTTAAGTTGTACAATTAATTCGCAAAGCTACCATGATACGATAACAATTTAGACCTGTTATATATAAATGTCTTAACATGTTGGCTAAGCTACAGATAATTATTGTTTTTAAATTCATAAAATAACTGCAAGAGATGATTAATTCTTTCTTTCTGAGTGAACTAATCACATAAACCCATCGAAACAACAACACGCTGTATTTTATTACGAGCGCCTTGCATGACCTAGTGATCTAAGGATTCATGGTTCATGTCTCTTTGCCACATAATCGCACTCCACACTTTGGGGCTGTGAGTGCATTAAATGATTAGCTACCAAGCCCAGTAATTCGATTAGCGTACCTCAAGCATTAGCGATGGGTGCTGTTGACTAGCTGCCTTCCCTCTAGTTTATTAGTTCAGAATAAGAAACGGTTATGGGCAAGTGTGTCTTTGTATGAAAATATTAAAAACGACACAAACAGTACTTTATAACCATTAGAGAATTCCGTCAAAAATATCTTCCAAATCATTTTCTCCTATAATCAACTTGGCTTTTTTCGAAATATGCATTAACGCTACAGAGACTCTACACGATACACTTCTTCAATTATGGAAAGTAGCAGATAATTTAGTGCTGAATAGAATCCTTCTGAACACGTGCACTAACTTTACATCAGTGCTCACTATTGAACACAATTATTGCTCAGTCGTACTCTGCTCATATGCCTGACTTCACTGTCGGTAAGCCTGTAGACTTATGATGCTAAACATCAGATTTTGGATACCCAGGATGGGCACAGCACAAATAGCCCATCGTGTAGTTTTGTGCTTAATCACATACAAACAAAAATATTACATTATACTATATATATTGACTCACATGTTCTTTTTTCAGAACTGCAAAATATTGGAGAAACTTCAACCGAAATGCATTAAAGGATTAACTTGCACAGATCTCAGCATAGTCATAAGTTACTTTAAGGTTCACGGTTTTAATGGCATCAAAGTTCTTGTTGTTGAATACATTAATATGATGGAAAAAATAGGCTATAAAAATTACATATTAAAATTTAAAATCTTTTTTTCCATATGGATTTAATTATGAATTTCAACATAAATCAATTTTAACTCTCAATAAAACCCAGTGCATAATCCATGCATTCAAAAGCAGTAGTAAAACCAACTTAGAAAATCTTGGGCAGGTTTTTATGCTAATTTAAATAGTTAAATAATAGTTTTTATACGTCTAATAATGTTGTGAAAAATTTCAATCAATCCTTACATCCATTAAAAGCATACAATGTTAAATGTCTTTCAAAATTTATATCCTTCTGATAGTCACGCTAAACCTCTAATGATGGATATTTATAAAAATAATATAACATTTCTTTCACCAGCACTAATCATTCACACGATTTACATAATACGTATTTTATAATTTAGTTCAAACTTCCACTAACTGAAGAACATAATATTTCTTCAACGATTAACGACACCCTAAACTCTAAGCTTTCTTCGGTATCCGATATGGAACTTACAATTAGTTATATATACATAACCCTTCAGTTCATTTTAGAATATTTAATTACAAAACGTTTATTAATAATCTTCAAACAGTGAATGACTACAATTCCGTAATGCTGGTAGAAAAGTCCTTACAAAGATCCAGTCTGTGACACACACTCGTCACCGGTTAGCTCAGTATGACAGAAATAATTCAAGTCATTTTCAAATATGATACCAAATATGGGTTTCTATATAGAATGAAGACAGAACATCTAGTCAAGTCTGTTAGTAAAAATTTTGACGAATTGGTCGTTAAACTAAGCTATGTAATATTACATTCACCAAATTACTTCACAGAATGGAATAATAATTTACTTATCAAAATCAAGAATTTATGCAAGTATATTAACCTCAACAAGCTTGATTACTTCCATTATAAATATTTATACAAAAAAATTCAAAAGGTACAAGATAAACTTGTTATATGCCCTAGTGGTAAAACCAACAGTAACTAAGCCTTCATCCTAAAAACATTTTTACGTTCGTACCTTGGATGAAGAAATAGCCAATATATCATTCTTCTAGCCATCTTCGAAGAATGCTCAAGACTATACTAGAGGTTTAATACTTAGATCCAGAAAAGTTAATATCAGTGCCTTCTGATGTTATCAGCTTCTCTACGTGTTTGCCCTAAAATACACAAAAATCTCATATAATTTCGATTTATTACTATTTCAACCAAAATTGCAAACAAACCAGCAGCATAAATTCTTAATGATTGCCTTAACCATTTAGTAAGAAAACAAAAAAGTAAAAAGTACCGAAAATGAAATACTTGCGTGGTGGAATATCAACAACAATAAAGATCTCTCTACTGTTAATATTCATAGTTCGGATGATGAGCTGCAACGTATTAAAACTTTATTTTACAAGAGTATATACAACATTTAAACTGAAATATCATATTTTTGTTCTTTCAACGTTAATTATTGATTTTTAGACACAAAGACACTTAACAAAAATTATAGATTTAAAATAAGTCAAATGAAAAATCATTTGTCATACTGTATATTCAATAACTTTCTACAAAACGTTGGTATTGTAAGGGTTACAACTAATTACCAAATTTAGCTAAATTGTACCTCTTTTATAATGAAAAGAAATGTGTAAACAACTTTGCACATAAAGAAAAGATAATGCACTGTTTCAGGCATTTAGATGATTTAAAAATTCTTAGTTTTGAATATTGAAATTCTGTAAATGTGAAGCAAATTTTTAGAAAACGGATTCTTGGAAAGAAATTATGATCTCCAGAAAAAGTAGGTGAAAGATAAAAATAATTTTTTGTGATTTAAATAACACTATAAGAGTTTCTGAAAGAAAAAGTTTGCATTTTGAAAAAGCTTAAGAGCAGAAAAGGTAAATAAATTGTGGAAGAATGCAGTTCAAGAGAATACCCCACTGATACCTCTTAAATTTTGTGAAACAATTAGTGAAACTATTTCAAATAAAGAAAAATAAGTTAGGACAAGATTAGAAATGGAAGAATTGAGGATCGAAATAGAAGCTCTGGAATTTAGATGGGGAAATCAAAAGATAAAATTCACGGAAACTGACTCGAAAATATGGAATATTTTAAAGGAAAGGATAGAATGTAAAGAAGTTTTTAAAAATTGATAGACTATTTGAATAACTTATTCGCAATGGAAGAGAGAAGAAGCGAAAAAAAGATAAACAAAGGGAATATTGTTCATAGGACAATTAAAGAAAGACAGAGAAAATCCAGAGAAAGTTGAAAGAAAAATGATTACAAATAGAGTGCAAAATTCTCAAGAGGCTTGTAACAGAAAAGGAGAAAATAATTCATTCTACAATTCACAAAAATGGAGAAGAAATGGCAAGTACAATAGCAACACTAAAGTGAATCAAGTAGGTACTGGTATAGGAGATAAATATGCTCAAAGTCAAAACAAGATACAAGGGCAGAAAAATAAAAGGCTTAACAGAAAAACTACAATAGGATGGAAGATATGATTATACGAAAAGCCTATGATTCAGAAGAAATATGATTAAAAAAACGAAAATTTAGATAACCAGGATCGGTAGTTTTCAAAATTGTTAATTTAACAGAAAATAACTTGAAAGACAATGAAAGGTCTAACATTTACTCCCTCAAATAAGCCTAATAAAATACAATTGTCCGAAGAAATTAAAACTTAAAGAATTTATTTATGATGTTTCAAATAAAGATGAATCCCTAGCGAAAAAAATAAATATATTCTGTTATTGCAAAACAAAAGAAGGATAATTTAACTCTTGGATTAAAGAAATCGCTTACGAAACTTAGAAATTCTAATTTGATATTTCAAAATGCTGATAGAACATAGGTAATTACGACCCAACAACATTACAGTCAGATGTTTTATGAACATTTAATGATACAAGAATGGGGTGTTTGAATAAATTGGGATGCATAAATTTTATTCGAGGAAAATTATCAGATGTTGTTTGCATATATTATGAGACTGACACCAATTTCCCCTAGAGGTCACGTACAGATATAAATAATGTTGCGAAATATTATGTAAATTTATGGTCACATGAAATGTAATCTCGTGGTAAAACGATTGAATAAAAACCCTGTCATGAACTTCAACAAGATAATTCACAAGAGGCAGCTGACAGGTATTGTTGCTTATTATTACTCGATGCTGGTACTCATTTTGTAGTTGTGTAAATACGGAATATTTTTATTTTGGAAATATTTTTTTTCTTTTTGTGGTTCTTTTTCCTTTATTTATTGAAATATAAACCCTGGTATATATATAGTATATTGTTGTTTAATGTTAGTAGCAAGCCTTGGCCAAGCAAGTTGTTATTAACTATGTTTTAGGAAGATTTATATTTTGTATTCTAATTGTTCGAAATTTTCATTTATGACTTCTTCTGTGGTTGTTATAGTTCAATAAACTCCTTTCTGTGTTTCAAACCTGGTTGTAGTAGCTATTTGTTTGTGTTTTAGTCCTTTACAATGCTACAGCATTATCTATATGTATTTATTTCTCATACGTAAAGAACAGACCGAAGTTGAATAATGACACGTTTATGAATAGTCAAACGAAACCTATCTGATTTTATGCAAACAGTATGTCAATTGAAATGTTAATAGACGTTACTTTCAGCCGTATGTTATGTGCTATCATAACCTAACTTAATCAAATACCATCTAAATCTTCATATAGTTTTGTATTTTATAATATATTTTAACCTATCTTTGAAGTTATAGCATTTGAAGGTTTGATTTGGTTGAGAGGGATAAGTAACTGTAAAATTATTATATTTCTATTACAATGATTTTGAAATTCAAAAACGTTGTTTATTCGAAAATAAGATGTAATTAATGTTATTGCAACTTAATATACTGAAAAATTCAAGGATATTTTTATTATCCTAAGAGTGTGTCTCACGCCAGAAAAAAATCTCTACAATAATACAACACAATTTTTTGAGACAACAAGGGAGCTATTGCTGTCCTATCCTCTAAACTAAAACTATTAAATAAATTAATTAAAAAATTAAAGCCAGCCCTTATCATTCCTATAGTTATCAAGTTTTCTTTTAAGCCCATTTACATTTACTGCCTCAACAACATCCGAAGGCAACCCATTCCAAAGGACAACCACCCTATTAGAAAAATAAAACTGTCTAAGCTGAAGAGGGCTCCTACCTTGCAAAAAATTATATTACTGACCCCTAGTCCTACTATTCTTACTCTTAAGTACTAAAAAAATTGTTGCATCAAGAATACCAATTCCGTTTACAATTTTAAACACCTCAATCAGATCTCCTCTAACTCTTCCTTTTTTCATAAGAAAACAATTTGAGAGATCTCAACCTCTTTTCGTATGACAACCCCTCCATCCCAAGCACCATTCTAGTAACCCTCCTCTGAACACTTTCCAACAATACAATGTCCTTCCTAAGGTTACGTAAAATAATAATGCTTATACTGAATCAAATATACAGTACTGTGCAAAAGTGTTAGAACATAGCCTAAAATTAGATTTCAGGCTTCTTTCAAAGAACAGTGGAAGGTAAATCACAGATAAAACATCAAAATCTTATTAATCTTCATATTTATTACAACAGAAACTCAGGAAAGTGCTTGAGTTAAGCAAACAGTTAATATTTTGTGTGTCCTTCTTTTGATTTAATAACAGTAGACAGTCTTTCAGGCATTATTTTAACATATTTATTCAAAATGGCCTTTGGGATTTTACAGCAAATGTCTCTAATATACTCCCATAAAGTTTCTTTGGAAGTAACTTTTGATTTGTCACATTTTTGATATGTAAAATCCCAGATCTGCTCAATTCGGTTGAGATTGCGGCTGTATGGGGCCATTGCATGATTTGAACGACTCCAGCAGCTTCTTTCTTAGGTTGGATAAGTGTTTGGGGGTCATTATCTTCTTGGTGGTAGAATCCTTTACCAATAATACGCAAACCACTTGCCCTGGTCCATTATTCCATCTATTTTGCAAATATCTCCTGTTGCCTCAGCAGAAAAACACCCCCAAACTATCACACTGCCTACCCCATGCTTCATGGTAGATGCTATTGTAACGAATTTATTATTATTATATATTTATTTTATTATCGACGTTTGTTTAAATTATATTTATATTTAAAAACATGCATAGCTTACAGTGTTAGATAAACTCCCGCCTGTTCCCAGAGTTGTAGAAGATTCTCTAGAAGAAGAATCAATAATATATCTATATACGTAAATGTTTAAATATAGCTCAGTATTGTTATGTAATCTGAATTTTCTAGAAAACCTTCCCACACCTATAAATACAACCAACGCGACGCGCCAAAGTAGTATGTCTATTAGTATTCATTATAATCAGTGTGCTATAAACTTCGAAAGCTATAACTGTGATTTTTATAACGCTTATAAATCGGAAAACTTCAGATATTTGACCAGGAATCTTTTCAAAGTTCGAACATTGCAAATCGTTTAACTTCAGTGGATTCTCATCAGACATTTTTACGAAATCATTATCTAACTTCAACGTTGGAAAAACCTTACGTGTGTGGCCAAGGACAAAGCTAGTTAGCTTCGTTCATCATTTGAACGACTCCAGCAGCTTCTTTCTGAAGTAAGTAGCTTCTCCATAAGTTGGATGAGTGTTTGGGGTCATTATCTTCATGGTAGTAGAATCCTTTACCAATAATACGCAAACCACTGGGTAAACTATGATGGATCAATAACTGGTGGTATTTGCGCTGGTCTATTATTCCATCTATTTTGCAAATATCTCCTGTCGCCTCAGCAGAAAAACACCCACAAACCATCCCACTGCCTCCCCTATGCTTCATGGTAGGTGCTATGTATTGAGGCAAATATCTTTCACCTTTCTTCCGCCGGACGTACAACCTACTCTTTGTACCAAATATTTCATGCTTGGACTCATTCGTCCATAACATCCTTTCCAATCATCAACAGTCCAGTTTTTATACTTTTGAGTAAATTTCAGTCTTTTTACAATATTTGAAAATCGAAGTAAAAGTTTTTTAACAGCTACACGACCAAACATTCCATTCTCGTTAAGTCTTCTTGATACTGTAGTGCTGGATACTTTTCTATCATTTGGCATATGGTCGTTTATCTCATGCTTGAGATCAATGGCAGTCTTCCTTCTGTCCCGAAGGCTACATAAACGAACATACTTAACATCAGTATCATTGAGTTTAGGTGTTCTGCCTCTTCCTTTGCTATTTTCAAATTTAGCTGTCTCGGTCTCACAGTTTAGGGTGTACTTGACAGTATTTGGGGAGCAGTTCAAGTCTGCAGCAATTTGTCCGAGAGTCCAACCAGCAACACATAAAGCTTTTATGTGAAGTATCTGTTGTACTGACAATTCTCTACGCTTTTTTGGGCCGTGGCATGACCACAAATTTAATATATATAGTATTAAACACTGTTTTTATCAAGGTTTATTTGTGGAGTGCTATTAAACTGATTTCTTCTTGCTTATACTGGTACCATATACTAGCTCCTTGCTAGCCTATTTCAATATAGTTAAGACACTACATGGGGTACCATGACAGTTATTTCAGACCCTAAGTTTGATCAGTATGTTCATTCAAGCAGAACCCTTATGACATTCCCTTGGTACAAGTATATGGGAATTCTAAAGAATGATATATATTCTCACCCTGGCTCATTCAGTTGTCAAGAGGGATCAGTGAAGCATTACTATAGTATTGAAATTACATTCTCTAATGGCATGGAAGAATTAGCCCCATAAAATGGAAAGAATGACAAAATATTCTCTTGTCCTAACACTTTTGCACAGTACTGTAGGTTCAAAGTGTTTTAGTAATTAAAGATTTGAAGAAAAAAACACTTTTGAAAATATGGTTAACGTATTGAACAGAATAAAATCTTGAAGCCAAAATCGACCCCCCCCCCCTCAGTTGTTCAACGGTAAGTCTGCGGGATTATGACGCTAAATATTGGTTTCAATACCCGTGGTCGGAGAAGCATAGATAGCCCACTATGTAGCTTTGTGGTTGTCAACAACACAAAAGGCCAAATTGAAAATCTGAAAAAAATATATAAACCTAAATTTTAAATATTAATACACTTTTGAAATGGCACAAATTAATAAGAATCCAAAATCATTATAAATTAATAAATATTAGACAAAATAATAATAATAACGAATCATAAACTAACACCTTAAAACTTTAAAATTAAAAACGTGTGGCTATAAATGAAAAGAAATGAATATAAATTAAAAATATAATTCAAATATAAAGCTTTAAATGTTAAACTTTAAGTTCAAATTAGCTTAAGAGAAAATAAAATGTTGTTACAGTAAGAATGGAAATATGAGCATCAACCTTAGTAAGAATATAAACTAAAATGGGGATTAAATTTATTTCAAAAATAGTTTTTATTTGAAATTTAAAAAATAGTTGTTTGTACCTTTTCTAGCATTTTTAGTAAATAAACTTGTCTTTTAAACAACATAGGATACAAATACTGTATATTGATTATCTTGTTAGGGGTAGAGGTGGATAGCTTGTCAGTTAGGGTTAGGACAGTAATTTAGATAACTTGAAATTGATTAAGGATGGGGGTTAAAAATGTTAGACCAGGAACTACATACATTGTGAAAAATTGATCTTGCATTGAGATGACGATCTTTTTTGAAAACAATCTATTTTGTAGATAGTTAATTTGATATTAGCGCTATCTATGTAATTGTATTTAGTTAATTTGGGTGTTTGAGAAATCAATATAAAGCAGAATACCTAAACATTGCTCTTATATATAGTTTGGAAATGTTTAAAATAGTTTTACTGCTGTATCTTCTGTATTTTCATTAAATAATACAAGCATATTAACTCTTGCCTTAGGCTTTTTGATTACCTAATTTCTATAGTTTTTCGCGTTTAACTTCGCGTTTTATAGGATATCCAGATATTTTCTGTGTTATTGGGTGTGATATATTCGTTACACATTTGAAGGGTCGAGTGTGATTTCTGGCTATCGTGTCCGGATGTCTATAATAGACCGGTCTATAAGAGACCGTCAAATCCCACTGTTCGACTTGAGTAATCCAAGAATTGGCGATGGCTGGTATTGACTAGCTGCCTTTTATCAAGTCTATTCTCTTCAAAATTATGGATGGTTAAGCAAAGAATCCTCTTTGTTGGTTTGCATGAAATTCTGAAATACATAGATTTGGATACTAGCATTATTTAGTTCAGAAATAGTTTGTTTGTTTTTCAATTCATTGCTCAAATGGTTGGTAATAGAATCATACGTACCTATAAAAATGCCTCTACGTATATTCTGGATAATCACAGTTTTATCAAAGCTCTGTTTAATGTCAGGATTAACCTGTATTCTATTTTACTTTCGGTATCTGCCATGTTCTCATATGTTTTTGATTTATGAGTACTTATTGTTAGTTGCTACGCTGGACTTGCATATATTACTTTTGGTGGAGTTTATTTGTTGTTGTTTTTGGGCACTTCTTTGAACTTAGAGAATAAGTAAAAGGTGGCAAGATAGTTTACGTCATATTTTTCTTTTTTGTGTCTTGGTCCAGTACATGTTTTCACTTTATAGCTACATGCATATCTAACCCGATTAGGGATATCTGAGCACTGTTGTGTTACTCGACTAAAAGACCAACACACACAGTAGTTACGTACGTTATATTAAAATGGTGTTGGAGCCTTATCTCTTCATTACTGTCCATTTTGCCACATCCGGTCATGTTCTTCTGACGACTGTACGTCTTGACAATAGTCTTGCAGCATAGTTTCTATTCCAAAAGGCTTCGTCATAAGATTGTCATATCCAAAGCACACCTCTTCTCTATAATGCAACTAGTGGACGAAGACGTCGGTTTCCCAGCATGTTTTCAATAACTGTATCGCACAGATACCCACAGACGCTGCGGTTGACGAGTTGACCGATATGTATTATTATGTAATAGCACTCTCCAGTTGCTTAGGTATGCAACGTTTGAACAGGTATGTCGTGGAAGTAATTTGTATACACGTGACTTTTGTCGCTGTTCATGACGGAGATCGTTATTGATTATGTTATATACTATTACCTGTGACAAGAGGACGGCTTTTACCTCTGACCTTTGTATTTTTGAGTTCTTATCTGTTACAGGACAACGCACTTTGTTTACCATGGCGGGGGTACAACTTATTGTAGGTCTCTTTCTAGATTTTCCATGAATATAGTCAAAAGACATTAAATTTAGCTTTGCTAAAACTTTCCACGGGATGGAAAGAAAATAATATTTTATAGCTACGTTTATTATCTATTTCAATAAACACAGCAGGACTTTTTCGCATGTTGATATTACCATCGGGATTTTTTTCATTTCCAGCATTGTGCGTTGGTAGACACATTTAGCAATTATAAATGGAAAATGTGTGTTTGTTTGATCCTTTGTTTTTCCATGTTGAGTTGCCTACTTGCCTTGATTGTATTATGTTCTGTCAGTTGGGTGGGATGTGTCATACATGTGGTCTATTAATACTTACCATGAACAACTTCTTTTACTGCTGTGTCCCACAATGGATGGCTCAGCGGTAATTCTGAAGGTTTATAACGCTATACCCATGATGGGCACAGTACAGGTAGCCCAATGTATAGCTCTTTGCTTAACGGCAAACAAAGAAATAAAAAACAAAGCCACAATTGGTAATCTTCTAAAAAGATATATAATGTTTTGTTTTAGCTGTTCTTGTGTTTTCTATATACAAAAGTTATTATTGTTATTGCTTTGGAGTTTATTTGTTTGAACATTCAGAGTCTGCAGAATATTGAGGAAACTAAAGAATTGGAATTCTAGTTGAATTTTATTTTTACTCTTCGGATACTTTTTAATAATTAAAAAACAACAACTCAGAAACATTTTGCCATAACAAAAAATATAGTCATATTTGGCAACAAAGATCTTTCAGAACTGAATACATCAACATCTAATCCTTTTCACTGCAAAACTAAAATTATTGGTAGAAAGGTTAAGCCTACATAGAAGCTTTCTAACAGGACGACACTTTAAGCATTAGTATAGTTTAAGTAGTTCTTTAGGTAACTATTGTTTTCATAGTTTTACTCTTAGAAAATGCTTTAAGCCAGTTATGTGTTACTAGCTATATTAATTCTTGGCCCCTTGTAAACACGAATTATTTACCTGTGTTTGGGCAAATGCGTTTTGTTTATATGTATATTGTTAAGCACAAAGCTACATAATATGATATCCATGTTGTGCCCACCGCGAGTATCAAAACCCAGTTTTTAGTGTTATAAGTCCACAGACTTACATCTTAGCCACCGGGTAACAGGCAAATAAGTAGATTGAACTTACAACTTGTTTTGTTTCAACAAAAATTCCTTGTTCAATAAATATCATAGTCTAAAAATGATTGTCACACTTAACTGTGGTTGAGAGTTATTTTAAAAAGGTTTTATGTGACGAATTTGGGTAAAATATGCATGTGCTTTACAAAGTATATACTTGTTTGATTTTATATGAGTTGTTTCGAATAACTATACCAAATCAGACTTTTTATAATTCTGAAAAAAGAATGAAATTGTTAAACCAGCAGCATTCAAAAGCAACACAAGAAATTATGAATATATTTATATATAATTAAAGGAGTGGTAGTTTTCCACGCAATCTCAGACTTTATATAACTGAGGTTTACTATAATTGAAAAATACTATTTTAAGCAGTTGATTACCTACTTGCTTGTGTAATTTTAAGCTCTGACTGACACATTAATAAAATACTCGCCAATCCAGCGTTAAAAACTTGCTCCTTTCCTGTTTCTCTTCATTTTATTAATAGCCACCAGTGCGAGAAATATTGCATACTTGTTACTCATGGTTAGTTTACATGATAGTTCAACCTAGAATGCTTTTCAAACAATAAATATATCTAAGATTGTAGTTCTTATAAATTGCTTGTGATAATTCTTAGCTTATCGTCACAGAAAGTAGTATTTAATAATCAATACTGTTTGGTAAGCTATGATTTTCCTTCACCAAAACATGCCACTTTCAACACTCTTGAAAATATTGGTGAATAATAGGTGCGATTTTTCATTTGCGATAGCATATGTTAACTTTTCAACGTTTATTTACCATGAGTCATAACTACATATGTGTGCAAAATTGATCTTGTTTACAAATAGATGGTATTCTTCATCTATATGTAATACTACTTGACGCATAACTTCCCTTCTGCATTGACTCATCTGCAAAAGCCATCAATATTTTCATAGTGACCATTAGGATTTTCCTCACATTTATATACCATCTGATATAAATCAGATACAAAAATAAAGAATTCATTGTTTATTTTTCATGTTACTGACGTTTATTAAAACATGTTCCTTGCTTTCCCCTTTAAGTAAAAAACATTATTTACGGATTATAGCACTATTGTTGGGATATGCTATCCATATTACATGGTTAAAACTGTTTACTATAATATTGATTTATATTTACGATGACTGACATTCATTAGAAGAAAATGAATATATCAGATTAGTTCATAATATCTTCTTAACAGGCCAGATAAAGTTATATTTGTCACAAAAATACACAAATCAATTAGTAAAGAAACCACAACCAAACCCCACTAGTAACCTGCATGAGAAGAAAAGCAAACTCTAGTTGTACAATTATAAGAATTTGCAAATGTAGGAATTCTCTAGGGTGCAGTACAGCTATACAAGGGTTCTCTGAGTTAGCGTCCGCATTCTTGAGTCCATAGACCGAATAGTAAGGTTTGACGGTCCATTTAATAACGCATCAACGACCTCGAAACATAGTCTGGCATGCTAGCTACTTGGGCAACAGTACACTTAGCATAGGTAACATATTCATACAGTTATAAAAGTTACCAAGTTGCACTTCAACAGTGTTATACTGTGCTTCCAGTAAAGGTTTGTTTCTTTGCCTCTGATGAAAAGTGAATGTTTACTCTCTGCTGGAATGCTTATGGGATTTCTTCTAAGAGTGAAGCGAGTACTAGTTTTTTTCTTCGAGTTTACGCTATTTGGTTGTTTCTTGTAACAATTATTTCCTCGTTTCGAGAACTTTGAAATACAGAGGTTGAATGTGTTATATTAAAATGATTTTGGATCCTCACCACATCGTTATTATTCAATGAGTCCATGTTGTCATGTTTGCTCATGCTATATCTGATAACCATACATCTTGGCAATAGCCCTGCAGCGTAGTGGCTATTGTAAAAGACTCCGTCTTAAGCTATTTTGACCATAATATAACTCTATGCTTTTCATAAGCCATCTAGGACGACTTTTTCCAAGCGCCCGTTTCAAAAGTATTATACTACAAAAATACATAAGTGCTGCGTCCGGCAACTTGACCGGTATGTCTTCATATGAACTAGCATGAACATCTGTTTCATTCGCCAGCTGCTTGAGGTACGTGACAGTTGAACGTGTATTACGTGTAAACAGTCGTTTTTTCAGACGGAGATACTATTAGATTATTTCGCGGACTCTTGCCTGGGACAGATGTACAGCTTTTGCCACTTACCTTTGAGTTCTTGGATTCTCATCTGTTACAAGACATCGCACCTTGCTTAGCATGGCTGTGGTGCGACTTATAGCAGGTCTATTTCTGGTTGGTCTTGGGGCCCCAAGTTTATCCATATTCCTTTTTCCCCAATAACATTAAATACAAGAGGTATCTCAGTCTTGGAAATTCAAATTTTCTGATTTGAACACATTTTTATGACCAGAGTGTATGAACATTTGGAGTCTCAAAGACTGTTACATACCTTTCCCAAAAAGCGATCAATTTTCGGTGGTATCACATTACCTACATACGCATCATGCTGGACCGGCAGAAGGAAAGGGGGAAACTAAGAGTGATCCAAACCCAGTGTCCAGACTAGGACGCCAGTCCTACTCCCGGATACACACCTCCAAAAGTCAAGACACAGACCATCTCGTGTTGCACTGTACGGTCACTGCGGTACCGGGGGGATATGGTACAATCCATGAAGCGGGTGAGGCATTCATTGATTGGATCATGATTACGAATTTGGAGGTGTGAGAAACACCATACGCAACTACTACCTACGTACGCCAAACAACGTCAAAAGATAATTCTTCACCGCTACGTTATAACGGCTGTGGTGCACATGTGACTTGCTTATTTGCATATTTAAAAATGCTCTAAAATAATACGTTAAAACCTCTGTATAATTTCGAATTAAACAATACGGTTTCAAGTGAACTAGAAGAAACTATGAAATTCAATCATTAAAATTTATATTTCATTAGGAGATAATGTAAAAATGATGAATATTTCTTCGTCAGATGAAACTATTTTGTTTTGAAGTAGCAAACTGTAGTTAATGATCTTGTAAAAGGAAATCGGAATTTTGAAGATTTTAATTCATTAAATATATTATTATTATAATATTACAGTTATATAGATCCCAAGCAGCTTGGAATCTGATAATTAATGAAGAGTCATTAAAGTGTGTGGTTTATGACCAATTTCATTTTGCTTCATAATATGGATAAAACAGTAAGCTCTTCCGTTATCTCCCAAAAATAACCAATTCAATTTGTATTCAACGAAACAGACCACAGAACGGAGCGAATGGAGATGAAAACAAATCCAAGGCCTCATTGAATAGAAGTGGAAAGAGATCCAAGGCCTCAATGAATAGAAGTGAAAAGATATCCAAATTCCCAGTGACTGATGACAAGAAGAAATCTAACGTGTCAGCGTCTGAAGTTAAAACAGAAACAGGAAGTTTACGATTTCCTAAAGAATAGTGTATGCGAATAGTTTTCTATATAAAGGCAAAATCAGTGGTATTGGCGAATGAAAAGGTGAACTCAGAGAATAACATTAAACCTTTATTTATTCAACTCTTTGGCGGCATACCATTTAAATGGGAGTAGTGTAGATATATTCTGCCAATGTTCAAGTATCTTTGTATTGGATTATTTGAATACTTCGTTGTAATACTTTTAACGTTCCAACAACGTCCTCAGTTCTGGACATAAAGTTATAGAATGGCTTTAAATTAAACTTATGTAACAACATTACGACACTTCAAAGAAAACACTATAATGCACAAAGATTCTAAAAAAAGAGAAATAAGAAGAAAAAATTACCTATAAAAACAACCTTGAATAAGAATATGAGAAAATTACAGCATTAAAACAATATTTTATATTGTTTTATAATAATTTACCTGATTATCTAATGTACGACAACAACGCTTGAAATCCTACAATCCATCTTTTGGTTTCCTGGCACATTCTGCACCCTAGTGGCACAGTGGTAAGTTTACGGACTTACAACGCTAGAAACAAGGTTTTGATACCCTTGGTGGGCACAGTAAAGATAGTCCATTGTATAGTTTTGTGCTTAACTACAAACAAACAAGACACGTTTTAGGCTATGTCTTGTTGATCATATGAACATCTGGAGGCAAGATAGCACCTTTAACATATTTGTAATTACAAGTATTTTATAAACTAAGTTTTAATTGTAAGCTAGCTTTATTATACAATATGAATATGTATGCTGCATTATTTGTTGATAGTCTCATAACGTCAGTACTTGTAATAATAAAGCCCAAAATATTCTAATACTTCATCCAAAATTAATATAAATAATATTTGTAAATCTTAGTTATATGATAATGTAACATTGCACATAAAAAGACTTAATATTACTAAGACGCTGAAATTATAGAAAAACATAAAGACATAAAATACTCACATATAAAGAAAAATAAATATAATTAGAGAGATGGGTAAATACTGTTGAAATTACAATATTTTATAAAATGTTTTGTTGACAGGGTATAAATAAATTGCTCCTTTTAAAATATTTCCTTAAAATAATTAAATCCTTCATAAAATCTTAATTACCTGACCAAGAAATAATATTTCAATTAAAATATTTTCATATCATAAGTTTATGTTTAATTACACAGAATACGTTAATAAACTTTACTTATTGTATTTCTTGCTTTTTTTTCTTTAGTTTCATCCTATATTAGGCTTAAACATACATAAAAGAGGTATGTCTGCGGACTTACAACACTAGAAACCGGTTTTCGATACCCGTGGTGGGCAGAGCATAGATAGCCCTTTGTGTAGCTTTGTGCTTAACCACAAACAAACAAACAAAGATAAAAGAGAATAGTTAGAATTAAAATTCATAAGTGCACTAACAAAAAAAGGCAAGTTAAACGAATGTTACAATACCCTTTTGTTATAAAATTAGTAACGAATGAAATCGACGAAAAAGATGTAATCTTTGAGATATTGTTTTCTATAATATATAAACGAACTCTGTTACGTGATAACTGAAATGAAACGGTTCTCTCACCAACATAATTTCAACATAAAAACAAATACATGATTGATTTCACCCCAGATCGTTAACTCTTTATCTTTTTTTAATCTTCCAGAGACATTCAAGTGAATGTCAACAAACATAACATCTTCAAAAAAGTTTTAAATTTTAACTCATCCTAACTTTCTAATGTGATTTATCGACAAGTATGGTTTATTACCATATAAAACATTTCAGGCTATTCCTAAATGCTAATAAAGATCCTAACTTTCTAAAGTCACCTACAGATGAGCGAAATCCATCACCACGCCAAATATTCCGTACATTGTTGAAATTGTTATTTAATATCCACACTCTGCATTTCTGGCTTTATACAATAACACTATTTGTTTGTTAGTTTCGGATATTCGTACAAAGCTACACGAGGGATATATATGCGCTAACCATCCCTACTTTTGAACTTGTATACAAGAAGATGTGTTTGTTTGTTTCAAAGCATAACCACATTGGGCTATCTACTGTGTCCACCATAGGGGAATCGAGCCCCGAATTTTAGCGTTTTAAGTTCGTAACGCTATCCCACCGTTAATGGCCTTTCACCATTACTCTTATAACGCAACTGGGTCCCAATATAAGGAGCGATTTTTTCGCGCAAGTAAGACTTGGAGCATGGACTCTTGGATTCACAATTCGGTATGCTAACTGTTCGCCACAACCATTTCTAGACAATGAAAATAATTTAAGTTTTATAACGTAGATGAAACATTGGTGTAGTTATGCGATATAAGTGTAATATACGGAACAGTTTTTCTTTTATTTCCTGTTTTGATAAATATAAATTCACACAATTTTGCTCACGCGTTGATAGTAACGGATGTTAATTTTAAAATCGTTTTTAACGCCATCTAGTGAAAACAGTTAACTTTATCTAAGCTGAAAAAGATAATCCGTCATTGGAACTTAATTTGTTAGATTACGATTTATAAGTATTGAACACTCGTTGTTTGATATTATTATCAATAATTTGTAATTATTGAATAACTTCTGTTGAATAATTGGACATTTTCTTGAAACGTGAGCATGAAGTTTTCTTTCCTTTTTATTAAGAGCTCTTCAGTTTTGTGATGATCAAATGGTATAAGAGTTATACGACGGCAAAAAAATCTTGTTTTTAGCATGTAACATTATCCACTTTCACGAAAAATGTGCTAAAACTCAGAACAATAATATAAGCTATGACAAGTAGTATACATCCCACTTTATATAAAAGAAGTTCTCTTTGTATACGGAAGACATTCCTCTTTCTTCGTTTTTTTTTCTTTTTGCACAACAGAAGTGTTTTTGTGATATGATATTCATCCCTTTCTGTACGACACGCATCATTTTTTTTTGTAATGTAGAATATGTCTTTGTATTTCAAGGAAATATTTTTATTTTCACAGTTTGCTTTCGTATTTTGGCAAAAGGGTATTTGGCACCCTAAATGTCCTGTTTTGGTTTTTTTATCTAACGTTTCAAAATAGTTATATCATCAAATTAAAAAAAAATATTTATTAAATTTTAGAATTTAACCTGAATTTGGTATTCTTACTAATTTAAGTACTTTACTAATAAATTGATAATTTCGGTTTCTGTCGAATGTAAGAATATTCAGTTCATATCCCATTATTCAATGATAAATTAGTTCATTGCTTTATTGCTTTTGGAAACTAAAAAAGACATTTAGAGTTTGAATATTCTTTTCATATGAGACATGAAGAAAACTGTCTTTTATTTTTAATAATGATTTTAATAGCATCCTTAAATTTATAATTGCAATTATATTTAAAGCTTATTGTTAAACAGCTAAACATATAATTTACATGAAAGCCTTTCAACCGTTATCTATCGACAGGTAAGTTATATATTAGTTTGATATTTTCAATCGTTATCCCTTTTAAAATTCCACTAAAGTGCATGATACAGTAAATTTTATTACGTTTTAAAGAATACCATGATTTTATTTCTCTAAGCATAATTAAAATATATTGATAATCGCATTATTTTATAAATTTTATGAATTATAAATTTTGTAAAATGAATATGTAGAAGGCAGAAAAATAATGCTTTTTTATTGTGAATCGATACTCCTAACAGGTCACTTCTCAAAATACTTTTAAATACTTAGAATAATATACCAGACATAAAACATTCTGATAAGGGTTGCTAATTCTTTCATCATTAGAAATAAAACATTTTCTTAGTGTATTCAAAGTGGTTCAGTGTAATTTTTATAATAATAATAATTAAAACCATTAAAAAATCATCCTCAAAATTTAATGGCAATTGCTTGAGATTCATAATAATAACACAGTTTATTATGACAAATTACAGAATACACATTAGAATACAAATAACATGAAATATTCCCCTGGAATGTTTTCTGAAATTATGAACTGAGTATGATCTAATTTAGACCGAAAGCTTCTTAACATTACCCAAGTAAACTCTATTTTGTTTTCAAATGTTTTTAAAATATTTTACTGAGAGCTTATAATAATTTCCAACAGATGGCAGTAAAAGTGGAAAAGTCTTCAAGAACCAACCATTTCGATTAAACTAGTTTTTTTTAGGAGGAGTAGATATTTAACTGTTTTTCATATGTTTCATTGTTCACTTAGAATATTCCCTAAAATCTGCTAAACTTGAATGTTGTTTATAACAGCTGATTGCATATAATTTTCCACATTATACCTGAACACCTTTATTTTGAAACTCACAGTAGTTAAAAATCCTTGGCATAATTTGTAGAATACATATGTTTAAATTATAGAATTAAATATATGTTAGAACTTATATTTAATTCAATTCTGTTATGAATAATAGAAATCATTCCTCGTGGTTTCTTGAATGTCAACACATATTATTAACATTTATAATACATAACTTAAACTGAACATTAAGCACAAACATTTAGATTATTTGTTTGTAATTATTAAAACATTCAAGTAATAGTTTATTTCAGATTTTTTTTTCTGGCAATGAAAGTATTAACATTTTAAATAGTAAATGACTGGGATACGCCTTAAGAATGCCATCAAAGACTTATCCAATGAGAACATTGATTGGGTGAGAGGGGAATTGAAGTTGACGTAACTAAGTTGCCCTACCTCTTTTTCTGATCCAAGTTCATGTACACCTTATTTTTGGGAAATTCGATTAAAGATCTGAAAGTCAGCGTAAGCTAAAGGGCTTACAATGCTAAAATTCTGCATATGATCTCTGCGGTGGGCACAGAGCAAATAGCCCATAGAGCAGCTTTGTGCTTACACAAACAAGTATATCATTTGTACACAAAACTTTTTTATTTTATTATTATTACTTTCAAATTAAACTTTTCATATTCTTTAACAATCAGAAAGGTTTATTAAAACACTATTTGGGTTATGATTTTGAATATTGTTTCTGAGTCGAAACATCTCCATTAATCGTCACAAGAAAATTAAGTTGTATACTAACTAGCTTCCAGAATACATCAAAAACCGATTGTGATGATAGAAGTCATTCCTTTAAAATTGTGAAGTCTAGCTTTCGGAATTTAGTATTTATATTCCAGATTATATATGCATATAGCACCATTTGGATGAAAAGATTGCTCTAAAAGGAATTGTAGTTTGAGCTTAACTTATTTCAAGTGAAAATGAAACAGTAATTGAATACAGAAAATTACCCTAATACATAAGCATATTTTCTTGAACTTATATCAAAACTTCTAAAATCATAAACATGATTCCTCATTTTATTTTTTCAAAGATTATTCAAAGCAACCACAAAGTAAAACATATTGCTAACCCAGCCTGGACACATTAAATTTTTCTTTCATGTTTTTACACGTCACTTTTGTAGCCACCATATTCTGTTTTAATGCTTATAAAACATATATTCTGCTTGAGTGTGTTTAAGATTATTAAGTAATATTTGTTTTCAAAATATCGGGAGGATTAACAAGAGAAGCGGCAAATGTTATTAATAATATATCAATATTTTTTCTTTTGTTAATGAATTAAAATCTCTGAGCTTTTACTCTTCAATTAATCAATGGACTTACAGAGTACCAACACACAAATGGATTTCGTTAACTACTTCACCACGTATGTGATTATTGTCGTCACGCTAAAACCAGTTTCACTAAAAGGTTCGGAGGGCTGGTAATGTTGATTATTTTGTGCTGTTTTAATGAATACGTAAGGACTATAGCAGATACTAGTTACATACAAATCATAAAGATTTGGAGTAAGGAATTTATTTTTTTATCATTCGATGTATAACCACTCTTAATGGGCTAGTAATGAGATTAATCAGTTTTCAGTAAAAGGGATATCATTCATTAATACATTATTTTAATTTTAAACCTTAGATTGGTAAAAAAAAATGCATTTTAGAGGATAATGTTTTTCACGAATTAGAAGCTAATTTTTATCTTATAAAGTTGTGTTTATACAATACTACTTATCGTGAGTTTTAACACGAAAAATGCAGTAATAAAAACAGTTAAAAGCACATTATTTCTTTTAAGCAACGAAACATGATAACGTTTCTCCTGTTTTTTGTTTTTGGTTTACTTTTCACGTATCTCATTAATTATCACCTATATCAATTTATCATTTATCCCGTACATATATATAACTATATATATATATACTTAACGAGTGAATAGTATCTTCAAAAACTAATGATTTGTACTTTTTGTTGGCAAATAAACTAGACATTTCATTTGTAATAACTTTAGTAAATTGTATCTTCATAATTACTACAACAAAAGAGTGTTCATCTTAAGTAAGAACCTAAGCCTCCAAAAGCTTATCTTGTTTTGTTACTTACTAAATTACTAGTGTCGTTGGTCGAGTACTGTGATTTTAAGTTTTGAACTCAAAATAATAAACTGCACTTATTATATCATCCAAACTAACATTAATATAAAATCATTCAAAGCAGAGTTAAGTCATATCGTGTTATAATACATTTGCCATAAAGGAAGAAAATGTTATCCTATTTCATTTCTTTTCGCTAATTGGGTATTAGAATTGTTTTATGTTGTTGTTGTTTTTCATTAAAGTGTATCTGCTTTAATAGGAAAGAGTTCGTTAGCACTGGCAGATTTCAACTAAAGTTGTAGCTAATATATTTTGTGTCATTCGTAAGACCCAATTACATCAGTATTCTGTCAGAGCAAAATATTCATTATGGAAAGAAATCCATTTTTGAATACATTATTTTTGATAAGAATATAGCATAATTATATGAAACTAAAATAAAAAATGGTTCGTGATGTTATCTAGCAAAATTTAAGTTAATTTCACTTTATATTTTATAAAAAACACCGTGGGATTGATCTGGTTCATTCAGCTGAGATAATTAACATTGTTATTGTACCCAACTTCACCAAAAAGTATCAATAACTGATGATCTATTTTAGATTAATTTCAGATTCTAGCAGAATATTTATACTCCATCTGTTTAATCTTTATTTAACTCTATATTCTGCTCGTTTCTGTTATGCTGAAGTTTCGTTTTCATGTTTGCTAAGCTGTGGCGCCGTATGACATACTTTAAAGAAGTTTTTAGTAGACTTACACATTTTCTAATTCAGTTATGTTTTCTCGAGTTTGCATAAAAACTAAAGCCTTATTTAATTAAAATGTCTGTGTGTTTTTACAGAAAACGAAGCGCCTCAAAAGTATATAATCACATAGAACATTTTGCTTGATTCTGATCTTGCAAGATAAGTATCAGCAAGACAATGAGTAAAGCAATGAAATAAACAAATATTATTAGAAATAATTACGTCAGACGAAATAAAATCAAGATGTCACTCTTTTTAGTAAAAATAACAGCCTATAAAGTAATACTGATGTATTAAAGTACAATGAAAAACAGCTACATCTTAATTTCTTGAGTTTTCATTATGGAAATCTCGTGCCCAGTGTGATGAAGAAGAGGCTGAACTTCAGGAGTGGGTTTTTCCTTGGGCTGATCTTGTGCCTGGGGTGTAGGCGGAGGTGGAACGTCTTGAAGAGTGTTAGGAGATGTGGGGATTGCTCTTATGATCTGTTTGTTTATTGGCCGAGACGGTAGTCTTTCGTTAGGTGTTTTTACCTAAAGCAACAAAACAGAAAAATATCAAACAATCTGGTTTTCAAACTACATTCTGTATATTTTAACTTAAGTTAACGTTTCCCATGTTTGACAGGAATTAAAACTCAGCCATGAAACTTATTGCCCTATTTGGCTACTAGTATCTATCTTAATATAACAAATAGCAGCAGGAACAAAACAAAAATTATTATTAAAATATGACGTTGCTATATCCCTACATTTAAAAAAAATACTCAACCGCACATTTTCACGTCGGCTGATAATATTCTTTAGTTTGTCAATAGCTTATTGAAAATACAAATGTATAATTTGTTTTTATAACACATTTTACAATATTCGTCATAGTTTGTATTTTTTGAGCGCTTTGAACAAAACAAAGAATAAACCTTGTAATTTTTCTTGTGGAGTTTTGCTTCAATCCTATATTTGTCACGTTGATAAAATACACCAGCGAATATGAGAACGTTTAAGATGAGAAGCGAGCACCCAACAGCAATAGTTACACTGAGTGCTGTCGAATAGCTCGTATGTCTCAAGACTGTAGCCACTGTGTCAGAACCATTAGTTGAAATTGAATGGTCTTCATTTGGAGCAATTGTTAGAAAAACGACATCATCAGTCTGCTTGAAGATTTCACTGATATTCCACACTCCAGCCAGTGTCGGCAAAGGCAATCCTGGGTATACTGGCAAAGATGTTGTAGTTACTGGAAATCCTTGGGGAAAGGGTACCTGGCGGACTATACCGTCGTACAGATCGGCATTATTATGTTCGTTCAGTAAATGGTGATACGGCGGAACTCCAACGTCGCTCTTGTCTAGCTTGGGAATAAGGTGAAGCCACAAAGACATACGGTGAGCATGGTAGTGGTCACGAATTTTTGGTTTTATTCCTAAAAAATAGCAATAACATGTGCTGGTCAGGGGGCCTTTCTCAAAATATTTCAATTTGTATTAGTACAGCTATTTCTAGGTACAATCTGAAAAATGAGATAATACGGTCCCTCAGGATTTAAAATTTCCGTGTGTGTGTTTCATAGTAAAGCTACATCGGGCTGTCTGCTATGTCCACCAAGTGAAATCAAACCCCTGGTTTTAGCGTTGTAAATCCGTAGACTTACCGATGTCCCACCGGAAACTTAAAATTTGAGATTTCTTTGTTAGAGAATATCTTCAGTACATTGTTTGACCTTTAATTAATCGTCTTCTTGATAATTTAGTTTTAAAGTTACTATTAAAATGTATATTTCAGTTTATTTGAAAACGTATATTCATAAACATAAGTTACATCCATTTCTATCACTTAAGCTACATTGTGTTGAAAAATATATATATTTTGTTTTTATTTCCTATAATCGCACACATATGTCACTAAAAATATATATGTGTATACACACACACATATGCCAGTAAAGATATATATGTGTATACACAAACACACACATATGTCAGTAAAGATATATATGTGTATACACAAACACACACATATGTCAGTAAAGATATATATGTGTATACACAAACACACACATATGTCAGTAATGATATGTATATATATATATACACACATGACAAAATAAACTCAGATTTTTACTCGGTGTGGTGACATACGTTGCCTGTATAAAAGTCAAGTAGCAAGATGCTCTTTCTATTTTATTACAACGCCCTCTTTTAAATGTTGAATTATTCTTCAGTACAAGTATAGTTTGTACTAATACGGGTGGTGATTTTTAATGATACCAATTATTTGTTTATCAATAAGGTTCTATACTTCCAGTTTTCTGGGTCTTATGGAAACCAGCCAGCAGAACCTAAACAATAAATCTGGCAAGACGTCTTAAAGTAATTACACTTAAAATGATGAAACTAAATGAATGATTTCGAGTTCAAATAAGCGCTTTGTTTAATAAGTATAGCCTCTTTATCTCTTAAATCATTCTCCACGCTCATTAGCACGACTTTCCAAACGAACGACCTTGTGATCTTACATGTTATATTTATGTGAGTTAACAACATTCATATTGTTCTCATAAGTAACCAGGATCGCATCAAAATCCAAAATATAGGTAATGCTTAATTGTTTTGTTTTTCGTTTGTTTTTAATTATGCACAAAGCTACACAAGGGCTATCTGTGCTCTGCCCACCACGGGTATCGAAACCCGGATTCTAGCGTTGTTGAATATAACAATATTGAACGAAGTTTCATAATGAGAAAGATCTTAGAAAAAAAAAAGACCACTGTAAATTCGAACTGGACTTTAAGAATGGATTCGTATTTGTATCGTTATTGAGTACAACGTTCATACACAATCTCTCGAAGGCAATAGCAAAGGAATCTAAAGATCGCAAAAATTATCTTTGTCTTTTTTTATTATAAACAAGAGGGAATCCTCAATAGCCACGGCACTTGAAATTCTCGGCAGGATTAAAGTAAATTAATCTATGAGACCTTTTTTCATTTTTATTAGCTGTGTTTTTGTGCGTCAGCAATACCAAGCGTAGGGCGCGCGTATCCCGATTCGATTTTATTACTCATCAGGATCTGTACGAGCCTACCCTCAAATTGAAATTATTTTAGGCAGGAGTAAATTCAAATATGAGACCTTGGTAGTGGTCAAATATATGAATCGAAAGAGTTTGACTTCCTGAGTCCAAAACTGTAATTATATCTCAAATCGATCAAGAGATGACAGAGCTATGAGCTAAAAGTTTGTACTTGAAAAAAAAACAAAAAACTCAGAGCCATTCTATGAGCTGCTATGTCGATGCAAAAAAATTCCGAAAATGTCTTTGATTTATAAACTTGTGAAAATACGCCATCTGTCCACTCCTGAAATAAAGAAAAGAAAACTTAGAAAAAGTTAAAAACGAGCGGAGTGTTTTTCATCCATTGGATTGTAAGTCTTGGGTCATGTCTGTCTCTTCAGAACAATTTGAAGATAAAGAACAAATTATAAACCACAATGAGGAATTTGTCTATAACATATTAAAATGTTAAGAAAACAAGAATACATTAGCTTAGAAAATATTATTAATTAAAAAAATATTTGTGAATCATAAAAGCTTTAGCATTCTGATAGTATATAGTAACACTATATCACAGGAACATAACAAAATTAATTACAAGGTAATCAATACATAATTACTAGATGTACTTCCGCGAGAGTGAATAAACCCAAAATTAAAAGTAACAAATATTTATATTTCTTGTTTTTGAAGTACATATGTCATGCTATGTTGTAGCCTACAGAATGCATAATTATTCTCATGATACATGGCATGCGGACGTTTTACTGACACTACAAATTGCAGTGTTAAGCGTCCCTTATGTAACGTCTACTGACAACACACTATTATAAAGTAGTGCAAGTGGTTAAAACAGGTGACACCTCCGGGCGCCCTTTGGTCCCCTTTCGGGGAAATAAATAATTTTGACATAGATTTATTCAGAAAAAATAATTAACATTTTTCTCCAACCCTTTCAACTTGGGCTGTTGAAATGGTTCAACTTTCTTTCATAACTACTTCATGAGCAGTTTTTAACTTTTTCAATATTTTAGTAAAAAAGACAAAAAAAAAACGATGGACGTTTGCCTTTCTATAATTTCGAGAAAAATTATCTAGTTTGGCCTTTCAGAATTCCGATGTGATCATTTTCGATCTTGCTATCACGAAATTCCAGTTTATTATTACTAACTCCCTATATTACCAAAAATAAATACCGCTGTAATGAGCTCCACAAGTATTGATTCCACAGGTATTGGGATTCTAACACGTTTCTTCATCATCATAATGATCACACATATCTTAACCGCTGTCCAATCAATCAAAACAATCTTGTTGATAAGGTATGTGGATGAAGTATTTGTTTCTTTCTACTTAAAAAAAAAGTAATCTAACTTACTTGATTACCTCAACTCAAAGCACACTTGCATTAACTTCACTTGTAAAACTGAGGTTAATCAATATTACATACTTTTTAATAGATATTCATAAATTATAGCTTGCTTCATTGATTTCTTCAGTCAATTTTTTTTTTTCACTTTGGGTACAAAGTTATTTTTTTTTACTCAACAGATCTTACAAACTCCTTTCATGTAGCTTCGTTCTGACATTCTTCTTTTTTACAACAGCCTTATCTAAATCCACGGTTAAATTTTCAATGGCATCTTCTTTTTGTTTGTTTTGAATTTCGTGCAAAGCTACACGAGGGTTTTCTGTGCTAGCCGTCCCTAATTTAGCAGTGCAAGACTAGAGGGAAGGCATTACCACCCACCGCCAACTCTTGGGCTACTCTTTTACCAACGAATAGTGGGATTGACAGTCACATTATAACAATCCCACGGCTGAAAGGGCGAGCATGTTTGGTGTGACGGGGATTCGAACCCGCGACCTGCAGATTGCGAATCGAGCGCCCTAGCCACCTGGCCATGCCGGGCCATCTTCTTTTCATCAAACTAACTAAGTGTCCAAACTGATTTAACAATGGCATTTAAATCTTCACTAAACCTGAAACTTTTTTCCGAAACGGTGATTACTTTCATATTTCACTGGTTAATGAGACCCGTATTTTTTCGTGTGTAAAGACTGTGTGATATCTTACGTTCACAAAAAACGATATCTTAAAACCTGAGCTGCTCGTTAACACATGAAATTGCCAACATAAAGAAAACACGGGACATTTGACTGTTTTCTTTAATTTATCAGTTTTAAGTTCTAGTAATTCTACCACTAAATCTTTAACCGAAACATTATTTCATAATTGAGAGACAAAACTCCCAACTATCCTTAATTAGGCACACTTCCTCATTCTGATTAAACTAGTTTCAAGTTTTTGCTTAGTTTTACTTGTATTTCTTTATAATATATATCCATATAAAAGTCAAAGTTATTTCTTGCACTTCAGTGAAACAAGTTTTGTTCTTTGTGCTTATGTCAGTGAATCCTTGTTTCCGAAACTGACTTAAATTATATTATTTTTAAGATGTATCGGTTTTAAATTTCAGACATGTTTGAGTAAAAAGACAAGTGAACATTTGCACTGCTAGAGTATTTTAAGATTTCTGTTTTATAAATGCCAGGCAATTATTATTTTCTTGAAGGCTAACTTTAATCTTACCTATGGAAATATATTTCTGATGAACAGCGTCATATACTGGCCATTCAAACCTATAAAAATGGCCAATTCCTTTATCACCAACTACATCACGGTGAAGAAGAGGAATATTTGGATCCCTTCAAGCAGAAAATAAGCATCAATATATATATCTAAGCTTTAAAAAACTTTAAAAATCAAATACAAGCAAACACTCCTTGAGGATAACATTAAACAATATAGGAGCTTCAAATTTCTTAAATACTGAAACTGATAAACTGTTTGACGATCTGTTAATGGAAGATTTAAGAATAGTTGTATTTTTTATGATGTTTTGTTGGATTTTGAAGCTATTACAATTAGTTGAAAACTTTTACGAGACACTGAAGTTCAGCGTTTATCAAACCGTAATCTTATTTCTTATTCATAACATATACTTACTATAGAGTTTACAATTTTTCTTAATATTAAAACAAAAATGTACTAAATGGAACATGTGAGATATAAGATTTTCATTAGGTTAAGTATAGTGGAATCAATTGTAGAGGTAACACAAAATACTCACATATATTAAATTAAACTAGTTTTCCACAGTCGAATGAAAATTAACTTCTACTTTGTACGCATAGTCGTTCCTATTGGCACAGCTTTAATAGGCGTTCCTGTTGGCATAGCTCTATTAGTCGTTTCTGTTGGCATTGCTTTAATAGTCATTCTTGTTGGTATAGCTTTAATAGTCGTTCTTGTTGTAATAACTTTAATATGGTTCCTGTTGGCATAGCTTTAATATCGTTCATGTTGGCATAGCCTTAATAGTCGTTGCTGTTGGCATAACTTTAATAGTCATTCATGTTGATATAGCTTTAATAGTCATTCTTGTTGGTATAGCTTTAACAGTCGTTCTTGTTGGCATAACTTTAATATCGTTCCTGTTGACATAGCTTTAATAGTATTTCCTGTTGTTATGGCTTTAATAGTCCTTCCTGTTAGTATAGCTTTAATAGTCGTTCCTGTTGTTATAGCTTTAATAGTCCTTCCTGTTAGTATAGCTTTAATTTTGTTTGTTTGTTTGAATTTAAGCACAAAGCTACACAATGGGCTATCTGTGCTCTGCCCACCACGGGTATCGAAACCCGGTTTCTAGCATTGTAAATCCGCAGACATACCGCTGTGCCACTGCGGGCTATAACTTTAATAGTCGTTCCTGTTGGCGCAGCTTTAACAGTATCAAAATTTATCAACCCAGTGTTTTCTTTTGTTCCACTTTATTTGCATGTACAACAACGACACCTAAGTTACCTTAACACACTGGAACTTAAATGAGCAAACATTATCGTATTCATTGTTCGATTTATATCTATAAATTACTAGTTTATAAAATATCAACAAACCTAAAACCTACGTTTCTATTTTCTTGTCTTACCCATATTTGGCGAAATTTGTCCAATACATCATGACAGCCATGGACAGCGTTACTTCGGCGTGCGTGAAGTTTTGCTGGAAATACGACAGGCCTCCGTCAACCAGAGGAGCACCGAATACATAAGGAAGCTCTTCACCGTGAACACATCCCAATCTTTCTGGGTAATCTCCATGCTCTGTCTGGTGTCCAAACACATAGAAAAAAGTTCTGGAGTTGGCCTTGGAATGGTAATTCACTAGCCGGATGACTGGTGCTACTATTAACGCATCACCTAATGCGTTCGCTGTGTTCTGCCTTATATTCATTGGATGCTGCACAGTTTTAGCCCAGTCTGTGTATTCGTTAACAATTGTAAGGAATATTTCTTGGAGATGGTAGGTACAAACGTTTCTAACGAGAGTGCGTATTAGCTTGTCTCTTCGTTCTGGTTCTATTCCGTATTTCTCGTCTCGAGCCGAAAAATGGTGATAAAATTCGTTTCTAGTCACTCCAACTAAGAGCTCATATTGACTGTACACGTCGGGATAATTTCTCAGCAGTAGCTCTGGGTCGTTTGGAATCACAATTCCGTCTACAGTCGGGCCGAAGGCTGTCAGGTGCTCGGGAACTAATAACTGAACTCGCATGATATCGGATAAAGACTGTTGTCTCATACAGGTCACCAAGAGGGCATGATCTTCAAATGGACACCCAAGAACTCTTGCCAGGTGTCGCGTGTAGGTCACCGCTTCTGGAGCAGTGGCCCACGGACTAAGAACAGAACCACTTTGCAGGATTACTCGTGAAAATAGATCTGTAGTGAGTTAAATAACACATATTACCATATAATGTAACCGATCAGTGAAAAAGTAATAGCTGAAACAAGTATTATATCGAAAAGTTTTTGGTTTTTTTACATGTCAAATAATATTGACGAAGAATAAAAATATTTCGTTTCTGTGCTGTGTAATATTTCTTTCATTACAACTAAGTTACGTTCTTACAATGAAATCTTGTTTAAAGATTTCCCACATAGTATAACTAACTTGAAACTGTAGTCTTCTTCTGTTTATGATATGTGTTATAAAGGGTGGGCCAAAATAATTTTTAAAACTTATTCTTGGCCCCTTTTTTTTGGAAACAGCTAGCATGGTTCATAGGCTTACCAAAGAGCAAAGGATGTTTGGGCTGAAGGCGTGATGGAGAATAGAAAAAAAAACTGTTTCAACATGTGAACAGTTTTGACAGTCTGTATTCTTATTAAAAGTCCTTCTAGCTACTACAAAGAACAATGACCCACGTAGTTACATGCAAAAAATAAATATAATCAAAGTGATCATCAAGATGTTAAATTACCAAACGAGGAAATCTGACGACGAAATGGGACACTGTGTTTCTAGGTTTATAATAGTAATCGCTGCTATGTTCGGAAAATTAGTTAAAGTTCTACATTGCATTGACATGTGAATAAAACTAACCTTTAGCCATTGGAGACAACATTAGTAGATTGACGAGCGCTGCTCCATGGCCATGACCGAGAACCGTCACATTATTCGGGTTACCTCCAAACTCCATAATGTTTTCTTTAATCCAGTGTAGAGCTGCTACTTGGTCCATGAGGCCGTAATTTCCGCGGGCTGCTCCCGTCAGTGTGGGAAGAAATCCTGTAATAATTAAACATAACGCCTACATCGAATTCCGAAGGAACACAAAGGGCTTATTGTACCAACCAGTACAGTCACCTAATGTCAATCAATTTCAGGATAGAGCTGGACTTCAAAGATGTGTTTGTTTGTAATTAAGCACAAAGCTACACAATGGGCTACCTGTGGTCTGTCCACCACGGGTATCGAAATCCGGATTCTAGCGTTGTAAGTCCGCAGGCATACCGCTGTGCCACTGGAGGGCGACTTCAAAGACTGCATTTGAAGTTGAAATAATATATTTATGTTCCTTTAAACGTTTTACGTAAATTTGAAGTAATAAAGGTTGTTACATATACATTTAGTAGTGCGTTCATGGTAATGTATGTTTATTGATTTCTTTTTTAATGTTTTATTCAACGATTTTCTGAAATAGCATAATTGTGTCATTGAATGAAGAAAATAGCTATTAATAACTTCTCAAGTATAAATAAAATACTTGACACATTAATGAAATAACTAAAGCAACTAAACGTAGATTATAATATTAATAATTCAAAAGAAGGAGCTAAAGAATACAGAATAATATTGAATGATATAAACCTAGCAGCTGAAGAGCACAGCATAATATTGAATGATATAAACTGGCACCTGAAAAACACAATATAATATTGAATGATATAAAACTAGCAGCTGAAGAACACAGTATAATATTGAATGATAAAAATCCAGTAACCGTAAACACGTTATAACATTCCTAAATTAAAAATGTAGCTGAATTATTATGATATTTAGTGTATTTAGTAGATATTTACGTAGTATGCAGGCATACCATGTGTTCCTACCACTTAGTTAATAAAAGTTCTTTACATATTGTCTGTAGTCTTATATAGAATGCAAGGTCAAGAGAAATAGCAAATGATCTTTTCCACTGGCAAGTCAGGTGATGCTCCAGGTATAGAACGTCCCTTGTCACAAAAGGAGAGTGACACTTAGTCACGTGAGTAGCACCTAAACATTGAGAATAATGAAATTGTTGTTATTAGTATATAATATCATATTTCTAAGGCTAGTTTAATATGATTTGAGACTATTGCAGCTACTTATTTGCTTTAACCACAGCGATAGCAATATAATAAGTACGCCACAAAATACACAAAATATACTTTGATTGTGTTTGCATTAAAATGAAGTTTGTTTTGGAGTGTTTAATGGTGTACAGTCTCTTCCGTCGCTTAAAACTCAGTAGAGAGTTAAGAGAACTCAGATTGTTGTCTACAAAACATTTTCTGGTAAATCACCCTGCCAGATTACTCTAACAGAAATCAATGAACCTGGGAATACCATAGTTCTAAACTGGTAGCTGAAAAATACAGTATAATATCTGATGATTCCAAAACAGAAGCTGAAAAATATAGAAAAACCTTTACGGATGTAAAAGAGATTGCTAAGGAATACTGTATAATATAATATTCAAGAAACTGGTTTGATCTTAAAGCTAATTAATCAACTATGTTTTTAAATATGTGACATTGATTACACTCATTATTTTTGTTAAATGAACACATATACCAATATAATTTCGACCAAGTTTCACAATCATGGCCACAGTGAATCATGGTCGTATCAGCACACTGGCAAAACTTACTAATTATAGGCGGTAACAACGGTAACTAGAAACTTCACCGTCTTTCTCTCTACTTGTATAAACTTACATAACTTTCTCCTACCGCTTGTACCTTTATAAGTTCGATGTAAATTGTTGGGGATATTGCGTGTGTTTAATATCACAGTGATGTTGTCGAAGACATCACAACACTGAAGAGTACCGAGTATCCAAAGTGTTGCTGAGATATTAGGAAACATCCATTCACTACAGTGTTTATGATCACTTAATATCACTACTTTGTTCATTTTTTATACACGACTTTATGTAATAATTACACATGTAATAGAATAATATATCCACACATGTTTTACACTTTGAGCCATTATTGAATAATTATTCACATTTAATTAAATGTAGATTCAATTTTTAATTGTAATTCAAAAGAAAGTCTTTCTAGCTTAGTGAATTAAAACTCCACATCTAAGAATACTAATTAACGTGTTTAGTACACAGAAATAATCAAAATATGTAACTACAGAAGTTATTTGGGATAATGTAAAAGCTTGATAGGTATATTGCGGCTTATGTTAATCATGAGGGGCCTTTGAATCTCAAAACGGAGCGCGGGTAGTTTATGAAATTCTCACTCTCAGCTACTGTGTAAAAATATTGCAAAAATGAATGGAATATTTATCATAAAACCACTTTCAAGGATTTCTGCAAGTTTAAATCATTCAAAAATTATTAATTATTTAAAACTTCCGTGTTGTAGGAAGCTAAAACAGCTAAAATATAGAAGGAAGTACATTGTTAACAATATTTGAGGAAAGTATATGTTATTTGAAATGATTCTTAACAATTTACATAAAATACTGTTATGTTGTGAAATCTTTATCAAATGTAAAATCATAAACTGATGAAGAGGGAATCTTAATGCACATACTTCCTGTTGTGTATTAAACGACAATACTTGACAAAATACCAAGCTAAATATGTTAAAAAATGCTGACTGCTGTAATGCAAAATAAGTACTTATTATACTTTAAAATAATATTAAGCATTATTAAGTTTGTGTAAAAGCGTGTGATAAACATGAACAATGAAGTTTAATAAAAAGTGGGTTTAAAAGCAAAGGTTAAAAGTTCTTAATAATTTGAAATTATTAAATTTTCTTGCTATAATTAGATTACATTATCAACGATTAAAAAGGCATAAATTTCATGGTAATCAGATCTGTTTGTTTTCCTTACCTTTCGTCTGTTTTGTATGTATTCATTTGTATAAAAAGACAACGATGATTGAGAGGTTCATATCTTTACGTTACAAAAACAACAATTGACCTATCTTGACTGTATATACAATAATTAAGACAGCTTTAAAGCTTTCAGAAGGGGGGATTTTTACATTTGCGCTGGTGATTCCTATAGTCCCCAGGACGTGACAGCATATTGTTTATAGAACGCGATTTGATTATTTCTAGGACGTAACTGTCCATTGTTTCTAGTACGTTAGAGTACGTTGTTTCTAAAATGTGATAGCACATTGATTCTAGGACGTGACATTGCATTATTTCTAGGATGTGACAGCACATTGTTTCTGGGACGTGACTGTCCAAGTTTTCTAGAACGTGACAGCACATTGTGTTTGAGACATAACTGTCCATTGTTTCTAGTATATGATAGTACATTGTTTCTAAAACATGACAGTTCATTGTGTCTAGAATGTGACAGTAAATTATTTATAGGACATGACAGTACATTGTTTGTAGTAGTTAATGTTGAACATTGTAGTTCTAGGAAAATTCAGGTTATCGGAAAAATAATGATAATTGATTCCATGCGTTTTCCATGTTACAGTAAATATCGCAATACTTGTTGTAGTAGATCTAATGATGGTCAATGCTGCAAATTGTTTTTAACTAGTATTAAGGTTACAGTAAACTTAATGTAGGTCAATGCTGCACATTGCTTTCACAAGTACTTGGGTTGCATTAAGTATAGTGATTATTAATCTCACATATTATTTTTTCATGGGTAATTATGTTTAATACTGAACATTGTGTTTACGCGACTATTTATGTTTCAGTAAATCTAATGATGATTAACTAATTCTGGGCATTGATTTTTCATTGGTAATAAAGTTAGTTCTGAACATTCTTTAATTACATTACGTTACGTCAGGTGATTGACGTCAGCGCGAGAGATGTACAATTATTAGCCATAAAATTGATCCAAAAAATAATCTATCAATAAACTATCAATAAATAAATAGTTTTATTTGTCCGTAAAAAAGTGTGAACCAGAAAACTGCTTAAAGGCATAAAGATTTGTTATAACATAATACAACAGTTTCCAATACGTAAAAATCTAGCTAATACTGATGAAATGGCCTTACAGAATGAATACCACTTTGTAAAAAAATTATAATCAATTCAAACTGCTTTTTATTTTGTCAGTTCCATGTCTTTTCTCTAGTTTTGAATTTTTATTTGTGATACAGTAATGTGTTATACACAATCTTCATTGGGCTGTTTCTTAAACGGTTTACGTATATAATTAGATACAAGCGTAAAAATCGCGTATTTGAAAATCTATTTAGAGATAACAAGTGTGTTTAGTGCTGAATCAATTTTCTTCTTTTAATTTTGTTTTTAGTTATTTAAATATTATGTAGATTTCAAGAATGTTAACCATGTTTTGTAAATACGAAAATCATTTGGGGACAGATATAGAATAATTACCTATTGAATAAGTGTAACGTAGTTAGAGTTTGTTTCAGAGCAAAGCCACATTAGGTTATCTGCTGTATCCACCACGTGAAACTTTAATTACAGAGAAAGATAGACATCATTTCTGTTTTTTTATATTACATATAGATAGAGCGCTGTTTACTCGGTTAATTATTTGTGAATTCAGTAGAGAACATCCACTGGAAATATTTGTTAGTTTGAATTACCACAGTCTGAGGTACAGAAGGTGCAAAATCGCTAAACTATCACTCCTGTTAATAGCACGCGGTGTATTCTGCAGCAGGTTGTTTTGACACACTGCCGTATATCTTGATATGTAAATGCTTATAGTTTAAAGCACATTTTCTCATAAGATTTACTTGTAAGCATACAGGAATCAGAATACATATAACACTTCTACAGTTCAGATGCCTTACATCAGCTCCAGCAATTTAATAAATGGTCCTTAGGTTATTTTACATTGTAATAGTTTGCTGTTATTTCGAAACACGTTAATAATTTGAAGGTCAGGATTGATTAACCGGGAAGTGTTAACAGAGAAGCAGATTCTGTGGTATCTTTAGAACTATGAAAAGCTTTCAGAAAAAAAGAGGAGTTTATTTCCTGTAGGACAACCAGTACAATCAACCAATGTACACTAACAGTGTCGATGATGTTGACAATCAGACGCCACATCTCAACATAAACCAGTTCATGAAAGTATAATGCATTTCATACAGCGTTCCATGAACTCCACGTATTAGGGAAAATGAAGGTGAGGCCTTACCAATGTCTTTTAAGAATAAGAACAATAGCAAAAGGACCATCTTTGATAAGACCCAAGTCAGTCAGATCTAGATCAGAATACTATAGAATAAGACCTAGAGCACAGCACATTGTTCAAACCAACGCTACTCTTAGTTGTCATTTTTTAAGTGAGCTGTACGCCAACTGTAGCAGAAATACATAGCATATGATGATGATAGCAGCGGGCGGATAATGCACTTAACAATGATAACGACAGACGCGATTTACTTATATCTAGTGTATAGAAAAGGAAATCCCGATAATTTTTAACAAGCCACTTCATTTGAAAAAAGTGGTACGTTCAAGAATACGAACTACCTACTCTTAGATAAAAGTTTTAGATAGGCTACATCTCTTTAAGTACAGATTTTTACTATATAAATGGTATTCGTTGTTAGTTTCGGAACTCACTTCCGATCCTTAGAAATAGCAGTTTTTGATAAACTACCTAAAGAATTTGTTTTTAATATAATTTATTTAAATGTTTATTTTGTTTAAACTCAAATTTACACAATAAGCTATCTGTGACGTGCCCACCGTGGATATGAAACCCCGAATTTTAGCGTTATAATCTCGGAAGCTTACCGCTGAATCACTGGAGTAGCTCATAGTTAGTAGATATAAACAAAATGATTTATATTCCCTTTTTTGCTCAAGTAAATTGCTCGGTTTAAACTAAAATCTCTATTTATGACGGTCATTCAAAATACACAAATATTTGGTTTATTATAGTGTTAAAATATCATTTTTAAAATGTCTCACACAAAAGATGCATAAAATCTTCGGAACAATCATTGACCATTTATAATTCTCTCCACCAACTACTTTTTGTGTGCGTTTCTTTGGAAGGAGTGGCATGCTGTATTTATGTGCTATACGTACTTAATTAAACAATGCTACGATAAACAAGTACAGCTTTACTAACACACAAATAGAAACAACTGTATTTACACAAAATTTAAGAATACATAAAGATATTGAAATTGAATATTCTAGCTACAGAATATTCACCAAACCCTTGACAAAGATCTTGAGCATGTTTTTGGTCATCAGTTAAAAAAAAAGTTTAAAAACTTTAGTTAGATGTATGAAATATGGCAGTTTTACATTATTTATAAATATATATTAATAATCTCTTTTTCGATAATTCAATATATATATATATATATGTGTGTGCAGTCAGCAACATAATTTTTTTTAGTAAATGACAAATATTTTGTCTTTAAATGAATTGTAATAGCCAAAAGATTTTGAATTATATAAATATTGTCATTTATCAACGAATAGGAATTTAATTAGATACTCACCTAGCACTCCTAAGCGAAAATTTAAGGTAACAACAATGACTTCAGAATGACTAGCAACCACACTGCCATCATATATATTCCCAGAATTCCATTCATAAGACTCTCCGTGAATAACTACGATTACTGGAAACCGAGATGTTTCTCTACCTATGAAAAACAACCAATAGTTAATGAACAGGTGACAATGATGCTCAGGAAGTATTGAACAAGTAGCAACAATTCAAACAAGTGGTATTAATAAACAATAAATTATAAACATGTCACAATAACCAGAGAGCAAATGAAATCAACAAATAACGAAAAGTAATAATATAAATTTTTAACAAACAACAATACTTTATCAATAAGTGTACACAATAAAAAATAATTATTGTTGAAAATAGGCAGAGAACAACTGGGGCCAATACATAATCAAAACTAGCGAGATAAACCGTGAACAATAGACAATATTTAGTGAACTGGTGAAAAACAATAAATGAACAAGTGGCAACACTAAATAATGGAAACACTCGACAATAGTTAACGAACAAGTGAAATCTATCAACAATGTATAAAAAAGACAACAATAAATAATGAGATACTGCGGTAATAAACATTGAAAAAGTGATAAATAAAAGTAATAAAAATTAAAAATATAGATTATTATCAAAAATTAATCAAAAATGAACTAAATAAATAATGAACAGTTGTGAAAAATTACACCAATAAGTACTGAAGAAATATATAAGCATAAGAGATAAGAAGAATAAATAAGACAATAACGAATCAACAGAAAAGACAATATTCAACTAACAACTGATAACAAAAGGATGAAAAGTAACAATAGAAAATAATTGCTTCAAATTTCATTAAATAATAAAAAATAGAAAAAAGTAGAAATAACACATAAAGAACAAATGACGACAATCAATAAATAATTGTTAGAAACTGATAATGAAAAAATATCATTAGATAATTAAAAAGCAACAATATTCAGTGTAAACGTAATAGAAACAAATGATAAAAATAACACAGTAGATAATTATTGAAAGACAATATTTAAATGAAAAAGTGATAAATAAATAGCTAACGAATGACAATATTTAGAAAACATTGAAAAGTAGCAACGTTAATAATGACAAGTGATAATATTCAGTGAAAAGTACAAACAATAAGTAATGAAACAAATACAACAACAGTTAATAAGTAACAAAACTATAACAATACAAGTGGGAAAATATTTAAGAAAAAATTGGAAGTTTAGGAATGGGTACTACAAAAAGTGAGGAAACAAGGTAGGAATGGGCATGATGTAATAAAACTTCCTCTGTACAACCTCACAGAGGGGAGAGGTGAAGAGGAATCCCTCGATTCCTGAATACCCTTGATATTATTATACCTAAATACTTGCTACCATTGAAATGAAATGAAATGAAATGACTCGCAAGGGGCGTACCAAAATATGGTGAATGCCTACTTCTTTTATTCTTTTAATCCTGTATACAATAAGACAGGTGGACTATCAATTTAGTTATGCTTATCATACAATAACTAGAGGTTTCTGTGAATCGAATTATTAGAGGCAATACATGTTTATACGACACCAGAAGAATCAGATATTCGTGTGGACCCATAACATATATGTTTTTTTTTCTTTACAACTTGTCTCTCCTTTAGCGATTGAATGAGGAGGCAACAGGATTTCGTACATTAGCTATATACGTGTATTAAAATACTAAGGTAAAATATATCCTAAGAGGTTTCTGTATATCGACGTCATGGATTTGTTACTGTCTATACAGAAGTAGAAGAATCATAGACACACTTTTGTATGTGCCTATAAGTTGTATAGTATCATGAACACATAAAAATGAAGTAGGCATGGACCCGCTGTTGGACCTTGTGAGGTTGCAGAGAAGAAGTTTTATTATATCATGCTCATTCCTACCTTGTTTTGGTGCACCAATTCCTACACTTCCAATTTTTTGTGAAAATATTTTTTCAACTTGTTCATGCACATTTTTCATACAAGGTTACACGATCTTACGCATTATTCATTCACTCATCTGTGTTGATATCCTGTATGTGTATCATCAGTGTGGGTGTGCACCATAATATTATGGTATGTGTAAATATCTGTGCATGTGTGTATGGTGTGCATTCTTTTCATTTAATGTGTATGTACACATTGTGAGTGTGCATGTGGGCTATACATGTGATGGCACACACTCTATAATGTGAAATGTCATTTGGGTGATGTAACGTGAGTTGTGGTTGTGTGCATACACTAAGAGTTGATAAATTAGCTAATTAATTTAATTAACTACTTCATCTAGTTCAGGCAATAACTATAATTTCATGTAGATAAAATTGGTAATGCAGGTTGGCATTTATGAAAGAAACAGGTACTATTCATGTCAAGTGTACCATCAGGTAAACTAAGCACAAATAAAGTTTCAGCTTATCTTCAGTTGAATGGGAAGCTTGTTTGACAGAATGAGTAGCACAGACAAACAGAATTGTAGTCTCACTTCAGCACAAATGGAAGAAATCCAGATGAAATGGACGAAATAACATTTCTACCGAAAAACATTTAGTGATCACCTCAAGCCCAACAAAATATTTGATATATTAAATAGTTCACCTGTAGTGTATGATTGCCCATTCACTAAAGCTAACTGATTCAGCCGCGCAGTCAGAGTTCACCTTATAAACGCTTGTAACACTTTCAACTGGAAAAACATTTTCACTATGAAAAACTGGAAAAATCACCCTCCAACCAAGGTTTATACGCGGCAAAAACTGGTTGCGGCAGTTTGAACTACTTGTAGACTCCCACGCTACGTATTAAATGTTACATGAATGCAAACTTTGTTTAATATACAATAAGTATTATAAAGTCCTTGCAAAAGAACATAGATTGTCGTCTAGCCTACATAGTGAAGCTTCTCTCAAGGCTCAACCTACGTTGGTATACCACATATTACTCACAGTTTCCATATCTTGTCACACAGTGCTGTAGATCGAGAAGACCACACCACCTTCACTGTTTTATTTGATCACACCTATTCAGTATATGGAGTGAGCGAGAGAAGATATGTATTTTAAAATGGCGTCCATGTTCAAGGTATTACCTGATGTACGTTAAATAGCTCTTGTTTTGGTGATGTTTAGTATAGATAAACACTAGCACTAGTACGCAGTCCCTGTGATATTGTTCTATTTGGTGCACTTATAACTGTAGTAAGTCTGTTTGTTACACAGCTAGAAGCGTTCAAAAATGTCAGACAGTCAGTGAGATTGAGAAATTTGAGGTTTCGTGATTTTTCTGTTATCTGCTATGCTGACTTTCTCATGTGGTTGTATGATTTGTATTTTTTTAGTGTGGTTTGTTTATCACCTAAAGGTGTCTATCAATATTTTTGAAGACTTATTATTTGGTTGTTAAAGGTGTATATGAGTTTGTATTGCATGTATTGTGTATCCGCCCCATTCCTACTATAAGTACTACTGTATTTAAGATACCGAATGTCTTTGAACAGTTTATTCATATATGTCATATCTTTATGTCAAAGAAGTATTCAAACAATTAAACTAACTTTTTAATTCTGCAAAATACTTTCAAATGAAAAATTTATGCTTTAAAATTGTCTTTCAATACTGAATTTTCAACAAAACCAATAGAAATAAGAAGATTTTATGAGTATTAAATAACAAACGTAAAAATAATTTTCTTAGGGTTATGAAACTTTAATGTTCATATAAATGCATTAACAGCGATGATCACACTCTACTTTTCTAATACAATAGGAACCAATATCAGGCTTTATTGAGATATATTCATTACTATATTGTCTCTCTGTAGGTACGTTTTCTCACCAAAACTTCAGATATAAGAAATATTATTTATTAATATTCAAACCTCTGAATAATAAACATCGTGAACTACTCTTTAAATTCTCAAAGTTTTTTATGACTATATCTAATATTACAAGTAATACCGTAAACATATTTTTCGAAATATTTCAAATTTCATATATCATTTATGATTTGAATATTCTATCAAGAAACGGCCCCTGGTGTTATTCTCTGTCAATTAGCTAGTTATTATAATAATTTAATTATAAAAAATAATTTTAACAGATATACGGGTTTTTACATTTAATGAAATTTCTTACCTTCATAAATATCTAATTTAAAAAATATATATTTGTATAATTCAGCGTTAATTTTTCAAAACATTTAAAACTTATTATATCGGTTAATAACTAATACTTTTCCCAAAGGTTTGTTTGTTTACCTCGGGTAGTGCTCAAAGCTACACCAGGACCATCTTTGGTAGCCGTCCTTTATTTTGAACTGATACACTCTTGGGCTACTCTCATCGAACAGTAGGATTTGACCGCCACTATTATAACGCAACCACGGCCTCAAAGTGCGGAACGCAATCTTGCGAACCATGGACTCCATGTTTCACAGTCTAGCATGCTATCAACTAGACCACGCCCGGACTTTTCCACAGTCTAGCATGCTATCAACTAGACCACGCCCGGACTTTTCCGAAATACAAAGTATGTTACTTAAATATTATCTTATAATTTTGAAAGAAATATTGTTTATTTTAAATTATGTCTCCCGAATTTAATGCAATGAAGAAACTACATTTAATTTAGAATTATAAAAACAAAATCTTAGAATCAAGGATTTTCAGATGATAAACTCGTAAATCGATAAAAAATACTTCTAGAGAACCTTCTTTCGCACGTTAAGCAATCTGTAATTAAACAGTTTTCAGAAATAGTTCAGCCATGCTAGAAATAAATATATAGCTAAAGAAGGTATCAGGTTAACCAAGCAGGAGCTCCTTGGCCAGAAAAAAGCTCCCAAATCCACAATATACTTTTAAAATTACGACTTTTATGAGCGATCGAATTCATAGAAATACTCACCTATATAAAGGGCGATATGCTGAAACACTAAAACAATGAATTAAGTGTTAAGCAGTTATAAAAAAAGAAAGAAATGCATTGCACAAGGCCCGCGCATTCTCGAATAGGGGCTTAATTTATTGTTCTTTTTTTTCTTAGTGCAATGCCACACAATGGGCTATCTACATTCGGTCCGCCACAAGAAATCGAACTCCGGATGTTATCATTGTAAGATCATAAGCTTACCACTTACCACCTGGGAAACATGAGGCTTAATTACTTATTTAAGCACAATTGATAAAAAATTATGAAACGATAAAGTCACTTAAATTTAACCAATCACAACATCAAAAATGTAAAACTATAAATATTATAATATATTTAATGCCTACAAACTGATTGCTGCCTTGTTCAGTTGAAATATAAAACTCGACCAAAAAACTTTTAATGAAAGCGTAAAATGAAGACATTCGTGCGAGAAAGTGGACAGAGAACATAGCTCAGTTTTATTATGAGCTCCCTTAGGACATAACCCCACTGGATAATCTGGCTATGGCAAAAAAAAATTAATCAATGAAACAACACAATCTTGTCTCGCTTCTGGCCCATCAAACCCCATGGTTCTTATATAGCTATTGATTGAATTGATTATTTTTTTATCTACTCTGTATTTAGATTAAAAAACAAAAAACATACTTTGAGATAAGAAGAAACGAGCGTCAATATTTCAATAACTATGCTTCCAAAGTTCAGCCACTCATGATTATCATATATAAATCCACTGGGTTGACGCGTTATCTTGTGTTAATTCTCGTATTTACAAACAAATTTCGCATTTATCATATTTTATACCATTTAGTGAGACAAGCTGCTTGGAATTTACATTATCTTAATAAAATATTTCGCATTTCAGTTGTCATACGAACCCATGCTACCGACTTACTATGACGCACGAATTCTACACTCACTTAGCAGCTTTAAGTGAAACAACCTTGCACAATTATTTCCATGGAAACCACGTAATTTTTGTTATGAGTTCGCCACCTAGCAAATATCTAAATAACGTGCAGAGATTAAATGTTCAACACATGAAATCTGTATCATTTACATATACTTAAACGGGAATTTTTTTTTAGGGGTGGTGATGACTAATTCCAGTATGCTAAAACTCTAAAGATTATTCCCAAATTATCAGTTCAAAGCTCTATTGTTTTCTTTTGTAATTGTCTGTTTGTTTGTTTTTATAGGCAAAGCTATAGTCTGAGCCCAAATGTGGTATCGGACCTCGAATTTTAGCGTTATAAACCATTAAGTTTGCGGCATTGAAAGTGTGATTATTGTCATAATTTACGTTTGAAAACACTCATTTGTATATGGTTTGATCATCTCCAAGCGCTCAAATAAGCACATGTTCTATAAAATCTAGCATTCGGCAACTTAAATGTATATATCTAAAGTTCTTGAAACGGATTTTATTGGTTGGAAGATTATATATTAATTTTGCCACAAAAAACAGTTTCAAAATCTTTATATATATCTTGAGTAATTGCGTGGGTGCCTCTGATAAGGAAAAGTATTTCAAATTAAATATGCTTTCAATAGTATTTGTGTTTGTTTGACGTTAAGCACAAAGCTACACAATGGGCTATCTGTACTCTGCCCACCACGGGTATAGAGACCCGGTTTCTAGCGTTGTAAGTCCGCAGACATACTGCTGTGCCACTGGGAGGGGGGGGCTTTCAATGGTGAAAAATACAGAACTGAGGATTGTAGTATAAGCTACTAGAGAATTCTTACTGTGTATAAAAGATAAAACGTTTCAGAAGCTGTTTTACCTTCAGTCTGATAATTTAACAACATATAACTATTTTTTCTTAACCATATTTAACTTAGCAGGTTAATTGCACTTACAATATTGTCATTGAAACTTCAAAAACTTTTATCAATTAATAAGATGTTAAGGTTTTAGGTTTTATCCACATTTCTCTCTCTGCCAGGTTTAATGCCTAAGAAAAACCTCGTGGTGGTATTTGCAAATATTAATATCTTGTGTGAATTTTGGTTTGATTATTCTATTCAAATTTGCCTACTTACGCCGTGTTGGAGAGTATATATTCAGGTATAAACAGTCCTCGCTCTGGTTACGAAGAAAAGGAAGAAGGCGTCGCAGGTAAGCCAGACGTCCAGGTGTCATCTTTTTCAAAGCTTCGGTTGTATTCCGAATATCTGGATATTTCTGAGGACAGACAGGGCCAAACCGATCCGCTGTTCTTACTCCTCTCCAAGGGGGAGGGGTGACAGGTGGCATGAAGCGAAGCGACCCTGTAGGCGCCCTGGCATAAGGAATGCCTAGAAACACTTCAGTAGGTCTTAACTGTTCATTAGAAAATATCTTTGTGAAACCTCGCAAAGAACCAAATTTAGTTCTCACCACACGAGAATAATAGCTTCTTATAACAGCAGAGGAATGAGGATGTATGAATGACACGAATGAAACTAAGGTAAAAATAACTATAGCAGATGTTTTTGTCATGGTTTAATCCTCCATCTCTTCAAAATTTATGTATTCACATATATATATGTCAAGAAATTAAAGTTAATGTAACAAGGATACCCACGAGAGTATTAAACTGGAGTGACAAGTGCAGTGGAAGCTCTTCAAGTAGACTGTTCACAGCAACAACACATCACATCAATTCTGGAAGAGAAAGTATACCTGAGGTTATTCTGAGAAAGAAAAAAATCAGTGTATGCTATATTCGATCTTTGACCGTCCGCACGAGAATTAAGAAGGCAAGGTTGTTCACTAACTAAACATTTTTTTTTTGTTTCTGAAACATGCGTTATTAAAAAAAACATTAGTGAAGAGTAACTAGAGCAGCTGGGCTACTTTCATTTTCAATGTGATCTTTATCTACATATAAAATCTTCAGAAACTTAATCAAACAAGCTATTCTACCGATGTTATTTTTGCGAAAGAACCGTCTCTCTATGATGCATTATGTTTACAAAAAACAAAAGGTAAACAGTGTTTAAGACAGTTTAGTATTGCTATACGTATAATCTTTAGTAACTTGTGTTTCCATATACGTTTCAGGAAACTAATAACACAGAAAATAAGGTTCTCAACATTGACTTAAAAATCAAATAATTGGTGTGACTAGGATATAACCAAATCGAGACGAATATATAACATACCCATTTAAGAAGAATTTATTATTGATTTAAATGTTGAGTATTACTTTGTGAAGTACTTGTGAATGTATTTATTTCAGCTACATTTTCTGAAAGATTTTTCTTCTGTCAAAAATCTCATTCTATATTCTACATTGAATTTCTAGGTTTATTCACGAATCCTTAATAAATGTACTTTTGAACCACGAATATGATATTTTACAAATTGAATCATAGACAAAAACACTTGATGTGTAAGAAATCAATTTAGAGAAATGTTTTAAGAAATAGTTTAGATAAAAACACTCTCTTTGTCAGTTGATTCTCAATTATTTGATTCAAGTATTTAATAATACTTACTCGGAGCTGAGATTAAGGTGCCACTGCTCGAATGTCTCTTGTTTTTAAAGTGTTAAATTATATACTAGACTACAACAGCACAATGCCAAAGTGCAACAACACACACGCCCTCGAACCTAAAATAATCCTATCTGCGTTCCATGAGCATATTCCGTTTGTCGAAAGAGAGCCCTAGTCTCCAGTGGATCGTTGTCGCGGCAGCAGGGTGCGTCTCTATCTGTTACTTTACATGCGCAGAAGATAATGTCAATGAATACTGCGTCAGACAAGAGATCGACGCGCAGGAAGCCGTTGCTATTGGAAACGGAGAGGGTCTTCATGCTGACTACACAGTAGAGGGAGCAAGAAATAAAACTATAGATAGCGGTTATATCTTTGAACGTGTCAACCACAGCCTGTTAATATAGCTGTCTAAGAACAGCGTTAATACTTATGTTGTTTTTTTATTCTCATTTTTTAAGACAAAATCTGGCACGCCCTCGTTATTTTACATTCACTCCAGGGAAAAATACAAAATAAAAAGCAATTTGAAGCTTGAACTCTGACATTTCAACATTATTTACTCAAAATACTGTATCGACTTTAAGAAGTTTAAATTCTACAACGAAGTGAATAATAAAACATTTGGAATTATTTTGTATGGGAAAGAAACTTTGTATATTAGAAATTCTAAAAGTAAAATAACATGGAAAGTTGAGTGTGAACATTATTAATGTCTACCTAGATCTAAAAATATGGAAGAAATAAAGTCAAATAAAATAAAACAAATTAAGTTGAGGAAATAAAAAATATAAAATTTCCGCGCTTAATTCATTAACATATATCTATATATCCTGATAAAAGAGTTAGCACAAAGGCTCACAGATAATGTGTAATAAACTTAAGATAAGACTCAAAACTCGAGCGCTTTCGAATAGTTGACTATTCTTTTTCAGGAAAACAAAGTGGAATAGTCAACTATTTAAAAGCGCACGAGTTTTGGGTCTTATTTTATATAAGTTTAGTTATTAGTTTATATATCTATATATAATATTATCAGCTGTCTTTTTATAAACTCCCACACACTATAAATGTGTCATTTAAAAAGTAATGATGCAGTGCCTTTAACAACGACTTTCCCCTTTCAAGTTTAAAGGAAATAGTAAAATAGCAAGAAAATTAAGTAAAATTAACAGATGTTAATTCTAATAAGTTTATACATATCACACTATCCTGGAGCTTTTCTGGATCAGGTCATGGCCAAAATTGACGCTGTATACACATTAAGAATATCGCAACGAAGCGTTAGATTTAATTGTATGAAGCATTAACTTATTTAATTAGGATAGCAATTAAAACCCTCTTTTGGAGACATGTGACGAAGTCGTGCTTATAACCTAGTAAAGTTTCATATAAGCGGTTTAGTATTGGCAGTAAAGGAAATATCTGTGATGTAAAACTCACTTTTACATTAAATTAAATTAACTAAATTGGCTCTAACTGAATTCTAATATCATAAAAAAATGAGCAGATTTCCGTTCTCCCCCCTGTGGATCAGCTGTACATTTATCGACTTACAACGCTAAAACCCAGTGTTTGATTCCTCGTCGTGGATAAAGTGCATTTAGCAGACCTTTATTACGGTTATAGTTAGATCCGAAGGATTTCAGCCTTGCGGGTTGAATATTATCTTACGTCCAACACAAGTTCATGTACTTTAAAACAAAAACTGGTAAACATTTTCGACAGCTTCATTTTGATTGAGTCCCAAAACAGAAACGCAAGAGTCTTCGGAATGTTGTGTCCTTTGGCTCAACAACTTTTAATAATCTCGCTTACGAACATTTTTCCTTAGAATGCAAAACATGTCATTTTTGGCATCAGCCCTTGTATGTACAACGACATGACACTGTATTAGCATATGCCAATCCGTTTTACAGAGTGCTATTAAACCTCTGCATAACATTTATCAGAACCGTTTTTATAGATGGCGTCCACAAATCATTTGTTCCGAGTAACTACGATACTCATAAATAGAATAATAGTTTTGCTTCTATAAACGTGTCATAATTTAATTCCCTATGGAATATCTGTATTATCACGTAACAATACTTCAGTGCACAAGAGATGATGTAATCCTTATATTATTTGATTAATACGTATTCTGGTCAAAGGTTATATGAATTACAAAGATTTATGAGGAAATATTCTGCAATTAATTAAAGTGGAGTACATTAAGAAATCTCGCCTTCCCTGAACTGAATGAAAATGAAGACCAGATCAAGAAAATGGCTCTTCAGTGCATTCTACTGAAGCAGAGACATTTGTTCTGTAGAACTTTTAGAACAGCAACGTGAACTTAAAACCACATTCCTAAACCAATATGAGGCAAAAACTTAATTCTCAAAGAGAAGGCTATGGCTACAAAAGAGAACTTTCCAACCCAAAAAACCCTTACAGTGAAGCTGTGAAGATCTCTTTGTACCATTAGGTAATAAACAAGGGTTTGAAGTTGGTGAAAACTTATCACAAGCTTCTACTCATTCTTGGAAATCAACAGCTGTTTTCCAGAAAAAGACAGCTGGATAAACATGAATCACAGCAAATCTGTTCGGCTACATGCCTGAGACCTCATTCAATGTAGATTCACTGAAGAGTCTGTGTAAAGTTTATGAAAATTCGTTGTCTAAAACTGGGCTTGTTTTTGTTTTTTGTTTTTTTTTGTTGCAGCAGCTTGTTGCAGTGGAAATTGGTCTGTTAAGCAGTTGTTCCTAATCATGGTCATCGCTGTGAGCACAATCGAAGATAGAGGAAGTATTCCAGAAGGCAACACAATACCCGGAGCATCGTTATTACAACATGTCGTTAATTTCTTTGTACCAAGTACTTTCCGTTAAATATGTCTCCCAATAATGTTTTTACATTGTATTTTACTTCTGTAGCGATTTCTTTGTTGAAAAACAAACACGGCGATATAGCAGCGTTAATAAATGAACAATAATGTTGGCAAGGACATATAATCCACGTATGTCATGTTTTACTGTTAGTATGAGCGCTGTTGAAAATTATTTCATAACAGTTTTCTAAAATATGTTGTTTTTTTCGTGTTATCATTTGTCTTATCAGATTGTATTCTAAAACTAATTTCTAAGCTACAAAATTAGCACAAAAATTAGTTATCGTTTTCATGTCCCTGCATTTATAACTCGGGTGATGTTAATGTTCAACATTGTAGCAAATCAAATATAAGAGATTACAATTATTCTGGTTTATTTGATAAATTTCACTCAAAGCTACTAACAGTCTCTAATATTTTCTAGGAATGATGTTCCAGGTCCAGTGCTGCTATAACGCAAGTTTAATTTCTTTAATCAAGTTACGAACGGCAATTAGTAGGGCTACTTATTATCGTGCTCTAATGTAAATCAATGCCCAATTTAGGGTCCGCTTTTGGGGAATCCCCGTAAAAGTGTTTTCGCACAATACCCGGGTTCTCTAATGATTAGGGTCAAAAGTTTTACCTTTGTGCAAATCTGGGGGCCGAGATGATTCATTTGGAACTACTATAAATTTTCATTACATAGAGTTTGTTTGTTTGTTTTTAATTATGCACAAAGCTACACAAGGGCTATCTGTGCTCTGCCCACCACGGGTATCGAAACCCGGTTTCTAGCGTTGTAAGTCCGCAGACATACCGCTGTGCTACTGGGGGGCCATTACATAGAGAGGGAAAAACTCTAAGCCGTTAATATTTTGATCTTTTTATATGTTACCCGACCTGGCACGACTGGTGATTGGGGCGCTCGACTCGCAATCTGCGGATACGAATTCTCGTCACCGAATATGCGGTCAGGGTGTTATAATGTGAAGGAACAGCTAGTACAGATATCTCTCGAGTCGTTTTGCACGAAATTCAAACCAATATGTTAACCTTTCGACTATGGTCACAATTCTTGTTTGTTGGTATGGTAACAAGATCTGAACTTCTTCAGTTTGTTTGTTTGTTTTTGATTATGCACAAAGCTACCCAAGGGCTATCTGTGCTCTGCCCACCACGGGTATCGAAACCCGGTTTC
>NW_013665669.1:661062-669942 GCF_000517525.1 Limulus polyphemus | reverse complement strand
ATGGTGGTTTCAGCGTGATGGTTTGGGGAGCTGTTTGGGTTGGTGGGAGATCGAGCTTAGTGGAGCGCGTTGGCAACATAAATTTTGCGAAATAGGTCGAAATATTGGAGGAAGGACTCTTGCCACTTTATTCCTCGGGTTTCGTGAACAAGAACACAACGTTGTTCCGGGAAGATGGAGCACCGTGTCACACTGCTAGAAACACCCAAAAGTGGCAGGAAGAAAATGGTATCCAGAAGTTGCCCTGGCCGAACCAATCTCCTGACATGAACCCCATCGAAAACCTTTGGGCCATACTCGACCGGCAAGTCAAGAAACAACCAAAAACCAACTTCGAAGATCGATCTACTCCAAATTTTGAAGCAAGAGTGGGCGAAAATCCCACAATCTAAAATTGACGAGATGATTCTCACGATGCCCCAAAGGATCAACGAACTCCACGAAGCGAAAGGAAGATCTACTAGATATTAATTAAATCATAAATATATCAATTCATGTGAATAGGACTGAAAAATTTCATTTTTTTTCTGAAAAGGTGGTGTCTAGTTACTTGTGACCACGCTGTGTATATGAGTTCACTTATAGATATGTAATCTATGATAATAAATCTATATGAGATTGTCCTTTTTTTGACGTCTATTTTCGTTACTTTAGATAATAACTGACAACTGTGTGGTACTGATCAAATTTTATGTCTTTAAGCACGATGATTGGGTAACTTTTCAATATTATAGACGACTAACGCAGATAGCCCTCGGGTAGCTTTGCGCAAAATTCAACAAATGAACATGATTAATCGTAGTCTTTTATCTCTAAGTCGCTAAAATATTAATTATAATCGATTAAAAATGGTCGCTCAAGAGAACGTTTTATTTCATCTAAAATCAATTTCAATGTTGTAATTGTGTGCTTGTAGTCAATTTTCGGCTCTTAACAACAATCAATTTATCATATGTAATATTTTGTAATGCATACTTGAGGGATTTAGACATTTTGGCAATAAAATTAGAGAAGTAAAAAATAACTTTTACTCTCTCGGTGATAATAGTAAAATTAACGTTTTATTTCAGCCAACGTTTCGGCCTTACAATTTTATTAATGCTAGTAGTCCTGATGAAGCAGCAAGGCGAGAGCCTTGGCTGAAATGAAAATATATCTAACATTTCTTCTGTATTTAGACCTTACTCTGGTTTATTATTGTCTTTTTTATCGTATGCTCTGTTTCCATATAACTTTCTTTTCAAATTAATGCTACTTATTGTTTAACAACTGAATTCCGATGTTACTCGGCAACTTAGGTGAGTTTTTAGCTGAAGAGAAACGGAAAGAAAACGATTTTAAATAACTGGAAGTAATGTGCAAGCTTTTTTACTGTTGCTTACAAATTATACATTTCACATGTTCTTGCTAATTAAGCTAATTAGAATGAGTCATTACAGATCTCCACACAAACCTCAAGTTAATTATTTAACAATATTGTATAGCTCTAACTGCTTGTATCTAGGTTTTTATTTATTCATCTGGCAAAATTCTAAATGCAATAACTGCTATGTAATTATAATGCTTAGAACTTATCAAAGACAGTTTGCTTCACTGAATGTGTGCCCTCATTATTAATAATTGAATATTTAATAAATCGATATTTAAAGATGTTTCAGAAATTAAAAATGTCTAAGTGTCGCCATCTGTGGATTATAATTTTAAGTAAAATACAATACCTGTTTTATTTTTCACTCTTTTGAGTAGCATCTAATATATGAACTACCAGATAGTGAAATATTATCCATATCTTATAAATAACTATATATATATTTTTTTTCTTTTGAGTTTGGAACTGCAGTGACTAAAGTGAATGACCTACTAAAGTTGGATCATGTTCAATTGAAACATAGGAGAAATATATATAAATGAAGATATTCACATAAAGTGAGGCAGGCCGTGGCCCAGTGATTACAATACTTGTACTGTGAATCCAAAATTTCATATTTCGCGGACCACTTCCAATAAAACGCATTTCTTACTTTGGGGTTGTGAATACGCATTATAATTAGGGAAGAAAAAATTACATTTACTCTCTTGATGATAATGATATAATTAATTTTTTATTTCAACCAATGTTTCAGCCTTGCGGTTTCATTAAGGCTAGTAGTTCTGATGAAGCAGCAAGGCCAAAACGTTGGCTGAAATAAAAAGATATCTAATATTGCTTCTGTATTTAGACCACGTTATTCGGTTAGGAAAACATTTGTCCAATATATGGCGGTGAACGCTGCTAACCAGCTGACTTTCATTTAGTCTATCAGTTCAGAATTAAGAATGGCTAAACTTTGCACGAACATTCTCAAACAAACAATCAAGTCCATAAGGATTTCACCAATGATCTTAGCGACCTCTATAATAGAAGCGTAATGCTGTTTCGACGAGTGTAAATAATGGTATAATTCGGGGGTAACACTGAAGATTCATGAAATTTGCAAGTTTGAAGCTTATTACCAAAAACCAAGTTTAAAATGCTTGGAGACGGCTTGAACTGGTAATGAAGAAAAACTTTAATATAAGTTCAACATAACAGCAAGCATTATTAATCTCAAAATGGGTTCCTCTTCATCGAATTCAAGTTTAAAATGTTTTGATAGAAACCGGGTGAATAACAATAATAATAAGAACGTCAACCACATACATTTGATAATGTATAAAACAATTTTAGGAGAGCTATAGTAAGGACGTCAAAGATATACCTTGAAACAAGAAGGAATCCTCAATAGCAGCGGTACTTGAAATTATTTTAGGCAGGATTAGAGTAAATTAAACTATTAAACCTTTTTTCTTGCTTTTTATTAGTTATATTTTTGTGCGTCAGCAATACCAAGCGTAGGGCGCTCGTATCCCGATTCGATTTCATTACTCATCCGGTTCTCTACCAGCCTACCCTCAAATTAAAATTCTTTTAGGCAGAATTAGAGTAAATTAATAATGTATGAACCGTGGTTTGACCTCCTTAGTCCAAAACTGTAATTAGATCTCAAATCGGTCAAGAGATAGCAGAGCTATGTGCTGAAAGTTTGTACTTGAAAATAAATAAATAAATAAATAAAAAACTCAGAGCCGCTATGCTGCGGCTAAAAATATCTCTACAGATATATTATTTGTCAGCAATCAAACGAATAGAAATTCAGTAAAGCTCATTGTACATAATTAAACGATATACTATAACTCACTCCAGTTATCTGTGATAGTGAAGTACATTACATGTACACAATTGTTAATACGGGAGATTATGTGACTTTTACCTAAATCAGAATAACAAATTCCAGAATAGTGAAACGGGCATAATTAAGTAGCTTCACTAAATTTTATCAGGTTAACACTGGTGGGAAAGCCACAGAGAACGTTCTATACTACTAGATGTTTTGTTTCTTGAATTTCGCGGGAAGCTTCACAAGGGATATCTCCTCTAACCGTCCCTAATTTTGAAATGATAGACTAGAAGGAAGACAGCTAGTCAGCGTCACCCACCGTCAACTCTTGGGTTATACTAATCTAATAGTGGTATTGACCGTCACATTGTGACTTCCCCCCGGCTGAATAAAAGAGCATGTTCGATAACGAGATTCGAACTCGCGCCCAGCAAATTGTGAACCAAGTATCATAACCATCAATCCATACTATACATTGCTAATACAAACCTTAGTGTTAGCTCCCTAAAGCTTTCAGAGTTAAAAATGTATAGTACTGATAATCAAGAATCGTTGTACATAAAACGTTCTATACTTCTAATGTAAAAACCATTGACGTTAGCACTCTGATATGAACAAAATAATTCTATGTGTAATACAGTGTTAAATATATAACTTCAGCTTCGTTAATAAATTAGCTTTCACCTTGTTTTTTAGTGTTGTTTTAATTTTTATGACACTGAACACCATGCAGAAGCAACTTACTAAATTGCAATCACATTTGTAATATTTATTTCTTATATTCGTATATATTACTTGTTTGTATTTGAAAACGAATTCAACTGCTATCGTTTCTTTAATTGTTATAATGAGAACCATATAGGTGTATAAAGACTAAACTAATTGTTACTTTAATTGTTATAATGAGAACCATATAGGTGTATAAAGACTAAACTAATTGTTACTTTAATTGTTATAATGAGAACCATATAGGTGTATAAAGACTAAACTAATTGTTACTTAATTGTTATAATGAGAACCATATATGTGTATAAAGACTAAACTAATTGTTACTTTAATTTATTGTTATTATGAGAGCCATATAGGTGTGTAAAGACTAAACTAATTGTTACTTTAATTTATTGTTATTATGAGAACCATATAGGTGTATAAAGACTAAACTAATTGTTACTTTAATTTATTGTTATTATGAGAACCGTATATGTGTATAAAGACTAAACTAATTGTTACTTTAATTTATTGTTATTATGAGAACCATATAGGTGTATAAAGACTAAACTAATTGTTACTTTAATTTATTGTTATTATGAGAACCATATAAGTGTATAAAGACTAAACTAATTGTTACTTTAATTTATTGTTATTATGAGAACCATATAAGTGTATTAAGACTAAATTAAATCAGAACGTGAGGAAAGTCTTGTATACAGTGATTGAATACTCTTTCTATCTAGATCCAGTGTAACCAATGGCTTTGTGTTGACTAAAAAAAAATATGATAATACTTTAAAACTAGTGTTCATGTCAAAAGCTTCAGGACGTGTATTGAAAATTACAAACAAACAGTACACGTATATACTAACACATACACACGTATAGACATTTATATATACAACTGCTTAGGGCAGAAAAACAGTGTTTATTGTTAAGGAAAAACTATTATACAAATTTAAAAGATAGATTAGTGATAGAGCGATGAAGACATTGGATAATATGTCGAACGGTCGACACTCTTATAAATACGCTGTTAATATTGTGCCTTCCACTGAATGTCCATTTTCGGGTTTCGAAACACTATAAACACAATAGTTTTAAAGAAACAACGTTTAGGTTTACAGTAAACTTACTTAAAGCACCAGCGAAGGCCGGGAATGAGGAGGAAGTCACGCGGCAATGGATGGTGATAAGCTTGAGGAGGTTCCACACTAAAAGTGGATGAAGGTCTCCCAGGATCATCGCGCTCAGAGACACGCCTTGCCTACAGTTCCTCGCACAGTACAACGCAAAGTTTGTGAAAATAAATGCCGGAAATTTTGGGCTCCGATCACACAAGCTCTGGAATCACAGTCGACACTCCAAGCGTTGATGGCTTATTCCCCCTTCTCTACGTCATCTTTGATTATCGAAGGCCTGTTGACGACGACAGTAGATTTAATCTTATATGATTTTATTTAAAGTTCAGTCCAGAAATCTCTTTATACTGATACCAAAGACACACTTTAAATACATCTGTAAAATTTTCATTCTTCTGCAGTGCCTTTTATAAGAAATTAGAATGGAACAAAATAGAGATAACTGGACATATTTATCTGTCGATATTGCAGAATCTCGTGGCCCGAGCGTTACATAACTAACTTTGAAAATTTTCGCACAAGGTTACTCAAGGGCTATTTGTATATCATTCCCTAATTTTGAACAAAGATATATAATAGGCTATCTGTGCTCTGCCTACCACGAGTATCAAAACCCGATTTTTAGTGTCATAAGCCTTCAGCTTTACCGCTGAGTCATCGGGAGAGGGAGCGTCGTAACTTAGAGCTATTACACAACTTTATGACAAAATCTTCGGAACTTACTGGAATAATACTAAGGGCCTACGTTCAGCTAATTTAGAAGCTTGAGTCAACCATCTCTCACTGACCATTTAATTACTTATTACAAATGTACAGTGTAATCTAAATGAAAAACTAATACAAACGCTAACGCCTATAGGTGGGACAATTATAAAGTATTTGCATTTAATATTTTGAATTTTTTTTATTGGGAAGCAATAATGGGTGGACAGGCGCTAAGAGTCACCACTGAGATAATGGGTCATCACCAGATATCAGGCGTCCCCTTGCGGAATAATCATTTGGTGCCACTAGAGTCTGTGGAAATTAGCTCACACAGAAAATACAGAAATGGAACAGAGGGTGAAGCAGAAAAAGTTTGTCAGTACCTATATGAAGACCATGGTGGACAGTCATCATATCAAGAGAGTTGGTTTGGGCATTCATCATCTCGCGGATTAACAACACTCTACATAAAATTTGTGAGGTATTCAAGCTTCCCACAAGCAGCTAACGAATGGAACTGGAAGCCACAATGCAAGATTTATTCTTGATTGCTGAAAGCAGTGAACCGCAAACAGACAGAGACACCAACATATTATTTGTAAGTCAGTACTGAACTTCGTAGAATGCATAGTAGTTGGTCTCCAGGGGGATGGCGGAAAACAAGGCAACTGTATGCAAGGCCGTCCTCTTGACGTATGTACCAGGCCATACAAGGGCATAGTTAAAGAGGAAGCTGACAAACTTGCAAGAAAACTTCCTGTATCAAATCCGGCACGACTCCACTGGCAAATGTCGACCTTCTTTACACTAGTAAGAAGAAAATGGCACCCATTGAAGACCGTCATCAACATTCAGATGAAATGAGACTGCTTGTAAGCAAAGTACTGTATGGTATAGCTAGGAAAAGCAAAATATGGGGAATCAGTAGTACAGTGTACAGTGAGAATGCTAGTGGTAACATCAATAAAAGAAGTCTTTTCTATCTCCAGGGGGGTAGCCGGCCTCCAAATGAAGGGTCGGTGCAACCTTCTGATATTGTCATCTAGTATTCAACTCAACTTTCTCTTGGAAAATAATTTGAAGAACATCTTGAAGTTTTAGTGAAATAAACATTTGATTTCTAGAGTTTCTATTATTTAACGCGTAATAGTTTTCACAGTAATAGAAAAATATTCTTAAAATTTTCGCACAAAGTTTTACAAGGGCTATTTGTGCACAATCGTTCCTAATTTTAGAGCGATGTGCATTAAACAGAAAGCAGCTAGTCAAGAATCCAGCCGCCATCCCTTGGGCTGCTATTACCTGGCCGGATAGTGGGATTTTACCGTCACTTTAACAACATGCCCACGACCCAAACAGCGAAGTGCATTTTTGTGGTAACTAGACGCAAACCACGAATCATCATATTCAAAATCCAGGCACGGTAACTACTAGGCCTACCATACCTGACATAAACCTATGCTAAATTATGACTTATATATTCAGAAAATACAGCTATATCATAGTAAATGGAACAAGGCATTATAAATCCCAGTATTTTGTTTTCTACGAAGGTCTAAGCAGCAGTGTTAACTTTAATGACATAGACCACAGTACTTATAACACCATTAAGGATAAAACGGTTTATCCTGGGAAACTTGCTGGTGATCTTAGATCTGCCACCATATTCTCATGAAGGTCCTCTAAAAAATAACTAAATTTATTTTGAGACATTGCAGTGTGTTATCTAGTTTAATAACTTGGTATTCCACCAATGGAATTATCGGTCTCTAACTACGAGTTGAGTATTAAACATGTAATATTATCTTTATTAAAAGTACGTTAAATATGTAACTTAGTAAAATACTTTATTTTAAAGATCTTAATTCACTTTCGGAAAAATCGTTTCCGCGGAACCCTCTCCAAAGGTGTGAAGTGGCTCCATCTGTAGTAACATTTTAATTTATTTCAATTGTTAGTATTAGAATGGAATTTTTGTACCGCTCTTATACGTTATTGTTTTAATTATAGGCGTAGTTAATAGAAAAAAATATGAACGTTTCTTTCAGTCCGAAATTTGTGGCGTACGATTATTTAATGTAAAAGCTATTCAAGTGAGGTCACGTATTTTAAGTAAAAAAAAACCACATACGTATATTTATGTAAATGTTAAAAATATATCCAAAACGTTTTAAAATCCCTATAAGTACGATAGAAACTGTTAATACGAACAACCTACCTTGTGAGCTTGTTCTTATACTTCTTTATTTACTGCTATATCTCCCAAACAACACTATAAATACACTCAATTTCAACCTCAGAATAAATAATACACAGCCGTTTGTATGGTAAATAAAATCTTTAAAAAAAACAACAATGTCCTTTTGTCATGATGTCCAAAATTCGTTATGGTAATTTGATTAAAATTTCTACTTCTCTTACAAAGTTTTCGTTAAGCAAAACATCACCACATGTTCCAAACTCTTCAAGTATCTTCTTATTTTTTGTTTACTTTTTCTATAGTAAGTATTACAAACAGAACAATTTACATTTGTGTATTCAGTTTATGGCTTTATAATTGTGGCCCAAATTAATCATCAGCCAAATTTATTTTGATCATAATCTGTAGACAATAATGTGAACAAGAACAGTTACAACAAATGGTGTATTTAAGTGTGTTTACACTCACAAAAAATAAACCTATCATTCTATAGCTATTTGAAGAACTTGTAGCATTTCGCCACAATATAATTATTCGTATTGTTAGCCGACACTAGGCAGCTGGTACATAACTGAATAGAGTTGTTTAAACATTTGTTTAACAACAAGTAAAAGCTTGGAATGATCTATTGTTTCATAGGGGGTGTGTCTGTGAATGTAAAAACACCATTTCGATTTTCTATACCACGCTACTATAAAGGCTTGGTCTGATATTTCATTGGTGGTAATGTCCAGGGTCACTGATGAGGAGTGGAATTCTCAGAAACTAGTCTGGCTCACAGACACACCCCCTATGAAACAATAGATCATTCCAAGCTTTTACTTGTTGTTAAACAAATGTTTAAACAACTCTATTCAGTTATGTACCAGCTGCCTAGTGTCGGCTAACAATACGAAGAATTAAATTGTGGCGAAATGCTACAAGT
>NW_013665669.1:648592-661052 GCF_000517525.1 Limulus polyphemus | reverse complement strand
ACTTGTAGCATTTCGCCACAATTTAATTCTTCGTATTGTTAGCCGACACTAGGCAGCTGGTACATAACTGAATAGAGTTGTTTAAACATTTGTTTAACAACAAGTAAAAGCTTGGAATGATCTATTGTTTCATAGGGGGTGTGTCTGTGAGCCAGACTAGTTTCTGAGAATTCCACTCCTCATCAGTGACCCTGGACATTACCACCAATGAAATATCAGACCAAGCCTTTATAGTAGCGTGGTATAGAAAATCGAAATGGTGTTTTTACATTCACAGACACACCCCCTATGAAACAATAGATCATTCCAAGCTTTTACTTGTTGTTAAATAAATGCTTAAACAACTCTATTCAGTTACAATAAATGTTATTGCTGTCATTAAAGTGCAATTTACAATGTGAGTTATATCCAAAAATCTTTCCTACAACTGTACGTATGTCACTCTTTGAACTTATGTTGAAAATTGAAATAAAAATAATTGAACTGATGTAGAAGAATTTTACTATATCTTGCACTAGGTACAAATTTTGTACGCTCTTTTAATGAAAAAAAAAAGGAAAAATGTTATGTTCGAGAATTAAATGTTTTCATACAGCTAAATGTACTGAGTTTCAAAATATATTTATGATAATCAAATTTGATAAAATTCATAATATGCATAATTTTTGTTTAATAAATACTTTTTAAAATGGATTAATCTTTTTTTCCCTATTTTCTCATGCGCCCCCATTCCGGTGGTTCAAAGGTAAGTGTGGGAGCTTATAACGCTAAAATTTGGGTTTTGGTACACACGATGGACAAAGCATAAATAACCCATTGTATATCTTTGTTCTTAACAACAAACAGATACATTTTCTTATGTGTCAATTTTCTACAAATAATCTTTAATGCTGACTGCTTTACTTTCTCCTTGGTATACTTTTTGTTTACTAAAGTCGTTTTGTATTCAAATTCACTCTACCTAAAGATAAATATAACTGAGTGCTAACTGTAGATGGAGATGAATAACCTCAATATTTAATGGAATAAAAACTATAAAGTCGTGTACATGCAAAAAAAAATAACATCATGGCATCTTTAGATCAAAACCATATAAAATTGCATTCGTTGTCTTGCTTCTATCTTTGACAACCTTGTAGTTATCTGCTGGCTGTAGTATGGAATTTATCTTAAGCGAGTTAATATATATTTATATATTACACTGATCATTTCCTTTTTTGAAAAATTGCTGCCTTAGTTCACCGTACAATATCAAAATGTAAATATATTTTTGTTATTCATAGAAATGTTATTCATAGTTTTGTTTTGTACTAACACGCTACAACTTTCCAACAGCAAAAGGAATAGTGCCCAAAAATATCTAGTCTGTGGCTTAACATTTATCGTGTTAGTATATCTCTATTGAAGCTTTCAAAAGAAATCGAAATTGCGACAGAAAAATTACTGTTTTCACTTCCTTGCTTTAAAGGCTTTACAAAATACAGTGCATTTGCAGCAAATGATGCGTGGTACTTCAGAATTCCTAGTAAAAAAGAATTACTTTTTGAGGCATAACCTTGGATTCTAGCTCCTGGTCAATATTTCTGTCAACCAGCATAATATTTCTGCCAGGAAAAGCTTTTAACGTAATCGAATGTCACCCATGGTGAAAAAATATATTGAAATAGAACTAATGGAAAATGAAGGCGTGAGAAGATGAAAGGCTTTAAGAATCCTGGATCTTCGGGAAGAGCCTGTGGTTGCAGATAACACGGTAAAGCGATCACTACTGGTGGAAAATGCTCGGTATTCAATTACAAACAATTTCTACTAGCGTTAAATTAAGTATTTTTTAATTGTTACAAAATAATACATAATGTAGACTAAACATTGGGTTTAACGTTTCATTCTTGCTATCATAATAACTTAAAGAATAAAAAGTCTGCATAAAATAAATATTTTGAAACCGTACGAAAGCACGAAAAAAATAATAATATATGTAAACCGTAAAAAGGAAGGATTTCGTTAATAAGCCTAAAGTTCATTACTTACCTAAACTCTGCGGACTTACAACGCTAGAATCCGGGTTTCGATACCCGTGATGGGCAGAGCACAGATAGCCCATTGTGTAGTTTTGTGCTGAATTACAAACAAACAAACTCATCTAAACAAAGCATACAAAGATCTAAGAAATTCAATGATTAAGTTAACAAAACCCACTAAAACATTACTTTCTGGAATATTGAATTTGACAATTATGGAAAGATTTTCATTTATCTTTGTGAATAGAATTAAGGACCATGCTGCTGTATATAAACATGCTATATGTTTTCTACGTCCCTGTTTTGATATGTAAAGTTTTAAAATTTACTTTGTGTCGTTTTTACGCCATTTTTTTTAAATGTCGTTAAGTTCCTTTCGCTTTAGCTACTGATTGTACACTGTCATTCACCTAGAATAGCACCTTTTGTCTTCTCATAGTATGTGAAGTTGAAAAAGAATCTTTTCTACTGGTGGTCAGGTTGACCTTTTGAGGAGACAACGATCTTTCTTGTATTTCATTGGGAAATGGCTAGTCACTTACGTAGCACTAATTGATCTGGGTAAGTTTGGCATTGACATTTTATGTAGCTAACAAAAGAATTATGCAGTATAGAACAAGATCTCAGGATATTTTGTTTGGAATAAGATCTTGAGAGATACAGTTTGGAACTTACAGAATTAACAGTAACTCTCGAGTAAAGGCAATTGTTCGTTATTTCCACCGTGTTTGTCTTAAATAAAGATTGTCCAATTTAATTGTATACTTGTGTTTAGTCTTCCTTTATTTAACACGACTTTAGTAGTCAGAGAAAATATAGAACTGTTTCGCACTAAATATCTTGCCAAATCTCCTGTTATTAGAGGATCTGTCGCTCTGAGCGAAATTAGTTTCACCTTAAAGTATCACAAACATAAACACTTGTAGGAACTAATAATGTCAGAAATATTCTTTATAATGGAGAAATATCAACTACAATAACTTCTGATATGAACCAGAAAAAAAAAAACTTTTTATTTTAAAGTACAATTTGCGAATGTGTTCTAGCTGCTTGCATAAGTTTTTCTCAATTCCATTTGTATATATATATTGAAAGAAATCGAATACGATTCTTTCTTGCGATATGAAATTTAGATTATACTACATTACATACTTACACGGGAGAACCCTTTTCTGAATAACAATTAGTGTTAAGGAGAAAGCGCGTGTGATTAAGCCTAAACTATTAAACCTGCAAGCGCTAGATGTTAATTATATCGCTACCGGCTTATCGAACACATTTTCCCAACAGGTGTATTGGTTAAATATATAATTACATGATCTCACTAATAAATGAAGGATTTAAATTACACAGTCAAACTGAACCTCGACTTGCTATTTGAAAACTCATTATATGCTCCATGAGTTTTTTGTTGTTGTTGTTGTTTTTTTTGTTTGTTTTTTAATTTGGAAATACTGTTTATTCCGTTCAAGTGCTCTAAACACTATTGGAAAGAGGCCAAGACCGAATAATAAGCATGGTTGACATTTATTATTGTTTCGAAAAATAAAGCGTAACAAAAGTACATACCTTTTTAAGTTGAGTCAAGTTTAAAACTACGCTATTACATTTATGTATATATAAACAACTACGTAACGTTAATAATCAATTTCTTATAAATAAACGAACGACAGAGTTCAAATTAGAGTAGATTTTAGAAGCACAATTTATTCACAGAATGCATTTAATGTATTGCTATATTGAAACAACAGACCCTAAGAACTCTCAAGTTCAAAATGTTCAGATCCTAATGTCTTACACTCAACTTGTATAAATGAATCAGGTCAGAAAAAACGAAACAAAAGATATTTAGTAAAGAGATCCTCCTCCTCCACCCGACATAAATACAGTATGAGCATATCTGCGATCAGTCGGGGGACTAGTTTATGGGAAGATTCAATTTCTCATAAATCCCATTCCATCAGTGATACGGCAGTGTGTCCTTCTGGTGGTGGGTTAGGATTTAGTCGCACACGGTGTCCACTGAAGTCCCAGATGAGTTATATATAAGATTTAGATCAGGAGTTTTTGCTGATCATTCTGCGATTTTTTTTTTCTGGTTCAAGGTAGCCTATCACAGCCCTAGCAGTACGTCGTCGTACGTTACCATGCGTCAGGACAAAGTTTGGTTCTATTGCTGCTGCACTCGAAACGGTCATATTAATTTTATTGAACTATTATCGAAACAGTCATGTTAATGTTATTTTGAACTAAACATATCGTTTACCTTTGAACTCTGTTGTCGGCCATTGGTAGAGACATAAACCCTGGACTTATTTTTGAAGATTGTAGGTGCCAATGAGATTGCTGTTAATTTTGGTGATTTTGATAATACTCCAAACAAGCTGTGCAATCAATTAAGGAGCTGAAGAACGTCTTGTTGATTCAAGAATTATTTTCTTTATAGTTTCGTCATCACTGATAATCACTCCATTTACTATCCAAAGATGCATATTAAGTCCAATGGCAGTGCAATTGTGACTTTTTAAAAACTATGTTGTGCTAAATGCGGTCATTGCGAGGTGCAGTTCCATAACCGGATTAACGCATAAGTCTATAGGCCCCCAGGTAACTAGGGTCCCCAGACTTCCATTCACATTCTAGATTTCTGAGAGTTTAAATAAAACAAGTGAGTCAGAGAAACACAATTATATTATTTCATTATTCCTAATGTGTTTCTATTTTTTGAATATAAAATTTAGTGTGAAGGATTATTAGGTAACATTTCAGTAACATTAACAGGTAACATTTCAGTGTAGAAGAGATCTTAATGCAGCTTTCTGTTGTCTAAATAATTGTCGTGACATTAAGATATGTCTTAATACAATTTTCTGTTGTCTAAATAACTGTCGTGACATTACGGTATGCATTAATTGCTTTCTGTTGCTGAATGCAAACATTCAAAATGGCGCGAAGTTCCCCTGTTCTATAGCTTGATTGTTCATAGTTTGCAGGCGTTCCGTAACGAGTGCAGATGACGCTTTTGTAGTTTTCTCACAGATGAAAGTTTTTTCGTTGTTAACTCGATCACGAGTTTAATCAGTGCAACCAACAACAAGGGTTAGGTGCACACTATGTCCAATGAAGTGCCGAACGAGTTTTCCAGGATTTAATTAATGACTTCTTGCCGACAGAAGCAGGTATTTCGTAAACATCACCATTATAATATATTTTTTCATAAATCGAATAGAAAATAAATCTAGCTAGATAAGAATAACAGTCAGTTACCCTGCCTCTTTGTGATTTTGTTAGAAAATCCGTTTTTGATCGGAAGTAATAACCTATATTTAAATAACACGTATGTAATAGTGAAGAACTGTGGATATTTTTATGCAAAACATGAAATATTTTCGTTGACGCATTATTCTAGAAAAATGTTTGACGAAAGTTAATAAAAGTAACTTAGCTACTCGGAAGTCGTACAGTATGCTTTCCTATTTTAATATTCATATACAAAAAGTATTGCATGACTTACAAAAATAACTTTTAACAATGTAAATGATAGAACCGTATTAATCACATAATAGGTTGTTAAACGGTGTTATCTACATTTTCTTAATTCACACTTATTTTGTTAGTTACTACTAATACATATTTATAAGTAATGCTTGTCTCCTAGTGGCAATAACAACAGCAACCTGTCAGCTCGTATGGAGGCCTGGCATGGCCTTGTGGATAGAGCGTTCAACTTGCAACCTTCGGGTCACAAGTTCGAATCCTATCATCGAACGCACCCGCTCTTTCAGCCGTTGGAGCGTTATAACGTAAGGGCCAATCCCACAATTCGATTAGAGCAGCCCAGGAATTGGCAGGGAGTGGCATTGACTAACTGCCTCACCTCTGATATATGGTTCTTAAATTAGGGACGGCTATAGTTCAAGTAGCTATGCGCAAAATTTAAGAAACAAGCATCCTGTGGGGTCTGTTTGTTAATGGTAGTAATATATAACTAAGTTTGCGCGAGGATTATCACGAAATTCGTAATATTTCCGGGATTTATTTTGTGCGAGTTGACCACAAACCCTCCTGGTAGGCCTACTCGGTCTCGGCGACTGGCTACGGGAGTCGTAACTTACAGGTAGTGTGTAACAAAGAAACAATACTGGTAAACAATTAACAAAGAGTTTGTTTCTATCTTTCTCCTACTTTATTAACAAGATACTAATAAAGATCGAAAATATCTTGATCACTTAACAGGTTGCTACTAGGAACATTAAATGTCACCCTGGTTGGTCAGCGGTAGGTGTACGGACTTAATTACAACGCTGAATTCCAGGATTCATCTCCACGCAGTGAAGTGAACAAGGATAGACGATTGTATTTCATTGCGCTATTTTTTTTAATCAAAACACATTAAACATGACATGCAAGTTTTATTACCTACCGTTAGCGAGATGACAAAATCTCGCCATTCGTTCTATCCGCCATTTCTGCTATTAGCAACAGATTTTTAGCAAATGGTACTCGTCCATGCTGTTAGTGGCAAACTAAAGAGTAATAAAATCTGCTACTAGTAGCTAATATTTCTAGGATCGAGTGCATAGTTGGTCCTCCAGGATGTTTTCTGAATAGCACGTTCTTAATCTTCCCATTACAGCCTTAGATAGGTCAAAATGATCCTTTTACAACCTTAGATAGGTCAAAATGATCCCATTACAACCTTAGATAAGTCAAAATGATCCCATTACAACCTTAGATAGGTCAAAATGATCCTTTTACAACCTTAGATAGGTCAAAATGATCCCATTACAACCTTAGATAAGTCAAAATGATCTCATTACAACCTTAGATAATTCAAAATGATCCCATTACAACCTTAGATAGGCCAACATGAGCTTTCAGTTGTTTCTGCAATTTCCCAGCTTCCATGATTTGAATAGATTTGACTTTTTACGATTTTTTCACGTACCTCTACCTGCAGCCAGCACTTAACAAATTGTAAGGGAACAACTACTAAATTCTGAGTGATAACCAAACCATAAATTACCAAATATCTTTCCAGGACAGCTAGTACGTGAAGAATGCACCAAAACAAGCATCCAATCTCACAATAGGAAATCTGAAACGTAAAGTACAAGAATGAGGAAAAATTCAAATGTCCATCGTGAGTTTCATGTTCGCCTTTTTTATTTTTCAGTGACAATTATTTCATCACATTACGATAAACCGAGAACAAAAAACTATATCCTCATTTATTCGGTTTAAAACAGTGTATGAATAGTAAACACCATATTTTCTTCATTCATGTTATCACCAGACATAAAGACAAGACATTGTGTGCATTAATACATTTCAAAATTTCATTCCTTGACTTTCAAGAGTCAATACTTCTTCAACTATGAACATGAATAACTTTCAACAATTAGATTTGAATGTACGATTTGCGTATGTTTGAATAGTTATTTATTAAGGTATATTTCTAAAATTATACAAGAGATGCCGCCACTTTAATAGTACAAACGGAAGAGTAGATGGATTGATTTTGTATGTAAGCTAAACTACACAACACGCATTGTGTGCTCTGTCCACAACGAGAATCGAATCCAAGATTTTAGCGTTGTAAATACGTAAATTTACCGCTGACCCACTGGAGAATAGATTTTTTGGCATTAAAACATCTCAGTTCTAATATTTTATACGGAGATTTGAAATAATAATTCGATTTAAAAGGTCATACACAAAAACCCCCTACATAACATCAAATAAATGGCTGAATAGAAATATAGAATAACTTTCATTTCTTTTAATATTTAAGGTTTAGAGTATTGTTTCGGAAGAAATATTTGATGAGCTATCAATAAGCTGTATTATGAACCTTGCTTCTTACAAATGTGTGAAGTGTTTAGTTACGTGACACATGCACGCGATTACCCAAGAAAATAAATATTTACATTTGGAAAAGCTATAAATGCATACTATCACTGGGCCTGATACACGTTTATTTTTGTTGTATTGCAGTAATAACTAAAAAGGCAGACATTCATGTTCGCTTAAAATCCATATGAAAAAGCAAAATATTTCAAGCTATTACAACTAAAATGTCAACGTGAAATAGTTGTATATAAAAAATATTTTCCAGCTATTGACTTTCACAACACCGTATTAGTTTAAGTTGTATTCTTGAGGCACATTTTAGTAAAACTTGTTATAATAAATAAAATTAACTTGTAGTGAATACCATATGATGGACAGTCATAAAATGTCTTTCTGGTGGAACTAATTGATTTGTTTTCCAGTCTTCATCAAGTAAAACTAAAATAGAAGCTGTAGGGTGGGAATTTGGGTAGTTGCGGGCTTGAGCACTCATATCTGGTTGTAATCTCTAAGTTCTAGTTAAATGTGGTAGATGCTGCATCTCCAATGCTGTGTAGGCCTTACTTTTCAGGTACTTTTCTTTCTAAAATACATTTTATTATTCCTCGAACGTTTCTTTGTACCCTGCATTTATTTTGCTGCTCCCTATATGACGCGTAAACTACTTTTTGGTCTAGATTTTAAAACAATGGTTCCACATACGAAAACTAGTGTAATCTAGGGGGAAAAAAATCAAGAAAAGAAAATAATCAAACGCAATAAATTCAGCCATAAACATTTCATAATGTTGTTAAATAAAATTGGAATTTTAGTTACAGTTCATTATGTTTTCAACCCTGTGTGTGTTTGTTTGTGTTTGTGTGTGTGTTTGTCAGCAAGATTTCTAAAAAACGGCTAAATACATTTGAACGAAAGTTGGTATACATTTGGACTAAGATCCAACTGAGAATTAATTAGTTATTGGAGGGTCAAGAGCAAAGGTCACGGTCACAGCAAGGTCACGAAAAATAAAAAAAACTCCCTATCTGTAAACATGGGGACCGATTTTTCACACTATTGTTGCTCTATAATGCCGTCAAAAATAACTGGATTTTGATGAAACTTTGTAGACATATGTATAATATTATTCCTCATTGTCCTGCCAAAAATGGCCCGTATCTGTTGATAACTACGGACATATGGACATGTTTTTATATTTTTTGAGGGCCAAATATGATCAACGCTGAGTGCCCCTCTAGTTCTTGATGAATCTATGTCTTTAGTTACCGACCATGACAATAATAATATTATTTTGGTGAAGTGGAATTTTATTGCTTGTTTTCTTGTGAGAAATAAAATGCATCCTGTAATGTATATCTGTTTTACTGTTTATTATAGAATTTTGAATTTACGAAGTTTAACGTTTGACCAATAGGCGGAGTGATTTAACTGGCATAACTATTTTTTAAACCAGGATAGATTTTTCTGGAAAGCAAGAATTAACCACTCTGCTCGAGAATGCTAAATGTAAATCGAGGAAAGAACTACTTAGACCATATTTTCTAATTGGAGTCAGAAGAGCATTTTACAGTTTCAGCAAGTCAGAATTTCAAATCTGTTGGAAGAGACGTTAAAGATTATCTGAAAATCTGTGTAAGAAGTATTGTGATGATTGTGAGTTAGTCTGCTGTTTTATCTTTGAGATATAATTATTTGAAGGCTTGACACAAATCACAACAACATTTTACCCCATTTAAATTGTCAAGATACTTAGCGAACTGAAACTCACTACAAATCATAATCATCTAGTGATAAGTTGCTAGGTTTATAAATGGCAAAAGTAAAACTCCAATAAGCTGCAATTAAAAATAAATTCGGTATATGAGGAATTTCTAGTTGACAAACTAGGAAGCGAAAGCATTCAGCTAGAAACACTATTAACTATAAAGACTCGGAAATGATTTAAATATACTGTAACACTAAATTGGAATTTTCAGCCTGAACGACCCTTATGTGATGCTTGGGTTAAAAGGCAGCACAGGTATAGTTGTCTCCAAGTTCGATCTACAGACCAGAAGAAGGGACGCCAGTTCGGCTTTCTAAGCAGAATAATAGGATTGGCTATCATTTCTACAACGTGTCCACAGCTGAAACTGTGGAAAGACGCTCAGCTGAATCACGGTTCGAACCTTGAAGCTTCGATCCGGTGCGATAGCCACTAGGCCACGCATGTAATAGTAAACGATGACACAACCATCACCATCTGGAAGCATTCTGAATTGATTACATACATTATTGCACAAGGGAGCGCTGATACAAAGTCTAAAAAATTAGAAAAAGATTTTATTTGGCAACACTTATAAGTATAACTAACTGTCACACATATAAATTTAGTATTTCAAATGGTATATTCTGAGAACACTTTACGGTTCCAGTATCTAACCTCATGATGAAAAACATATTTAATTGATCTATTTTTTTAATCGGAGGCGAATGTGCATAAAAATTGTGTCACTTAATGTTTTTTACGATAAGCCGTTTTCCATGATATATCTTTGCTAGGCACATTTAATTGACTTCATACTACTAAAAAATAACAAAAATTACTAATTTAGTTATGAATAACTAAGAGAAGCACCGTCTGTATATAATTATATATTTTTTACAAATATTCGCACATGAAACGTTATGACAAGTGAAAACCATGTGAAAGAAGAACATTATATCTTAATAAATAATTTGAATGTTAATTCAAAAATAATCATGGATGAATATTTCGTATGGTATTATAACACGATCATCATGTTTATTTGTTCATCTTAGCATTTCCAAAATTAGATAAAACTGATAATGGAGAAGAGAAATGTCACCATATCGAAATAAATTATTATCATTCTGATTTATTACATTTTGAATATTTAACTAACTTATGTGTTTCAGATAAGGTTACGTTTTTTATCCGAGGACTCGTGACTCCCAACCCGTTGTCGCAGAAACGTGCTCAGCCCTTTGTAGCCGTGCTGTGCTCTAAGAGTGACGATCAAATCTTACTATTCGATCAGAGAAAAGAAGCCCAAGTGGTGAGTACTGTTGACTAGCTGCAGTCTATAACTTAGAAATTAGGAACGGCTGTACGCAGGTAGCTCTTTTGTAGTTTTGCGCGAAGTTCTCAAACATACAACAAATTAAAAAACTTTGTTTTCAGTCATAGCGTTCAAAAGTTATCTTCAAATGCAAAACATTATGTCATATTAAAAAATAGTCGAGTTTTAGTTAATGAAGTTTGTATCTGGAATACTCTCTTCAAGCATCTATTAGGACAAAGATCAATATAAAAGTGCAGATATGTAAATATTATTTCTATGTTTATCTCTTTTATAAACAACAACAAACAAATAACTATATCCTTCTCAAATGTGCTAAGTGGTTAATGTTTCTAAATGACCAAAGCTGCTTATATAGGAAAACTTTGTCGGTGAGTTTGTAAATAGTGTTAATTAAGCTTACAGAACGGCCTTGTTGATAAGTTTGTAAACATTGTTAATTAACTTTGTAGAATAGCCTTGGTGATAAGTTTGTAAACATTGTTGATTAACTTTGTAGAATAGCCTTGGTGATAAGTTTGTAAACATTGTTGATTAACTTTGTAGAATAGCCTTGGTGATAAGTTTGTAAACACTGTTGATTAAGCTTATAGAACGGTTTTGTTGATAAGTTTGTAAATAGTGTTGATTAAGCTTATAAGGTGGCATTGTTGGTAAGTTTATAAACAGTGTTGATTAAGTTTATAGAATGACCTTGTTGATAAGCTTTAAATAGAACGGCCATTCTTTTGAGCACTTCAGATGGCCTGTTATGGCGAAGCAAAATGATAAAAAAACTAAGCTAATTTTTTTTACACTTTCAAAACAGACAAAGAATTATTATGATTAAATTATCTATTAGCAATACCACTTACTGCTTATGTTTGTTCGGTTAACAATATCTGAAGTATTTTGGCATAACCTTTGTTGTGTTCCACTTTTACCGTTGAAAAAAAAAGCATTAGAAACCTTTAATATGCGATATATTGTAGAAAGGAATACTATTTATATGGTTTAATTGAACAATGTTATTAATCTTTAGTGATTCAAACACACTGGACGAAGAAATTGTATTATAATGGATAATAAATGGTTTGTATGTGATACACTGGGTTCGTTCAGAAAGGGTAACTGTCTTTGACATATTAAGTTCTAAATCAGCGACGTTTTGTACTCTGTAATATGTCGTGGACTACAAGGTGTATAACTGGTAACAAATGAAGTGTCAGGACGTCGTAATTAGGCAGTGGGGATTTATTAGATACTGTATTTCCGAGCAATATATACACACACACAATGCCTCCATGACTTTTTCATTAAAACATGACAACCATTGTTTTTGGCCAGTAATTCTAAGTTTACCAATATATTATTTTGTTAAAAGAAAAGAGGGAGGTATAAGTTTTTGTCTTTTTTGTTTTTGTAATTTCGTCGCAAAGCTACACGAGGGCTATCTGCGCTAGCCGTCCCTAATTTAGCAGTGTAAGTACTAGAGGGAAGGCAGCTAGTCATCACCACCCACCG
>NW_013665669.1:639110-647592 GCF_000517525.1 Limulus polyphemus | reverse complement strand
GTCATCCTGTATCTCGGGATGTTGACAATAGTTCTACTCTAACAGATAGATAAAACCCTTTTTATTGTATGCCATATTTCAAAACTTCGCTATATCTAACACTTATTTCGTGCCACAGCAAATACTTCACAAATCATGTAGTAATGTGTTTCCACTATGTCAAAGATCTCAGATTTTATCGATGTAAAGCTTTACTACAGAAACTGGACCAAAATCTGACTATATTATAAATTCTTAACTTTTACTATACTGTATATATATATATATATATATCGGCTTGCTAGGAGGCTGAACACATAACATGAATTTAACATTAGTTTAGTAAAACAAAAACAGATGACAATGGAAGTTGGCTTTAATCTTACTTTTACTGCAGGACTTAGAGTAAATGTGTTTTCCTGGGCAAAGATGCATTCTTAGCGAGGTTCATTTTGTAAATATTGAACCAAGTAGTTACTTACATTATAAATGTAATGTGGATATCTGCCAAATTCTGTTCAAGGTTCTAGTTCGATGTAAATAAGGCCAATACATAATATAGGAAAACGATGTGGATTAACAGAGATCAACTATTTACATTTTTTTGGGTGACCATTATTTGGTTGAAACATTTGGCTTCATGTAGCATCCGTTTCTACACACTCCACTGAGCAAAGAGGCATTCATTCTATCTAACTCTCTTATGATCTAGTTTGAAGAGTTCCTAAACATCAAACACATTCGATGCGACACAGCTGTTTGTGTCGCTTTATTCTCGAAACTTACTTGTTTGTGATGTAGAGCACTCAAGAAGTTGTATCGTACTACCGGATCTCGACAATCCAGGTCTCAATTTTCATGTACTTAGCAGAAACTCGTTAAACTTTCTCTAAGATCATAAATGTTTGTTCCTAACAACTCACAGTATCTTCCGTTAACCACGAAACAAATAGAACTTGAAGGTATGTATTGGGTGTTTATTTGAAAACTTTTGACTCTACATTTGTTTTTCTGAAGGCAACCTGGTAAAAGCTACGGTTTAAACGCCGAAAAGTGCGACCATTGGAAACCAATAGGCTTAGTATTTGTGATAAAAGTCATGTAAACAGCAGTTTTTATTAGAAATGTAACTCGGTATTTCAGATTATATTTTGACTAACATCATTTTGCAACGATTTGTTATAAATGTACTTGAGCAACTATGCTCGAGGGTATGCTATGAATAGGAATAATAGAAACATAATATTTAAAAAAGAGAACTAAGACATACAAGAAGTTAAAAACTATTATACACAAAGCTGAAATCTAGATAGCAAGCTTCTTACATTTTAAATAAAGGTAGCTGAAAAGATCTGAGCTGACTGACTAGAGTCGGGTGTTTTTTAAATAGCCCGAAAACATATTGTAAACGCTGATAAGGAGGCTTAAGACTAGTTTACATTTGAAAAACATTTGGTATAAGCTAGTAAAAGGTTTCATATGCAGATGTGGCAAATGATTCGTCAGCCGATAAAACTGGACATGTATATATGAGCGAAGGTTTATCTATCGCTTGAATTTCATATGTAAATTTTTACATGCTTGTTTCAGAATTTAGGTCTAATTCCAGACGACGATAACGACAAAGGAATATGCTTGTAAAATCTAGTCTTAGCAGTGACACCAAAGTTGCACCATCTACCTGATCACAAGATTCAATACTAAAATGAAATAACTGACCCCAGGAGCTAGTTTGGACAACTGATGACGTTGTTAGTGGTTAAAACCAGCTATTGTTTGATTGTTATTAAGAAACGAAACATGTTTAAACAGATCTAAGTAGTTTATTTTCGTGAAAAGATAGTGAAACCTGATTCAATGTCAAAATTGGAACGCTTGAAAGTCTATGTGTCTGAACAATTGTAGTAGTATTCAATTTTCTAATTAAAGCCGAAGTTACAGCGTAGCAGACTTATAGATAATTACACACACGAGAAATTAACTTTACAAACATAGGTATCCAGCTGCTAAAGACAAAGTCAATATCTTTAGAATATTGAATAAAACATTGCTTTATAGGTTGAGTACAGAAGTCTTAATGTAAAAGTATAAAAGTAGTTTATTTTGTTCAAAGATATAAATATACTAAGAAGAGCTGCTCGAATATTTCCTGGTGTTACATTTTTTGGGGAGGAAAAGGCTGAACCAGCTTCGATAACGTTTGGCAGCCCTTTCAATTTCACCGCCATAATGAAGCGAATAAGGGATCAAGTAAGCAACGAGATCGGTAACAAAATATCTGAACTCGGCCAAATAGTTAGCATGCCGGACCATGGATCCGAGGTTCCTTGTTTCACGTCCTGTTACCACACAGAAATATATATATATATGTGTTTGTGTGTGTGTATATCGTGTTTCGCACTTTAGAGCCGTTGTGTTGGAAGAGTGGCAGTCAAATTCTACTATAGAGTAGCTTACGAATTGGCGATGAGTGGTGTTGACTAGCTGCCTTTTCTCTACTCTATCACTTCAAAATTAAAGCAGGCAGCACTCGAGTAGTTTCATGTAATATTCAACAAAACAAGCATACAAACGAACGGTAGCAAAATACATGAAGCCGATGCCAAACGAGAGTGACGTTTAAAACAATGCGTGGCTCGAGTAACATTGCATCGGACAAACGGTTTGTGTGCTACAGCTCAAAATTCTGATAAGAGGCGAGCCACACCCCCATTTAGAGCATTACTTTGCCAGTAACATATATTACACCAGGGATTCTCAACTTTTCCTCCATCATTAACCCCCCTCGGCTTGATGTATTTCTCCATTTACCCCCTATTTTTCCATACAAAAAATTCATAGCCATCATAAAGGGACAGAAAAACAAGAAGGTCAGAAAAAAATATATTATTCAGGTTTTGCATAAAAATAGCACCCACACACACATTCTTAGGATTCTCTCTCTCTCACACACACACACACATTTTACAAAATGAAATTTAATTGAATTATTATTCAATCATCAGATACATCAATTATTTACCCCTTTCCATGTAATTTTTTACCCCTGGTTGAGAATCACTGTATTACACTAAGACGTGGCCTAGTGGCTAACGTGTGCATTTTCAACAGCGTGTGTGTTGTAAGTCAAAATGTTCTTTGTGTATGTGTACGAGGGTGGTTGGGGAAGGGGTGCTGCTTGCTGCCCGCCTTTCATCTAATTAGTATTTTAAAATTAGGGACGTTATATTTGAGCTCCAGGGGTCTCTGAAGTAGCCATTTAGCTCATGCTCACATAAGATAACGCTCATTTACACTAAGACTTGTCTATAACCAGCCTTATGAAGCATTTGAAATCTGACCAATGGGCTTAATACCCCAACTTGAGGATGTTCTTGTAGATCAGTACTAATAGAGAAGTCACTCTTTGTTGGCAGCATCAAATCATCTCTAATTCTAATTTTCCTCTATAAAAAGATAACAGATATTATAATAAAAAGTAATGTACACTTCTGTATTTTGTTTTTTACTGAAAAAATGGAATGCGTTGTCTTTTTTGTTTAGTATAAAAATATGACTTTTTTCTTTAAGATTGATTCTGAGATTCCAAAGATAGGGTAATATTTTATGTAATAATCATTAGCCCAAATTAAATAACAAACCTTATATAACTGGTTGAGAACTGCAACTCCGAGCAAATCTCTTTCTCATCTGCACAACTAGGTTTATGATAAGGTTCTTTCCATTGTAGATATTATAACATACATTAAGTTTAAATACCTTTTCACACGTACGACACATACAGAGTTTGTCTTCTGTGTATTTTTTACAGTGTAAAGTTACATTATCATTTTGTTTTATATAAATGCTATTCTACACGTACTAACCTTAAAAGGTTCCACCAAAGTGTCTTTCCACACATATTATAATCATTAGGTCCTTCTATGGGACTTTTATGGCGTTACGCCGTTCGGTAACGTTAGACATTTCTCTAAAGATGTGAGAACTGAGACGAAAAGCTGGTTTCTAAATCTCATAGCATAGTTAGTTAAAACATCAATCTTGTAAATACGTTGTTGGTTTCAAATCCTTGTCGATCTCAGTTTATATTTTTTTCTGAAATATCCTTACAGGCATTTAGTAATTAATTCTTATTTTAATTTAAAAATATAATAACAACTACTTTCACAGTCGGCAAGTCCTAAATTTGATAATTACAACGTTTCAGGTAGAAGTTATAATAAAAAGTAATGCAGACCTCAGTTATTTGTGTTTTTACTAATTTTTATATAAGTATGTGAGTTTTTTGTGAAAATGATTTTGATATTCTAAAAACATAGAAAAGTTTGTATGTAAAAATCATTATCCCAAATTAGATAAGAAACATCATACCATAACAAATTGAAAACTGTAGTTTCATGCAAAATCAGTTCTGATCCGCCCAGTTAAGTTTATGAACGTAATTCCTACATGATGATGACTCGACACCATGGGTCAAAACGTTGTAATGATTAAAATCAGGACATGTGTACTTTAAAAGTTGTTGTTATTTTATTTTTGAATTAGAATAATAATTAGTTACTAAATGCTTGATTAGATAACGTAAGGATATTTGAATAAAAATGGAAGCTGAGATCGACTGGGATTCGAATCCAAGAACTTATTTATAATATAGTTGTTTCAGTAAATTGTGCCAACAGAGTTTGGAATTAGTTATTCAATTCGGTAGTTTCCTGACTAAACATTATTTATTATTTTATCTAATCCTAAATCATTCAACTGTCCTTATGTCAACTTGTAGTAGGCTTGGATAAACATACCATGCCAGGTATAGACACAATACCTGTTTTCATTGATGCTCGAAAAACCCCATCCTCATTATGATTAAGGCCTGCGTTTAGTTTGTTCTGAAATAATTAGACTTCAAACTAACGAAGAGCTACAAGTAATCCAGAAGTCATTGTTTTCGTACGTGGGTAATGTAGCGCCCTATGTTTTGATAACATGTTGATTACAAAATGTTATGTACAATTGTAAAAGAGAGTAAAATTGCACAACACAGGTGTTTAGATAATTCAGATTCGGAACAATAAAAATTAGACCAAAAGCATACATCGGATACCCATAAGAAATAAAAATAAATATAAACAATCTAAGAAGAGTCTTACTAGAACAAATAAAATATGAATATAACTGGTTAATAACTGGATTATTCCTAGTTAAAGCCCTTGAAAATAATCTAATCAGGAGTAGTAATGCTGAAAGTTAACACGAATATAGATGGTCATGTTTAGCATTTCAAGGATATATGCTTTACTAAGTATGATATTACAGCATTTAATGAAATGAGGGACCTAACGTTACATTAAACATATAACTATCTAATTAACTGAGTATCTGTAGAATGCTACAAGTAATATGATTATCAAGTTCCTAATGCAAATACACATTCATTTCGCTTTTACTACCGCCACCTAATATAAGTGTTATTAACCTAAATCACTACATTAGGTCAAGTTAGTTTGATCAAATAAATCTGTTAGTATAAGAAAAACAAATGTAAAAACAACAATCAACCTTGATTTTTGTTTTGCTTCCTGAATGAAAGGTTATTGTGATGGTTACTAATTTTAACATGTTGCGTATTTTTCTGGTTCACTATCAGCTCATTTTATCAACACATTTTCATATAATAGGGTTCCCTATTCTAAAATATCAATCAGTTAAACTTCAAATCAATTTTTGGGATCAATCAAAATATAGATAGCTTAAATGATGTGTATTTATATATGGAATGAAAATCACTATTAGTACATTTCCTACGACGGTCCAATATCTTGTATTTAGTTGCAAATTTTCTGCTGAACCAAGCCTGAAATTGTACAGATTGTTCAATTTAATAAAGTTTTTTCATTAACCTCTCTTGTTGACAACCAACTTGACTTGTTACTTCTAAGTACAAGTTTCGTTAACTCATGATAAACAGTAAAAACTATATAAGCTCTCTTACTGATTTAAATCAATGTTTTAAGTTATGTACATAAGCGTCTATTAAACTGAAATGCACTAATACTGTCAAATAAACACGTAGTTTCACATGTTTACCATATGTGGACTCCTTGTTGTATAAGATGTTCTTTCGTTCGATATACAGAGGAGGTCCTAAGAAAGCATAAGATTCAGTACCGTTCAGAAGTACGTTACCATGCGGTTGTACCAGCTCCATCGATATTATCGATGGTCAAAAATATGATTTCTCTCGATATCATAATTACTAGAGCATTGGACACTGTCTATTTGAAATGCTCGTTTAACTTACCAGCATTTAGTGGCATTTAGAAAGATAAAAGTTTCATTAGGATCACTAGTTCATAAAGTAACTAAGTGATATGACAGCTTTTCATTTGTTGCTATATCCTAGTGATATTTAGGTGGATGAATCTTCACTGGTATCAAAAGTGTATGACATAAACGAAATAACAATGTGTCAAGGAGTAATTATCTTGAAGCATCTCCTAACAATGGTTTTAAGAAAGTGCATTTTTTTTCTTGATTAAGATGACATATAGAAGAATGAATATATCTAATTTGAAAAGGATTCATTGAGTCATTTATGTGCTGTGACACTTTTTGGCATTTTACTACGTTTTACTTACATCATCGTATTCATATAACTGGAAATTTAATTACTTCAATATATCTTTAGGTTGAATTGAGATCGATAAAGCAATTCAACCTCGAACGACTCGGCGCAAGATAATGAACGAAAAACGAAAACACGTGCCCATAGCAACAGCTTTCATTTGCACATAAACTGTTCAGAGAAACAACGAAAACGAGCATTACATACAATTTAAAGACACTACTGAATTATTTAGATAATTAAACCAAATAAATCCGATAAATTGGGTGATTTCGGAAAGAATGTTAGGAACAGAAATCTCTTTTGAGTTACCTGGTTTTTTTTAATTACTATCTATTTTATTTTGTCATCCAACGGGATTTCGAAGTTTCAGTAACGTATTAGCCAGTTGTAAATTTCAATTAGAATCAATCTCAATTGAAAGTAATACCCTCTTCCGATATCTAGAGAAGTTTAACATTTGTGTTTGTTCTTTCAAAATAATTGAAAAAGCAACTTAGATTTGTTGGAAAACAAAAACTGCACAAGTTTAAGAAAAGTACAATTGATTTCTTGAGCAATAACTGTCTATTTCTAAAGGAAATTGCTCGAGATTAAAGGATTAATTCACATGTTTGTAAGACATGTCTGAGCACAACAAGCATTACGTTGATTAAACTTATATATATATATATAGGATGTTTAAGCTTGGAGAAGTGTTTCATAATGCACTTCCTTGAAGCTGTTTAAGGCTTAAGAATGTTTGAAAACTTAGTATTTTTTAAATTTATAATGAGAGAGATAAAAAAATGTATTTGTCGTCAATGTTCAAGAAACAAAATATTACTGACATAAATTGTAGTGTATTTACAGACATTCGCCAAACTTGAAACTTTGCTTTGAAATACACAACATACCTTTATTGCAAGGATATTATTTTAAAGTTCATAATTAATTTTGGAGTATTATCTAAAATTATTTTTCTGAAAAATTGTCTTCATGTATATAAGAATTTATAATAGCTAGAATATTATTAGGAAAAATTACATTTTTGAACTGCTTTACTGTAGCCTGTCACAATATATTTCTGCAACGTTGTTTTCCAATCTCTAGCGTATAACAATAAACGTCAAGTATTAAACCAAGATGGATGTGTTTAAATTTTGTTAAAAATAGTTAAATAAAAGGGAGAAGTTAAAATCATTTGACCATTTAGGTTAAAAGTTTGGTAAAATTTCTCAGAAATATAGAAACAATTTTGAAGCTTCAAATAATATATAATAAAATATTTTAAGTACAGGAATATAGAATATTTTAGAAGACCGTTTTTAATAGTGGTTCTTGTTGAGATTTTTGTGTCAAATCACTATTTAATTTTTTGGGGTAATATAGACCATCCCTACACTTGGAAGTAAGCATCAAATTATTTTTTGAACAAAGAGGCATGTTCTGATATTGCAAGTTTTGAAAACTAGTGTCAAGTCTTGCTAATAATGATTTACTAGCAGAGACCCGCAAAACATTTCCGGCCAAATGAGTATCTTTATCGTAACAATACTTCTTTAAATATAACATTTCTAGCAAAATACAAACGAATTGTAATAGTAGACAACGAAATGTGTAAATCCACTTGCATATAGGCCGTACTTTATAAAACTTTAACTTATGTTAGGCCTAAGTTTGATAAAGAGATAAATTAACACTGTAACCTGTGTACGTTTTTTATTTTACATTATTTAGAACTAAACTTTACTGTACTTAATACTATTAATAAATAAACGTATAATGTTATTCTACGACCTAACGTCAAACCTTTTTTAGAAAGTTTGATAAGTTTTAATATTCTGTTATACTTGTTGTTACTTCTTGTTTCATACAGCAGTTTTAGCGACATGATCACTG
>NW_013665669.1:637182-638908 GCF_000517525.1 Limulus polyphemus | reverse complement strand
AAGCAGAATAATAGTATAGATGTGAATAGCTAATATTCTTTATTTTGTAATAATTTGTTATAAAGTTCCAGATTGTTTGTTATCAATGCCAGATTTTATTTTACTAAAACAACAGAAAAAAAATGAGATGTAATATAAAAGTTTCATATTTTGCATGGACATGATGATAATAACAGAATATTAAGAACTTGCTGAGACCTACACTATTGCTTGTTATGTATTCTTTTATATAATAATACGGGATTTGATTTGAATTTCTATCCTACTACTAATTTTCATTAAATTAGCTTGTACATCCCAGTGAGGTATATTTCATGTCAAAGATGTCTATTATATGTTTCATTTACGCTTGTTTAAATATCGGCCGCGACTATGGGGCTACTCAACTATGACTGAATAGTAAATAGAACTGCTGAAGAAAATTGGAAAACAAAGTGGAGATAGTGAGAAACAATCAATTTCTTTATTAACCACCGCTTTGAACTTAAAAGGACGTATACAATAGTTAGATGGGAAAATGACTTTATAAATATTTCATACAGCGAATAAGTGTTATGATTTAAGGTTGACTATCAAGTTAATAAAATAAGTTTTATCATAATATCTTTATGTGAATTTAACCGGGGATTATGCCTTAGAATGAAAGAAATCTTATTTAATTATTATTAGTTCAAATACGGGTCAAAACCATTACGTGCTGACTATATCACAGGGGGCTGAGTACCTTATATTAAAACAGTTTTAAATATGCAAATAAGTAAGTCGTGTATATCAGCTGCTATAAATTTGCGGTGGAACGGCATTTATCATAACTTCATATTGGCATTGTCGCGTAGGCAGTGTGATGCCACCGAAAATAGACCATGTTTTGGAGACGGTATGTAACAGCCATTTACGACCTGTAATACTCATACGTTAAGGTCATGTGTTCAGGTTGGGGATTTTTTTCCAAGATTAGGATATGCCTTGTACTTAAAAAATTGGAAAACAAAGGAATATGGATCAACTTGGGACACAAAAACCATCCAGAAAAAGACCTACAACAAGTCGTATCCAAGCCATGGTAAACAAAGGGCGACATCTTGTAACAGGACAGAATCCACGAACACAAAGGTCAGTAGCAAAATCCGTCCATGTGCCCTAGGTGACAGTAAGCAACATAATCAAAAAGGGTCTCTTTCTGGAAAAGAAACACAAGCCAAGTGCATACAAATTGCTTCCACAACATATCTGTTCAAACGTCGCTTACCTCAAGCATCTGGAGAATAAATGATATCCGTGCTCTTCAAGTCAATCATACCACACATCTAGATCATAAACATGTGTTCAAATTACGGATTGGAGTTTTCAAGGTAGGGATATCTGTGATACTTAACGGCAATGGAAAACAAATGAATATGGACCAACTTGGGATGCCAGAACCATCCAAAAAGAGGCCTAAAACAAGTCGTACCCCAGCCGTGGTAAGCAAAGTACAGCATTGTAACAGATGAGAATTCAGGAAAAAAAAGATAAATGACAACAAAAAAAATCACTTGCCCCAAGCAAAAATAAACAAAATAATTAAGAAGGATCTCTGTTTGGTAAGGCGGCACAAGTCACGTGTACACAACTTGCTTTTAGAAAATTACCGGTCAAATCCATGCTATTCAAATCACTTCGCCTATAGATTTCTGTACGTTCAGACTGTTGAAAGATGCTCTGTGTAATTATTTTCTCGTGTTGT
>NW_013665669.1:635096-637166 GCF_000517525.1 Limulus polyphemus | reverse complement strand
ATCTGTGATACTTAACGGCAATGGAAAACAAATGAATATGGACCAACTTGGGATGCCAGAACCATCCAAAAATAGGCCTAAAACAAGTCGTACCCCAGCCGTGGTAAGCAAAGTACAGCATTGTTACAGATGAGAATTCAGGAAAAAAAAAAAGATAAATGACAACAAAAAAAATCACTTGCCCCAAGCAAAAATAAACAAAATAATTAAGAAGGATCTCTGTTTGGTAAAGCGGCACAAGTCACGTGTACACAACTTGCTTTTAGAAAATCCATGCTATTCAAATCACTTCGCCTATAGATTTCTGTACGTTCAGACTGTTGCAAGATGCTCTGTGTAATTATTTTCTCGTGTTGTACGTTTGATATGACAATCTATTTGCAATGGAAACAACACTGTAGGGCTGTTTTCAAGATACACATCTGTCCAGTAGAGTTGTACCGTACTTGACAACATACACACACACACACACACATATATATATATATACACCACATTAATTATGGAAGCCTATTCCATGACTGGCGAGAAAATGGGGCTTTAAATAATACCAGTACTGATTATTTCACCTAAATTACCGATACAGATGATCACTCAATAGAGCTTTATATATCTTCAAGAACGTAATTTTGTTTAAAGTATTTTGATATGGGAAACAATTATCACTTACAAATTAGATCAAGTGCTTTCCTACCAGGTACTGATGGGTTAAAGAGAGTATCAAAATTTAGCAGTACGTTAAGGGTCTTAAAGTAATAAACTCTTTTTTTAAATAAACCTCTTATTAAAAACACACACACACATTAAAATACCACTTTTGATATTCCCTAATGAAAACGTTCCTGGATGCGTTGATTAATATTTTGATATAAAAAAGGAGACAACGTTCACTACGTTTAAGCCACGGATGGTTTTAAATTAATCTGTACGTTCCGCTTCGCTTTTTCTTAGCTTCAGGAAAACCGTAGGTGTTACTTCATGTACCATCTGCTCGACAGCTTAAGCTACACGAAATTCCCATTTTTGTGACGGAGAAAAACAAAACACGAAAAAACTATGAGACGGATAGTTTGATCTAAAAAATACCAGTTCGTCGCTTGGGTGACTATTAGCGTTAAAAAAGAATCACATATATAAAACATTTCGACTGAATAGAATGATGAAAGGTAAACGTGAATGTTCTATAACATGTCGACAAATTGATTTTGTAAATCAACAGTTCCTATAATCCAGGGCCGGCATGGCCAGGTGGATAAGGCGCTCGACTCACAATCTGAGGGTCGCGGGTTCGAATCCGCATCCCACCAAACATGCTCGCCCTTTCAGCCGTGGGGGCGTTATAATGTGACGGTCAATCCCACTATTCGTTGGTAAAAAAGTAGCCCAAGAGTTGGCGGTGGGTGGTGATGACTAGCTGCCTTCCCTCTAGTCTTACATTGCTAAATTAGGGACGGCTAGCGCAGATAGCCCTCGTGTAGCTTTGCGCGAAATTCCAAAACAAACAAACCTATAATCCAATAAAAACAAACTTATATAACTTCTTACCAACTACCTGTTTGCCTAAGGATAAAGATGCAACACTCTCGCATTCACTAAGTGTCCTAATTATTTGAAAGTGTACAGAATATATTGTATTCTGTCATTATTCCACACAGAATCCATGACCTATTTGATACAGTTATTTGTATCTTATCAAAAATGCTGTACATGGTTATATATTGGACGTATTTCGCGCTGGTTTTAATTAATGAATTCCAAAATATAAAAAGACTTATTAGATCACCTTCCGGAAATGTTTCAATTATTAACTGAATACCGCCGCTAATCCACACTGTCTGATGCAACGAAATGTAGTTCGCCTTCATTAAATATTGTTGGAGCAAATAGAATTAGCTTAAACTAAATACAAAAGTTGATAAAATAATAGGGTAAATATTATATTTTGTTAGAGATTTTAAGTTCTTGGTGCTTGGTATATTTATATATTTTTTTAATTAAGCCATCCTTTTAAATTATTAAACTTTTGAAGGCATGAGAATCAGTTTCATAGATATTCATATTTAACACTCT
>NW_013665669.1:614165-634161 GCF_000517525.1 Limulus polyphemus | reverse complement strand
TATTTAACACTTTTAATTAAAAAACGTTACTCAGCATTACGATGATATCACGTTTGGTACATCAGTTGTAAAAAGGAAAATGATAAACCTCTGAAGAATTATATAAAGTTTTACACTGGTAAGTAAATTGTGCGAGAAAAAAGTTAATTCGGATAATAGCAGTCTTGAAATACTCTACATTAAGTATAACGCGATACTTCGTTTGAGGAATCGTAGCCTAGAGGCAAACAATATTCGAGTCAATAGAATATATGTCGGCAAAGAATGACAAAAATGCTGTTTTAGCTGACAAAACATTTAAAAAGATAAGAAAGAAGGTTTCACAGACCACATCACGAAGTTTTCTACTTGAGTTTACCCGAAGTGTGTGACAAAAGAAAAACGGTTACCATCAGCAGATGTCAGCATTTTGAGTTCGCGTGGCCAACTATTGATAGCGTTGGGCTGCCACCAACCTATACAAAAATGCTCTTTGGAAGAGTCTCCAGAAAGAATTCCATAAACCTACCGAATTAAAAAAATAGTGTTATTTAGTTGGATGGAATTCGACAAGTTATCATAACAATGCTATCTTGAAAGAAAAAATATAGCAAGGTTACTATTCTGTAGACATCACCTCGAATATAATTTATTATTCTACGTTTTGAAGTAATTTTACCCATTTCTTAAACCACTCAAAAAACAAAACTGTATATTTTGCTCACAATACTGCTATTAGTGAATGTTTTCTATAGTTATAAAGCATTATTTTAAGTTACATTATATTTCTTAAGACATTTTAGCAAAATATTTTATGATAATGGAAAATACTTCCATACGATTCTTAGTATACTCAGTTGTAACAGAGGGGTAACATCCTCCCCCTATTTCTGTCTGTTCAGATTGATTTATTCTGAACGATCTGTTGTTTCTGCGTGCGTGTGTTTCGTTATTGGTTTTAATATTAATTTTACGAGAGTCAAATTCCAGAGACAGTCAGTGATCATAATTATTCCCGGGATTATTGATTTTACTTTCATAAGTACTGAGTTGAATTCAACAAAAGTTTATAAACTTAAAATATAGAAGCACAGCAGGCAGCAGCTTCTGATAAGAATGAATATGTTCTGGTTACCTAACCCTAAAAGTCATTATATCGCAGTATAAATAAAACTACTTCTTTTGCGGCCATTAATAGTTTTATCTACCTACCTCATTCGGCTAACGTAGTGTTAACTATTGTGTTTCTATCTTGTCTTTTTCAGTTGTTTCTTCCTGGAGGCTAAATGATTTTAACTTTATGGTAATTCTCGTCAGTAATGCCATTTGACGAGTTAACGAGAAGATGCTCAGATAATGATCTTACTTAATAATATTATTCTCATGTTAAAAAAATCTGAATCAAATAAAGCTTATGGTTCAATCACTACCCATGTTACGTATTACAATCTCAAATAGCCTAAAACTGAGTTAAATTGTGATTTAGATTTAGTAGTTAAATAAATGCCGATATATATCCAATTTATGATATTTGCCAACAATATTGATACACACAGTTTTCTTTTTTAATACAAATATATTTTAATATACAACCAATAATACAATTTACAATAACAGTTATTACAAATAGTTATTACACACAATGATTTATATACAAAAGTTGTATAAACTTACAAGCAATATAAAGTCTTCTTTCTAATCTGAGCGAGTTAATTGGTTGGTACAATTCACTTAAGAGGGAGCTAGCTCTGTAGTTTTCGCTGATCACACGCCGATTACAGGTCAGGTTTCTACCGATGACGTTTGGTAATGTTTTCGTAAAAGTACTATTATCCGATATGAATCCAATGAAGTTAAATGGTTTGTAATGTTCGAAATTTATAAACGTTCGTGGTCAAATATCTGAAGTTTCCCAATTAATAAACGTTAATCATAGTTATAGCTTACAAAGTTTACAGCACACCAATCACAGCAACCCAATAATAGATACTGTTGTTTGGCGCGTCGCGTTGGTTATATTTAAAGGCATGTGGAGAGTTTCTCGAAATTTCTGATTACGTAACAATACAAAACTACATTAGCGTTTACGTACACACATATATTGTTGATTCTTACACTCGAAAATCTTCTACAGCTTTAGAGAATAGGCGGGAGTTTCGCATATTTAACAGTATAAGTTATGTACATTTCTAAACGTAAATTAAATTTAAACAAATATCGATATTAATATATATATATATATGATAAAAAGGACACCTGCCATTAATTTCGTTTTTTGAAGCCCTTCAAGAAGGAAGTAGAAATGTTAAGAATTTTATGCTTTTTTTTCAGAACATAGGCGCAATTATTTAACTCGGACTAATAATTTCTGTTTGTATAAATTTATCACTTAAAACAAGAAATGCCAATTAACACTTCATGAAATTCGCAAAGAAAACAATCGCAGAGTATGTTTGTTTTTTGAATAATGAGGATTTTTTTAAGAACTGGGTGTGACGGATTTTCCAATCAATCGTCCGGAAACTTTGACATTTTATTTCACTCGGACAAGAAACAAAATTTCACTTATGTTCTTCTATAAACTCGGGTTTTTCCTTCCGTAACTCTAACAAATTCTCTTACTTCCCTGTGTGAACAACACATGTAATTCTATAAACTCGGGTTTTCCTTCGGTGACTCTAACAAACTCTCTTACTTCTCTGTGTGAACAACACATGCAATTCTATAAACTCGGGTTTTCCTTCCGTGACTCTAACAAATTCTCTTACTTCCCTGTGTGAACAACACATGCAATTCTATAAACTCGGGTTTTCCTTCGGTGACTCTAACAAACTCTCTTACTTATCTGTGTGAACAACACATGCAATTTTATAAACTCGGGTTTTCCTTCCGTGACTCTAACAAATTCTCTTACTTCTCTGTGTGAACAACACATGCAATTCTATAAACTCGGGTTTTCCTTCGGTGACTGTAACAAACTCTCTTACTTCTCTGTGTGAACACATTTCTTCTGTGATATTATGAAACTTACGTAGTTTTATAAACAGAATAAATCCTTGTACAATACTATTTAATTGTCATTCTTTGGTTACGCTAACTCCACTGATTCTAAAATTTATAACATTCTACGAATATGCTAATTCACTCTCTATTTCTATTACACTTATTTGTGTCTTTCTCTAAACACGCTAACTCCTTTGATAGTATTGAACTCACTTATTTCCTATATTGCCAAGTCGGTGCATTTCCCGCAGATTTTGTCTTCTTTTTTTTTCAGTTGCTTTAATATTTCCTGGTATTCTGTATTGCTATATAACATAAGTGCTTTGCATAAGGCTGGTTGGTTAAAGAGTGGCTTGAAAAAAATGAATATGTATAAATCTCATCTTTGGATGGGTGAAATAGTGATTCAGAGCTACATTCAAAAACATATAAATACACGATTTTATTTTTGTTTGAAGTTAAGCACAAAGCTACACAATGGGCTATCTGTGCTCTGCCCACCAAGGGTATCGAAACCCGGTTTCTAGCGTTGTAAGTTCGAAGATATACCTCTTTTGTATATGTTTAAGCCTAATATAGGATAAAAACTAAAAAAAAACACCAACAAAAGCTTATTTTAGATCATCTTTAAAACATAAAATGAAAAGACAGCTGTTTGATTTTCATCTCATAACCAAAGGTTTTGAACTTACTGAACAAAGTTAAAATAACGTTAAGTCCACTGGTTCAAACCGAGTTAATTTTATTAATACATACCTTTTAAGTTGCGTAGACTTCTCACAAAGAATTAGCTGTAATAACAGCAGTGCTGCTTCAAGAACAATATCCTAACAAGAAAATATATATTATTTTACGTAATTGTTAGCAATAAAACTCTGCTTAAACCTTATTTTCTTCGTCATAACAATTAATGTACTTGCATCTTCTGTCAAATCTCGTTAAGGTAATACCTATAAAAGTTTCATTGGTATCGAAAAGGGTTACAAAATCAAATTTGATGTGAAAAGTAGAGAAACTTACAAGGAAAATGCAGACAAAAAAAGAAGTTAGTTCACAAGAATGATTGGCACGTTTATTTTTGAATAACAATGGGAAAGAACCTTAAATGTTTTGCTAAAAGAAATGGAATTTATATGTATATATATATATATACTCCATTAAACATTTACCAATTTATCTATTTTTTGTGCAACGGTAAGAATAAAAAAAAGAAGAAGATTGTAATACATAATGTAATATTTCGATTAGTTTCAACACAACTGAATTCTTCCTTTCCTTCAAAACGCCATGGAGCAATATTAATGTAATATTACGCCCTGAAGAGTAAATTTAGACAAAACCTTCTTCTGAATAGAAATACCTCACTCTGGAATAATTACTTTTGATTTAAGCATTAGAATATTGAGACAAAAATCAAAAGGCGTTTTAACACTTTGCAGATTTAGGAAACAACTATGAAAGGCGCCATTTGTTTAAACGGTAATAACTTGTACTTCTTCATGTAAAATTCTATCTTTAATTCCTTGATAGTAGGACAGAAAATTAAAATATATTTCCATTACGAAGCAGCTCATCGAACCTTATTATTCTCGGCAACTTCAAATGGTTCTGTTATGAGCGTCAGCTCTAAATTGTTATAGAATTCTTTATTGATCTTTGACTTTGTTCTAGACGAGACACGACACTTTTCACACCTACCCATCTAACACTCGGTAACGCACGTTAATTTCTGTCAGTGCTTTGGCATCTTTGAGAAGCTAACTTGCAAGGTACGAAATATTATATATAATATTGATCAGTATACTTGACTTACAAGTCAGAAGTATGAGAAGTGTGAACCTTAAAGTATAAGGCAAAATACCACATTATAAAAGTAAGAATTAATAATATCACTGCACATGGTCTCAAGGATAGGTTGGTGACGTTAACAAGTACAGGTATACAGGCATTTGTACATGTTTCAAAGGTGTTTGTTTGTTTGTTTGAAGTTAAGCACAAAGCTACACAATGGGTTATCTGTGCTCTGCCCACCACGGGTATCGAAGACCGGTTTCTAGCGTTGTAAGTCCACAGACATACCGCTCTGCCACTGGAGGGCGTATCAAAGATGAACAATTAGTTCTTTACAAACAATAAACTCTTTCATTAAACATTACTTATTAAATTCACCTGTTAAAAAAAATCAGGAACTAATCTTACAGTGATAAACTGTGAAATAAGATATCTAGGGTTTTAGGAACAGGAACTTCATTAAATATTAGATCCCTCTGGGAAAAGGTAAGGTCTTTCTCCTCTGTATAACACGATTCATGTTTAGGTGAGACTCATCTTACTCCTGCTTCATGGATCTGCTATGCGCTTTTAATGTTATAGCCTTCAAAAACTATAATATATAATACCAAATTATCCCCCTTGAGGACGACATGAAAGTCTCTTAATTATGGTTTCACAAAAAAGGGTGGGTGAAAATATCAAAATCTAAATTAATTACAAACTTTTACAGTTTCTGAAGCACTCAAACTCAAAACGTATTTATATCCATGTTGTATCTGTTTGTTTGTAATTAGGCACAAAGCTACAAAATGGGCTATCCGTGCTCTGCCCATCACGGATATCGAAAATCGGTTTCTAGCCACTGGTGGCTCGAGATTGTACAAAAAGCTTATCAAAAAATTACATAATGAAATTACTACATAAGTATCACTTATTTTACCTACGAAATAATTTGTTTTCAGTGAAAAAAAATATCGCACATTCTGCACATGTCTTTTTTTTAAACGAAACTGACAAAAAAACTCAGTTATGCTGTTGTAAGTAATGACTCTTGTTCACTACTTTTCTGTAAGACTTAGCTTCTTAAACGAATTATCCAGAATGACTAAAATAGTAGTACAAAACAACAAGGATGAAAATGATTGATATTGTGGGGATAATTAATATAGAATTAAACTATTCATAAAAATCAGATACGCGTTCTTCTTACGTGAAACAAAATAATAATCCACACAATAAGTATAATTAAGGTATTTCATAATAACTACATTATATCCTCTCATCGAGAAAATACTCGATCTAACTCACGCTAAGATGTTTTCTTCTCACTGCAAAACCGATAAAGGACTGTTGCCCGAAACGTTGTTTTTAAATTCGTTAGTATACTTATTTTAATTTGGCGAATTTTTTACTTTGTTTGTTTTCTTTTACAGTTTGCAGGAAGTTGTCCAGATTTTTGGTCGATGTCTATCTTTCGTTGAAGTAATTCCAATACCGAAATAATGTTTACCAATAATTAAAGCTAATATTTTAATTGTTAGAAAGCTTATATTTATGTATTTATTGTTTCAATAATAATCTATAGCTACAAAGTATGCAGTATTAATGCTATTCGTTAAACTGAAAACTGTAATACAATGGAAATTAATTTTCTGATTTTGAGGGAAACTGACGTGCTAGTACACTGAAGGAAGGAAACATATGGACCGTATTTTTATGTCTGACTCAAACATTACATGAAATTATCGTATCTCAGAAACAGATAGTTGAGAAACTGCTCGAAGTTTTTGTATCTTTGGCATAAAACTGTATGAAGTGCAGATAAACCTAGTAATTAACAATGATTTAGTATTATTAGAAAAATAATATGTATGTTCAGTTTTAGAAATAATTCTGCAAACGATGAATAAAATGGTATAAAATACAAATATAATACACTGTGATTGGCTATCATCAAAGGAATCAGATAAAAACTGTAAAAGTACATATAGTCATATTATTTCCAGCAGTATTGTGTAAATGCATTCGCTGTTCCCATGACAGAAATACCACATGACAAATACGTAAAAGTCAAAGTTTTGGCTGGTGATAAACTACTAATTAAGGTAAACTTTTGTGTTTCAATAATCTGAAGCGGGTGTTGTTGATAGTAGAGGTGGTAAAGGTAGAAAGTCCAAACTATTTAAAGGTGTTGTAAAGTAACTCTTTGCATGATACAGGGAAATCCAACAGAGATCTTATCAATGACTTTGCTATAAATATAGGTGTAAATATTATCTCCAAAACAGTAAGTTATACAATAGCACAAAAAGGCCTCAATTGATATGTAGCTGCTCAAAAACCACTGCTTAGTAGAAATAATTCAACCAAAACTCAAATGGCCATCATACTTCAAATAATGGGATGGGCAAATCTGGAAGATTGTGTTCTTCACAGATGAATCTAAATTTCAATTGTTTGAAAACAATCAACGATAATTTATTCGATAGTAAAAAGGACATTGGTATCGCGGTTAAAGTACAGTGTTTACAGCGAAGTGTGTTGGGTGACCAATACAAGCGTGGGCTGCATCTCAACCAATAGTGTTGGAGATGACACCCTTGACTGCTGAAAGATACAAGCACATTATTATCCATCATCTATTCGCTCAGAAACAATACTTGTTTGGCAAGCAACACAGTGATCCCAGTCATGTTGCAAGGCTACTAAGGCCTATATGGAAACTAATGCAAACCAAATTCGATGACGAGGAACCCACTTTGAGACTAATAATACCTGATGATGACAAAACCTTGTCGAAACGTTGTACATTTGCTGTTATGTTAAATTTATATTAAAGTTTTTCTTCACTATCCATTCAAGCCGTCTCCAATAATTATAAGGCAAACCAGTATTTCGCAATTATAACTTAATAAATTCATGGTTGCATAAAACACGGTTCACTGCTCTCTCTAAATCAAATATAAGATAATTGTGCATTGTACAGTATATTCGTCTCTTTTTGTATTTTCTTTAATGAAATATTGATCCTTTAAGTGTAAATTACAAATTTTGGTGACTCCTGATGAACGTTACCGGAGCGTTTTCATAATTTTATCCATGCTTTATTGAAAACTCAACTTACATATTCACAACCACTTTGATGTTATACTAAAATATAAAACAAACCACGTATCATATTTAAATGTTGTTGGTTACGTGCTGATTTATGAAATACAATCATACATATGTAAGTTCTAAACTTACCTGCAAGACTTAACTGTATTGAAATACAACTGAAAGTTTATTTAAAATCATAAACAATATTGAACGTTAAACTGGTACACAATTAAAAACATTTTATTTAGGCCTATCTATGGCCTTCAAAAGTTGACGACTCTACATGTTTTGACGTTACATAACGTTACATAAACTCATTACCGTTACTTTCTTGTTCTGAAATTTGAGATAAATAGAAAATTACTTATTATGCCGCTCACACTTGTGCGAATACAAATATTACTACAGGTATAACTACACTGATAAGAATTTTACAGCAAATATTCATTCAATAGTTATCCAGCCCGCATTCTTTTGTTCAACTTTGGATATGATGGCGGGTAAAATGAAATACCCAGCCTAGCTAACTAATGAATTAATCATTTTTGGTAGCACCTTTTTTTCACACCTAAGGTGTTTTTGATTAGATATCATGAATTTTTCTCATGATGTTTGAAAAACACGTAGGCTCAAGAAGTCTTGACAGAAATGAATAAAAACCCTATAACCCGAGCATTTTCGAAAGGTGGACCTTTCTTCTTCAGGGGCAAAGTGGGACTTTTTCTCAATACACATCAACAAACCTCACCAAATGTAAAAGTGACACTCGATAATAACCAACATTAGCTTTAAGATCGCAACCCAATTATTTGAAACATACCTTTACTTTACAGAACAAACCAGATTCTTTAAAATATATGGTGGTAGTTTTCCTCTCTCAAACAGTGTTAATAACTTCCTTTATAGTAAGGCCATGGAACTTAGATTAACTGTTTCTTGTCATAACCTCTATGCAATCGGTAAACCGCATCAAGCATCATTATTAATGCTAATTGCTTAAGCTAATATCACGTGACGATAAACTCTCTTTAACTAAGATAATTTCATAAAATTTGGTACATTTGTACTGCAATCAATAATAAACGTCCACCCGTATGATTCTTTTGAAAACTTGAGCTAGAAACTGCTAAACTAGTTTGCTTGGCCTGACCATTACTTATGCATCTGCACGTCTTTTCACCTTATACTTTTTACTCAAATAAAGTTTCCGTACTTTTGGTGCGAAGAAAAAAAAAAGGAAGAAACTCAATAAAAATTAAAGATATTATATATTAGATGGATTGCCTTGAAATTTGGTATGTGAAGTAAGAGTCCAATAGAGCATATCCACTGAAAATATGTGGTATCTTGGATGAACAAAAGCCCGAGCTACATAAGGTGGAATATCGCTAAACTATCATTCCTGTTAATAACACACAGCGTGTCCCGCAGGTTGTTTTGTTTTTTTTTTGGCTGCAAGACACACTATATTTTATATGTTTTGGTAAGGTTGTTGTTGTGATAGGTGAAATGCTGAATTACACATCTTTCTACAGGTGTCTGATAAAAATGTTTGCCGTTCTGATAAACCGTTCACGATGTCCGTATAAGCTGTTCCATTATACAACTTACATATGTATATGTTTATTATACCATGCATTTCTCATTGCTAAGTGTATTTCTATTTCACCTTAATAATAATGATTTTACTTGCTACAAAATATGCAAACATTTTGGCTAAGACTCTATACCACTGTGTTCGTTGAAATCAAAAGAGTTTGATATTGATTGAGAAACGCGTGCAGAAGGGAGGGGTTCCAGGATTTTCAAAAAGAAAAAGAAAGGGGTTTATACCAATAGATACCGAAGATTCCCTCAATAGGTGCTTTCATCCATCTTAGAAGCTGAAGGCTTTCTGAAATTTGAGATCTCTCTGAAGTCAATTCCTGATAATTTCCATTATTTTTCTCGTTCATTCACATCTACAAATTTTCAATAAGAAGTATCAATTAGTTGGCTTATGTACGTATATACTATAGATAGTGATAGTGTCTCATGTTCCCTTATAATATGTTTATGGAACTTTAACGAACTCACGCCATAAAATACATAATTAAAAATATACTTGGAAGTTACAAGATTATAAAATATATAATATTAATATATTAACCTAACTTTGGCCTCTTGCGAAAGAGAAATTTGTCTATGATAAACGGAAAATTTCTCAGTCTAAAATAAGGTGATAGTTTTTTGTATGAACTATTGTATCTTTTCAATTCTAGATACATAACTGGTACGGGATTCAGCCGTTTGTTTAATGAGGATCAAAATTAATTCTATGTTTATATTTTCACAAGGGAATCTATACTGTTCTAGGAAGGATTTTCGAACTTCCTGAGTCTCAGTTTATGTTAAATCATAGTATATCAAAATGATCTAATATAACATATATTCTTTAGGGATCGTTAAATTAACATAGGATTTAAAGCTACAGACTATTCAAGTTTTATAATAGAAAGTTCCCTAGTTAGCATTATTTTTCGTGAGTAATAATGACAGTAAATGTATAAATTGAATGAATATTCGGCAAACATATTTATATACAGACCTAAGTAGTACTGTAATTCGTACAGTTTTTTCCACCATTTAGACCTATTCGGTAAAAACTGTTGGCTTACAAGAATATCGGCCATTGCCACTAGTAATAGTGAGAACCCCATTTTTTTCCTTTTTGTTTATTTGTGGCGCTAATTTTTAGAATCAGGATCTTGAAGTGGCTTCCGGAATCAACTTATATTGTGATTTCAATGACGAGCTAGGGAGAGACAAAAATGGAGAGATTGATAGTAATACCAACGAAAAGGACTACTTCGAAGACGTTTGGTGGGTTTTAAATCTATCATAATAATTTTGAAAAAAAAAAATATTCTCTATGGTTGTCTTCACCATTTTACACCTTACAAACGGTACAAATCGATTTTTATACAGAAATATGAGTAAACATTATCTCAGATCTCTTGCATCTATACTTTTCTCTGTATTTCTATTTAATGTTTTCCTTTGATTTTACTTATTATTTATTTTGTATCAGAAAAATGGGAGTCCGGAACTTCTTGGATTCGCTAATACAGTGCTATGCCCTTCTAAAGCTTGTGAAGGATTACATTCTAATAAGTCTAATGTTTGTCAGGAATATCCACTTTCAGCGTTTAAACCATAAAATTGGAATTACTTTACGACATGTGTAGATTATTGTTGGTGCGTTCCCCGTAAAGCTATTCGAGGGCTATCTGCGCTAACCATCCCTAATTTTGAAGTGAATGGCTAGAGGGAAAGCAACTAGTCAACACCATGCGACGCCAACTAGTGTGCTACTGTAATCAAATAGTAGGGTTTGACAGCTATTCTTATAACGTAGGGAAAGCAGCTAGTCAACACCATGCAATGTCAATTAGTGTGCTACTGTAATCAAATAATAGGATTTGACGGCTATTCTTATAACGCAAGGAAAGCAGCTAGTCAACACCATGCAATGTCAATTAGTGTGCTACTGTAATCAAATAGTAGGAATTGACGGCTATTTTTATAACGCAAGGAAAGCAGCTAGTCAACACCATGCAATGTCAATTAGTGTGCTACTGTTATCAAATAGTAGGATTTGACGGCCATTCTTATAACGCATCCACAGCCCCAAAATGAGAAGTGCTATTTTGTTTCTGCTGTAATAGGGCGCGAATCACGGAATCTCGGAACCACAGTCCGGCTGTTCAACCAATGACCTGCACTAAACTCTCAAAGTTTTAAATGGTGTTGCACATAAACTTTTGTCTCTTATCGTCCACTCTAACTCATGAGATCTGGCATTCAACGAAAGGCCTATTATGCAGTGACTTGTGGGAAATTAAAAATAGACCTTACAAGCTATTTCTACACACTTCTGGTTTGAATCCGAAATAAATAAATTAAGAAGAATGTGAAAACAAATTTGCATTCTCTGAGAGATTTTTTATCAGAAATATTACGCCATTCACAACTTCTTATCTACATTTTATCACATAAATGAACCGTATTATATTGTAATATGTCTAGGACAAAAGTCCAGAAAAAGCAATCAGGAGAAATACCGAGTAAAAATAAAAAGAGTATTTTGGAGATAATGGTTTTTATATTTATTTTAGAAAGTACGCCTAATAATAAACTTCCGTTATACACTTTTATCAAGAGACTAGACAAGCGAAAATGGTGCGATCCATTAGTTAGTGTATCAGACTTTGAAGCGGAAGTTCCGTGGCTTGCATCCTATTACAGCCAAATAAGAAAATACATAAAAAATCGCACTTTTCGGTCGTGGGTGCATTATAAGAGTGGTGGTCAAGTCCCATTATTAGTAACTGTGCCACAAATACAATCAATTTTCCTTTCTTACGAAATAATAAGTTGGAAAAACTAAGCAACAAAAGATTAATGGCTAGATGTGCATACTTATTTGCGTCTTGTTTCGAAAGGAAGTGCTGGAAGACAACGTAACTAATAAACATAGAAGCATAATACATTATGCTTTAACCTCATTGGGAAAAATAAGAACAGAAATATCAGAAAATATGAATTACAAATATAAAACTTTTTACGAGTCACAGCGTATAACAATAACTCTTGACAATCTCTGAGGCAATAGATAAAGAATATAATAAGAGTAACAATTACAAAAAAACGACATATTTTGGCACAGTAATAAGTAAAATTATCTAATATAACATACAGCCATATAGTTTCGGTAAACGTGTTACCATCATCAGGGCAAAATTCTACCGAAACTAGATGGCTGTAAATGATATTAAATAATTTTTCTTATTATTGTGCCAAAAAACGTCGTTTTTGTGCAGTTGTTACTTTTAGTGTATTAACACAATGTACCTTAAAAAGAATATAATGTTACAAGATATAACAAGCCTAATACTAATTAATGTCTTATGTCAAGTATAACTGATTATAATTATGTTTCGCCAGTTTGGAAGTCACACCATATGCATATTTCTATTTTTAGTTCTGGTGATTCTGCTAACACTTTCTAAGTTTTCTTTCTTTTTTGTTTTGTTTTACACAACACTGCACATATTTCCTTATGCTTAGAAATTTACATCTCAGTTACATCATAAGATGTATATTCCTATTGTGAATTTACAAATGATGCACTGGTTTATGCAAAACATCGCATCATGCTTCATTATAGGATGTAAATATTGAATGTTTACATACTTGAATTCTCTAACTCCTTTCCCGATTTTATTAAACACGTTTTACTTTAACCAGATAACTCAGTAAGTGATCTTAAAAAGCTTTCGTCTTTCTATAAATTAGCTAACTTTCATTAAGAGTCACAAAATGAGTTATCTATAGGTAAAGAAAGAAATTTGTTTAAAAGAATCATGGAAGGAGTCAGCTAGTTTATAGAAGGAGGAAAGCTTCATTAAGAACCTTAATTGAGTTATCTATAGGTAAAGAAAGAAGTGTGTTTAATAGAATCATGGAAGGAGTTAGCTAGATTACAGAACGCCGAAAACTTCATTGAGAACCCAAAATGAGTTATCCATAAAGAAAGACAGAAGTGTGCTTAACAGAACCATGGAAGGAGTCAGCTAGTTTATAGAAGGTCGAAAGCTGCATTAAGAACCCAAAATGAGTTATCTATAGATAAAGAAAGAAGTGTGTTTAATAGAATCCTGGAAGAATTAGATATTTGAATAGAAAGACACAATATTCTTTAATAGAATCACGAAAGGAGTTAACTAGTTAAAGAAAAATGTTTGTTCACTAGAATCACGGAACGACTTTCGACCTTCTATAAACTAACTAACTCCTTCCATGATTCTAATAAACACACTTCTTTCTTTATCTATAGATAACTCATCCTGTGACTCTTAGTGAAGCTTTCGACATTCTATAAACTAGCTGACTCCTTCCATGGTTCTATTAAATACACTTCTTTCTTTATCTATAGATAACTCATTTTGTGGTCTCAATGAAGTTTTCGTTCTTCTATAAACTTGCTAACTCCTTCCAAGATTCTATTAAAGAAACTAATTTAAACTCTTTGTTCTCTTTTAAAATCTGTAGTGCATGTTTTGTATAATAAACTTTTTAATATTTATCTATATATCTTTATCTATATTATACTATATAAACTAAACTCTGTATTTACGTCATACACGCTATTCTATAAAGCCTTTAGACCTGAATCAAATTTTGTTTCCTGTTTTGTCCAAAATTAATTAATACCCTTTAAAGCAGTAGTTTTTTTTTCTATTATTTTAGTTTATAGAAATGTTTTATTTACAATTTCTAATATGTCTATATAACTTTCCCACACTCATTGTTTCACTGCTATCCTTTACAGTGTTTTAACATTATTATTTTTTCTTTATGCTGTTTCACATATCTTTTATTCTCGAAAGGGGACCGAAGGCCGCCTGCAGGTGTCACCTGTATTAACCACTCACACCACTATACAGTAGTGTGTTGTCTGTCAGTCAGTCAGAAGACACTAAAATGATGGACACATAAGGGACGCTTAACGATGCAATTTATACTGTCGTAACATCAATAAAACGTGCGCATGCCACGAATCACGAGAAGAATTATTTGCTCCGTAGGCTGCAACACAGTATGACACATGAACTTCAAAATCAAGAAATAAAAATATTTGACAATCTTAATTTGGTTTTATTTAGTCTTGAAATAGAACACTTTCGAGAATCCTGCGAAAGTACATATAGGCAGTCCAAAGGGATGACAACCTGTCAGGAGAAAATGTCATTAATTGTCATCGTGGGATTGACTGCTAAGTACATAATGCCTCTGCAGCTGAAAGGGAAAATGGTATTTTCTGATAGGTACCGAGATTCGGACCTTGGATTTTCGATTCACAAACTGGAATGCTAACCACTAAGTCTTTCCTAGTCCACAAAAGAATTACTAAAATTATGAGAAAGATAAAAGTTTTATCCAAGAGAGGGATAACTAAAAAACAAACTATACTATTCATAAATTATTCTAAATGAGATAATACATTTGCTTTATATTTAATTTAAAGTAATATTACATTTACTGAAGAAGCAGGAAATGAAGAAATATTTTTAAAACTTAGAATCCGAATGAAATGCTAAGTTTAAGTTTTTTCTGAATATTGCAAGTTTTTGAAGTTTAAAACGTCTAACGAATGATTAGAAAATTAAGAAAAGCAACAAGTTTGGCACATTTTCTTACTATGTTTTGACATAAATTTTATGTATTACAGTCAGTCAATAATAAAACCTCTCAGTACTGTGTAGATCACGAAAAAAAATTCTGAACATTTTAAGTTTAAATTCTATAATTACTGCGCAATATTTAACATTTATCAAGTAATCTTTGTAACAGTTTTAACAATGGATAACATTATCGGAGGTTTCTTGCTAGTGAATTTGTTTTGATTGGCAAGGAAAATTACCGATAATGAAGTCATAACTTTAACATTTATAGTCGATACAGAAGCAATAAGAAACTTGCCTATGAAGAATTATATTTCATTTAAAATGATCTCAAACAAAAAAAATATTCAAAATAAATTGTAACTTAAAATAAACCACAAATGTGATAAGTACCTTTAGAAGAAGAAAATTGGAAATGATAAAATATACAACATTTAATGACAGGATTTCGCGCAAAGCTACACGAGGGCTATTTATGCTAGCCGTCCCTTATTTAGTAGTGAAATACTAGAGGGAAGTCAGCTAATCATCACCATCCATAGCCAACTCATGGATTACGCTTTTGCCAAAGAATAGTGAGATTGGCTGTCAAATTATAACGCCCTCATGCCTAAAAGGGCGAGCATGTTTGGTGGGATGTGGATTCGAACCCGCGACCCTCAGATTGCAAATCGAGCGCCATAGCCACGTGGAGCAGGATTAAAAAAAAACACTAATTAGTTACTAATTGGTAGTTTTAATTACATTTTTGATATGCCTTTGACCATCCGATTGTCCTTGTTATGGTAGATTTCATTGCCCGTTACAGATAGACATGTAAAAGCTTGAAACATTTTGTTTTATTACGGTTCAGACTTAGTAAAAAACATTTTCTATTTTTTAAGGATTAACGTTTCTTTTTCAGTACTAATATATGTACTGAAGACTGTTAGTAATTAGACAGTATTGTGAAATGCCATTAAAATATAAAGTTACATATATACAAGAATTAAAATTATCTCCCAAATAGTACTTGAGCAAATAATTGTAACTGTAATTCTCTGTGGGATAAAAAAGGCATTCTTACATTAAACTAGGTGGGTGAAAAAACAAAGCAAACTAAAACGATACTTACCTCATTCATCTTTATTGACCAAAGCAGAGTTGATGTTAGCCACGTAAAAATAAAACTTTTCCTGTTTTTTTAAAATATAAAACAGATAATAGTCAGTAAATCTCATTCTGCAGGGTGTAATAAAGTTATTTTCTTATGTAAATTTAGCCTCCAAATTGCGAGGCATAAAAGCCTAAGCGTTGCATAATTCACCAATTTAAAGTAACACAGGAATGTGCAAGTTCAATATTTGAAACAATTCATCCAACTTACTTTTTCTTCTTCCTTACGTCAGTATTAGGTGTTGATGAATTACACTTTTGAATTACTGTTTTATTTTGGTCAGTCCCATAGCGACTGTTCAATCGGGAGTGTGTTGCTTGAAAAAGGATAAAACCAAATGATTTGGCTAGTTTTGTAGATTGTGAACTACAGATGATCCGAAAAGATATGGTTGGCAAAAGTTTAATATCGCCGTAGTATACCAAGATAAACGTATCACAAGATATATACTTTTTAATTAGTTTAAAATCGCCGTAGTATACAAAGCCAAACATATAACAAGACTTATACTTTTTAATTAGTTTAAAATCGCCGTAGTATACAAAGCCAAACATATAACAAGACTTATACTTTTTAATTAGTTTGATAAAGGTATAACATAACATCAAAACTGTTATCTAGAAACACAATAGTTAGATACATTGCACCAATTTTTCGGTAACTGTCTTCCATGGTTTAAAATATTTGGTTAGAGACTAAAGTAGATTTTGACGATTTAGAGTTTTTGCTACAGAGTAAGCTAAATTTTATGTATCAGCCTTCCATGGTTTAGTGTGTTCTCTAGAGAGCACTGCTTTTTTAAGCGCAAAGCTATACAATGGGCTATATGCGCCTTTTCCATCGCGGGTAGCGAATCACAATTTTTAGCATTATAAATTCTCAAACTTATCACTGAGGCAGAGGGCACTATAAAGTAAGGGAAACTGTCAAACTTTACGTATCAGTCTTCCATTATTTAATATCTGTTAGGGAGTAAGTGAGATTTATCAAACTTACGATATCAGTCTTCCGTTATTTAATGTTTGCTAAGGAGTAAGGGAGATTTGTCAAACAGTCTTCCACGGCTCAGAGTGTCTGTTAGAGAGTATTCAATATACATGATTTGAGCTTGAGAAGCTTCAGGTTATTTTATAATAACGTTCAATTGAAATACATATATTACATTATTTAAAAACAATTCTGATTTAATTGAAAAAGTTGATAATAAAAGTAACAAAATTCTCAGTTGTCCAGAACTGAAAGTGTTCTTCCTTGATTTAGTGTAAGGTAGTTTTTTATGAAACATCGCATACAAGTATAGCACAACAAAGACAGTGAAAACTAGATATGAGCTTTATGTTTATTTCAACGTATGCATATCTAAATATTATTAGGGAATGTATTATCGCAGATTCATATGATATTTTAACTTTTTGTTTCTAAATTATGTAAACTATTCATGACAATACTTACTATTATGTTATTTATGACTCAGCTACGACTTCTCGATTTATCAATAAACGTTATGGACAAACATAGCTGACAGTTTCAATATAAAGCGTTGAATTAAATACGAGAAAGTTATTTTTATGAAACTAATTTAAAACCTTTTTATTTGAGATATTCTTTATGTTCAAAGTATTGAATGGGTTCTTCAATTTCAATTTTAAAAACTAAAAACATTAAAAGATGACTTTCAAGCATTGAAACTGTTAATTAATACAACTTAAAGAAACAATACAGATCTGTATAATGAAACGTCTGTTAAGTACAACTTAAAGAAACAATACAGATCTGTATAATGAAACGTCTGTTAAGTACAACTTAAAGACACGATAAATCTAGACATTAAAACTGTTTTTAAGCGCCAAATTATTGTACAGACCTTTATCATTTCTTTAAATTGTACTCAACAATCGTTTTACACACAGAACTGCATCGTTTCTTTAATTTGTAACTAATATGAAAACTCTAATAGTATCTTACATCTGAAATACACAGAATATAAGATTAATGATTTGCAGATATATATAAAGAAGCAAGTATTTAGTTTATTAAAATATAAGTGAATAAAACAAACATGCTGGAAAATGATAGTAAAAAGCTAGAAACCAGTTATTGGTTAAGATTAACTGAAATCTATTAACTGTAGTAAAATTAAATATATCATAAATATTGACGGTTGCGAGACTTTTATAAACATTCTTAGTTACATGGTTTAATTGTCCACGTCTATAATTATTCCAAGTTTTCTGGCTGGAGTAGACCTCATTTCCAAACGAATTTGTGTGTAAACACATTGGAAAAATATTCAACATATATTTAGCTTTGTACCAGCATTATTGGATTTCTTCTGCTCGTTTTTGTAAAACTTAATAATATTGTACAAGCATGATATGAAAGTATGCCGTGAGCAGTAAGAGCCGCATTATTTCAAAACTTTTCTGAAGTGGACTTGAAGAGCGTATGTTTACTCGTTTTCAAGAAATTAAATGTTTTTAGGAATACAGATCTAAATTCTTCAACACAGCTGGTATTACGATCATTTATTAAATGTATTCCGTCAGAGCCATCGTATAGGAGCATGCTCATTGTACTATTGAACAGATGAAAACAAGCTTCGAAAAGCATAATATTAATTTAGAAAGTATTTTCACATGAACGCCTGATTATTATGTTCTGAAAATATATAAAAACATTTCTCTGGAATAGGCAACCGTTAATCCGTAGGTAAGTAATAAAAATGTTTAACATAAAAATAGCCCGATTTCCTTAATAAACCTGTAATTGTTTTTCGATTGAGAACTTAGGATTAGTATTTTTTTTTCAACTTTGTTAGAGTTTTAGCCAAGCATTTCAATGATTCAACTTTGGAAAATATTATCTGTATCTTATTATAAAGGCATTCAGCAAAACATTTTAAGGTTTGAAGGTTTGTTGTTGTTGTTTTTTAATCTGAGGGTCGCGGGTTCGAATCCCCGTCCCACCAAACATGCTCGTCCTTGAGGGCGTTATAAAGTGACGGTCAATCGCACTATTCGTTGGTAAAAGAGTAGCCCCAGAGTTGGCGGTGGGTGGTGATGACTAGCTGCCGTCCCTTTAGTTTTTCACTGCTAAATTAGGGACGGCTAGCGCAGATAGCCCTCGTGTAGCTTTGCGCGAAATTCAAAACAAACAAAACCATGAGATATTGTTACTTTAATTGCAAAAAGATTAAAGTCTGTTTATTTATAAGTGCAAACCAGACCTGGCCAAATTGTTAGTTTGTCGATAACGGATCTAATGATTCAAGGTTCGGGACGAGATATGTTGCGAAATATACTCCATATTTTCAATTGCTGAAATACTATAATTGTGAAAATCAATCTCGCTATTCGCCCAAGAGTAAACACACATTGGAGAGAATGGAGCATTAATTTATTGTCCTCCTTTTTCTCTGCATTTATTAATTAGGATTGGCTTTTTTTGAATCTTAAAGGTCTCTGACCTTTTCTGTGTCGCATAAGACGCTGCTCAGTTGAAAATAACCCAGCTTATAAATGCTTAAGCTTTTTACGTAATTATTTTATGTGTATTTTAACTTGTTACTTATTTAAACCATTTTGCAATTGCTGAGCTCATGATTTTTTGTGGTTATTAAATATATTGTTCTTTTTTTCTCAACAACTGCGTCACATGTATAAAATTAAAATGAGAAGACATTTCCCCAACAGTTGAAAAGTTTAAGTCTGCAAAAAGACTCCACATATGTATTCAATATAAAATATATGCAATTACTTAA